>NC_045694.1:31399983-31734674 GCF_003331165.1 Xiphophorus hellerii | reverse complement strand
GACCGGCCCTCGAGGCCTGGAGTTGCCCACCCCTGCACTATTGCCATACATTTGGGTCTAAATTCCACATATTTCACATGAGCTTAATCAAACTCACTATGATCAATGCTACTCTACCCCCCAGCAATCCAATATTTGGTGGGTGTGGCCTAATTCCTAGACAGTGCCCCCTAGAAATCTTTAAATAATAAGTCCTAAGCCATGCTTTCACCGACAATCATGAAATTTGGTACACATGTGTATCCTGACAAGATCTAGAAAAAAGTCTGAGTCATGGTACATGTTGGCCATTTTGGATCAAAACCATCATTTTGTGTCTGTTAGACATGGTATATCTGAGCAAACTCCTCCTACAGCTTTTGAGATGCAGGTTTCAGAATCTCTCAGCAAAGTCTTGAAGCATTGCAGGTCAATATTTATCAAAATCTTTATCATACATCAAAGCATGTGGGCATGGCCAGGCCTCAAATCTGACCATTCGCCATAAAACATCAGGGTGGAATAACTTCCACACATTAGCTCCCATCTGCCTGAGACTTTATGTCTGTAGCTAATTGACCCCACAAAAATTCTACCAAAGGCAGTCCTTGTAAAAGCCCAGACTGCCTGTGAATCCATTTCACTACAGTGAAATAGCACAGGAAGACATTGTCCAGGCTTCTATATTATCAATGTCTCAAACATTTCTGTAATTTGTCTGACAAGACACCCCTTCACACACTGTGCGCCACCACAGGCCTCTCATCTTGAATGCGCTGTTTGCAAAGCAGACAGGTGGACACAGGCACTCTCAGTGGTCATCTCACCTCTGCTGTCAGAGTCCTGCCCTGGTGACGCGCTGGCTAACCATCCAGGTAATGTAATATCAGAAAACCAGTTATATCTTTGTCTCAGTAGCACATCTAAGCTGGGAGCCTTTGTGGTTGCAGTGACCTACAGAGAAATGTGCAATGTTCTTGCACTCCATAGCTGCAGGCTACCTTACATGGAGATGAGTGAAGAGAGCCTGCTTAAATGTTTACAGTATTTGGCATTGTTTAAGCATATTACACATATGGGAAGCTGTTGCTGTGCTGCCTGCACCACTGTAGAGAGGCAGAGTAACTCTAGTTTCGGGCCGACTTTTATTGGCTTTGTCAATCAGACTGGTCTCTAAATTTTTGGCTTGCATAATCTGTAAATTTGGCTTTAAAATGTAAATGTATACTATTTATGAAATATATTACTTAATAAATAGTATAAAATACAGTCTTTACTGTGTAAAATGAATTGATTAAATAAATTCAAAATATATATTTAGTTATTATATTTGTTAGAATGGTCCCTAATGACTTCAATTTTTATTGCAAATACAGTAGACAAGTTACCTCTTTCTATTATACATTTCATTTAAATACATAAATATGGTCAAATGATCTGTGTAACATTACATTTCATATGGTACTAAAAAGGTCTTTAATAAATTTATTTTCAGTAAAAGTGTGGCATGTTGATTAAATTGTAGGTTCTGTGTTCTCTGTAAAAATGACGTGCTGATCAGAGTATTTAAATGTAAATATAAGCAGACATCTCATTAGTTCTCATGACTTGTAGTTGATGTCCAATTTCTTAACTCAAAGAATAATTTCTGTCATTTATCACAGAATAACAGATGATTTTGTGCTGTTTTCATTTTGGACAAACATGGAAGTTTGTACAGGTGTACACTTTAGAATATTAGTAGACTTCACTATTTTGTTATTGAGAAGTAGTTGCTACAGATGTTTCTTAAATATTTTTTGTTCATTTAGTCACTTTGGTCAGCGCATATATACATGTTTGGGCTCAACAAGTATACTGTACTATAATAATTTTGTAAGTCTCTTTCTGGGTGTTGAATTAAACTGTACAATAGTCACTGGTTAGTCAAATTTATGAAGATAACTTAGTGTGAACTACGGATTATGTGGAGAGCATTTTCAAAGCTGAAAATGATCAACAACAAACTAAAAAGTCTGTATGAAGAAGATCGGCTCTCTGAACGTCTCCCTGTTGCCATAGAGAAAGACTTTCAGATCAAACATTTTGAGTTCTTGTGGATATTAAGAGACATGGCATCAAGGAGGATGCTCCTTTAAAACAGGAGAAAGGCAATGATCGTGCTCACCAATGTCTCTGAGGAAAAGACAGTCCAAGTCAAGTCTCTGGTCTCTACCAACTCAAACAAAAAAAATCTAGAGGAAATTTGACATCAATTCAGTTCCCACTGTTGTCTTGATATCCTACTCGCAGTGCTCATTGCATCTGATCTGACTCTGATGGTAAAGTCATTCCTCTCATCAGGTGTTTTCCCCTCTAGCTTTAAAAACACCAGCTTGTTTGCTCATTGGCTGGTAGAAATTCTGCTGGAGGAATCCACTTAAAGGGAGAAAGCCCAGACAGAGGAAGGAAGGGAGATAAGAAGCAAGCACAATTGCATAGGAAGATAATGGCCAGGCTAGTAATCTGGAACCAACTTCCAGAATACTGCAAATTAAATCAAGACTAAAAACTCATTTTTCTTAGTTCCCTTTGATTGTAAACTGGAGCAACATCAAATATAACATTTTTTTAACCTGCTATCACGTTAAGCACTTTGAATTGCCTTGTTGCTAAAAATGTACGATTCAAAAAAAAATTCCCTTGCCCTGCCAACTGCTCACTTCTAGAGCGCTAGAGCTAGAGCTGTGCCTTAAGGTGAGTCCAGCTGTATCTAACTTCAACCTCTCAACCTTATAAATCAGCTCAGGCTCCTTGTCCACCAGAGAGCTGACATAGCATGTCCTTAAAGTCAGCTTATCTAGCCAAGAATCACACTGCTGACATCCTCTGGCAGTCTGAATAAACCGATTGCAGCGCACTGCTTGGAGCCTGTATGTCTCTTTATAAAAGCTGACAACCTTAGACTAGATTTATAGATTTATAGTTATAAAGACAACGTTTAGTAGCAATCTGTAAGAAAACCCTGTTGCTCTGGCGGACTAAACTAAACTAAACTAAGGTTGCTCACAGGTCTGTAAAAATGATCATTGATAATAATATTGTTGACTCTTACCGAAAAACACCCCCAAAAATTAATTAGTCTGCTGAATACCTGCAAAGCTCTTCTGATGCCACAGAATAATCAAAATGAGTTTAAATGACAACATAGAAATTTCATAGTAAAAGCACAACTGGATGTGTAGTGGATATAAAACTGTTCTAAATTAAAAAAAGAGAGAGAAAAAAAACATTAAGCAAAATAATGTTGTTTTGCATTAATCTAACCCTCCAGGTAATTCGTTTAACTATCACAGTAAAACTCCTGGGAATAAGATGCCCTGTGATTGCAGATCTAGTGATCTATGATCAATTATTTTGGTCTTCCAAGATAAAAGCTACAGACTAATACAGTAAAGGGATATATAAGTTTAAATAAGTTTAAAATGCATTTTCTTTAATATTACTTTTCTGGTTATGATTGTGTATAATATTTATAGAGTTCAACCTTCTCAGATTTTAACTTTCGAGAATTTCTTTACTGATTGTGTCTCCATTGGTTTTGTCTCATTCCCCTTCACAGGTAAAAATTCTGTTATGAGGTTTATAGCTATATTTAGGTTTACAAAGTTTACAAAATGAGTATGGGATGTTTGTAATGGCTGCAATAGTGTTAGTAAATGTGTTTTTTTTTTAAAGCTGTACTCGCCTTACAAGGTTTCAACCAGAAAACTTGCTAAGCGCGGTGGTTGGGGCGTCAAATCGGTCCAACCACCTTTTAACATCTTTTAACTTAACATTAAAAGATGTTAAGTAGACAGGAAATGTAAAAATATGACTGGATAATTATGTTACTGGACAACATCGCCAGTGAAATGTGGGCCATCAGGGTTATGATACACTGGTCTTAGCTTTCTGCCCAGCTGTGTCCAGTGCTACAGATCTTATCGCTGTGTGGATGTAATCACAATGTGTGTGTGTACTGTTCGGCACTCAGAGAAGATTCTGTGACTACAATATTGTTATATTGTTTTATGAGTAAAATATAAAATGTTAATGACTGTAATTTTGTAAGAAATCTGTTCTGATGGATACGAATGATGCATAAGCGATTTTGATTTATGTTTTCATAAAGTAATATGTATACAACCTGTATATTTCACTGTAGTTATATAATATTCAAATAATGCTGAAAATACACAAGTCTTTATTTGTGTTGACACAAAGACATTTTGAGCTGCTAATATGCAGTATGATTCAGTATATTTTTGTAATTGAATTACTTCTTTATGTGAAAATGCAATATTTAAAACTGTTCTTGAAATATCATTACAAAACTGGAAGTGGCAAAAGTAACATCATGTCTTTGTTTGTTGAGCATTAGATGGTGACAAATAGAAACCCAAAGCAAAACATCATGATGGACGTTTGGATGAAACCAACGTAGTATGTAGTCTGTTTATTGCAACAATAAATTATCCTTCCTCCACACGACCAGTTTATAACATTTCTAAATTGAAACAAAGTGACTTTTTTTAAACTGTCCTTTATATGATAACCAGCAGGAAAACTGAGATGTTTGGTTTAAAACTAATAAATTTAGACATGGTGACTAACTGTGATTGATCACAGCACTGTAGTGTAATTGATCTGATGAACTGTTGTAATCAATTGTGGCGGTCTCCAATATGTGTAATGAGCAGCCAATGAGCTCATGCCTAGGCTAG
This sequence comes from Xiphophorus hellerii, assembly GCF_003331165.1. Taxonomy (NCBI): domain Eukaryota; kingdom Metazoa; phylum Chordata; class Actinopteri; order Cyprinodontiformes; family Poeciliidae; genus Xiphophorus; species Xiphophorus hellerii. The sequence continues at coordinate 31,729,950 of NC_045694.1, read as the reverse complement.
CATGAGTTCCTGGAACACCCCGTATGCCCGCCCACACACACCTGAACACCCATATGCCCTGCCAGTGAGTGAAAACTAATGTCCACAAATGTCTTTATAGACTGGTGGGAACTGATGCTAACTATTTCTTTTTTAACAAGGCACATCCATGCTTTATGAGACTTGTAAGTAACTATGTTTTAGGGCCACTGTCATTCTCACAATCAAGTACAATGACTCCTCAGTTACAGCAGCTCCTGTAGAAGTAAAAATACCTTTCAATGATCTGTATTCTTTTAGAATAAAGTGATCTAACATCCAGATAAAACATCTGTTTCACTTGCTGACTGCACCTTCGCAGAATCTAGTTTGGCTTGACTATGTATTCACCAACAAACCAACTTACATAGTTCATTTATCACAATATCAGGAAAGTAATGGTGTCTAACAGCGATAAACAATTTAAGTTATTTTAGTGCTGATATCACCACAATCCATACAAGCTTTTTGCCAACATTATGAATATTCAGAACTGCAAGAAGACTATGCAATGTGTCTATGAGCAATCAACCTGATATACAGCAGGGCATTACTTTGATTCTTCTGTTATTTCAGTATCTCTCAGTAACCCAGTCCTTGATGTTCCTCCACACATTACGATCACATGAAAATGCATGAAGCCCTAAAGGAACAAACTTAATACGCTAGTCTGAACTCACAATGGACAACAAAATGGGTTGAGATATGTGAGAAAGAAGATCACAGAGCCTTGCTGATAGCTCGCATCAGAACTAATTGGTAAATGTTGCTCCATGCCACCACCCCCTCTTCTTCTTCCAGTTGAACCGTGTCACGTGGAGATACTGTGCCTGCTCATGCAAAATAATTTCATGCATATTTAAGTTGGATGCAAATTAGAGTGCACAATGAACACGGCTTTTAGCTTGAAATTTAATTACAAGTGTAGTTCCCCATTGCAAATGAGTTTACTTTCCCTTCTGTCTGCCTTCCTTTTTTTCTTTATGCTGCTTTTCATTTTGCATGTGTCTTGCAACCCATTATGTGAATCCATGTCATGAATTCCAAATCTCTGGTGTGACAGCTCAAGAAAAGGAGGAAAAAAATGAAGCCATTCCAAACCCCCATCTCATATTTTATACAACAAAGAGGCTGTTTCCACAGAAAAGGATAGACAGAGAGGCACATATAGGGTCTTTGGCTCTACGTTTCATCTGATTCTCTGGCTTTTACTTCCAGTATTTCCAAAAAGTCCAGCTTGGTTCATTTTTCCCTCTGAGATGTGACTCACCTTGGCCCAGAGACTGGGAGGACAAGCTGTCAACCATCACTGCACTTCACTGGGGTTGGTGAGGAGTGAGCTACCCCCAACCCCATGTGGCCTAGTTTCTCAAGAACACTCACACTATGTGACTGCTCATTACCACGTCCCGAGCAGAGCTAACGTGGGAGACATGAACTCTGAGACGAGTTCAAGGACACTCCAAAGTCCACCAAGTGCTTTCTTTTTCTGAACTCCTCCATCACCAACTTCCACCACTTTGTCCTTCGAGCTCTACAACACTTCATGGCCTCTTGCTCTCTAAAAGTGTCTGATGCATCCTGATCTCTGCCTGAGTGCCAAAAGTCTGTCATAAATGTGTTAGAAAAATGTCTTGCACCAGCAGAGAGTCTTTAATGAAATCAAATCCTTTGAAAGCAAAGTTCTCCATGGTTTTAATTTCACACTGAAACAATAACATTCATATGGCAAGTCTTTAGAAAAGTGAAAATTATCCTAATATATGTCACAGTGAATTTACATTCCCACTATTTCATGACATCCATGATAGCCAGTAAAGGTTACCAACATTGTTTTGGTATTCTTAACAAAGTGACACATTTGAAAAAGTCCCTTGTGACACTTAAATAGGCCTTTCCATGGATAAATGAATCAGTTTGGCAATCCAAAAGAATCTGTCAGGGTAAAAAACCTGTGGAAATCCATTAAACTGCAGCTTCATAGGTTCCACTTTAGGAAACTTTGGATTCTTTAAACAACAGCTGACAACAATGATTTTCTCAACTTTACTGTAATGAAAGTCAATAAGGAAGCATTTGCCCATCACTGTTCCATAATTCTATTTTGGTTCTTTAGTATCTCATTCCATGAAGGATTTGATCCAGTGACTTTGTGTGATATTTCATCTTTGCTAAAATGAAAATTTCTACCATTATAAATGACATTCTTTTAGTGATGTTGCTAAAAAGTTTTTCTTTTTCTGTCATCGATTCTTGCATTGTAGACATTTGCAGTACTTTGCTCTCAAAATATGTGTTTCCAAGTTCTTTCAAGCATGCTATTGTTGAGCCATTACTAAGGCAAACCTCAACCCTGTAGTTTGAAAATTACAGGTTTATGTCCAAGGTCCTGTTTCTGTCAATGGTTCTTGAAAAAGTAGTGGCAGAGCAACTGATTTCTCACATGAAAACAAAGATATCTTAGACCAATTTCAGTCCTGCTTTTGATAGTTCCACTCCACAGTAACTGCTTGTCAGCTCAGAATCCACAGTGATGGCTCTCCTAGATCTAATGTCTGCTTTTGACACTGAACACACTAGTTTGATTAACAGCCTATGAGATGTAGTCAGTCTATAAGGTTTAGAACTTGAGTGGTTTGTCGCCTATCTTTCTGGGAGAACATTTAATGTTTCTACAAATCAGATAATATCACAATCCAAGAGCCTGCTATGTGGGATACCCAATGGCCCAGTATTAGGGCCTGTTCTCTTTTTTTTGCCCCTTGGCCAAATAATAAGTCAGTTTTCACATTTTTCATTCAAACCTTATGAATATCACATATTGTCCTCATTGATAAATTTCATTAACAATATCAAAATGTGCCTCAGTGACAACTTCCTGCTAGCCAAGTGTGATAAAGCAAAGGTGATGATAAGCTGCTTTAGTTAGTAATTTGCCATGATATTATATTTAAATTATAAGAATATTTTTGCAATACAAAAATATTAGAATATTTGTTAAGTAGACAATATATACTGAAATGCACTCAATACAACCGAGTGAGTGAAGGAGCAGTGATTTTGTCTCCTGTGATCATTTCTCTATTTCCCCTCTTTTAAGGGCTAACATATACTTTCAAAAACAAGCACAAGATAAAAGGTGCAGTTGAAAACTTTTAGAAAAATATATTTCTTTTACAATTTTGTTAAAACTGTCACTATGTCCTAACAGTAAAATATGAGACAAATAATTTGAGAGAAAATCAAACTGGTTTGTCATCTCAGTGATCCTATTGCCACTTTTTAACTTTCTTGTTAGTCCAAATGTGTTCTAATTACTAGTATTGTATTATTGTTTTGTTTTTGTTGTTGTTGTCTTTTTTAAGAAGACAAATATAATTATATTAGAATGTTTCAGCTAGCCCATTAATTTTCTGTAGCTGAATTACCATTCTCATGATCTAACAATTAGACTGTTTCACACTCTGTCAAACTTACTTTGGATCATTGTGTGTGTGGTCCAGTTTCTGAGTCCCAGTTCTTTTGTCCTCTTCATGTTGTTGTGTTTCATCTGTCATTTCTGTCTCCTGTCCCTGTCTGTCTCTCTGAGGTTGTCCAGGGCAGCACCTATTCTGACTCAAATTCCCATCCTGAGTATCACAGACCCCTGCCGGCCCAGCAGGGATTCAGTAGGTCAAATTCAGGAATATACCATCTTCAGACATTGAGGTGTCCCACTGGATACATTTCCTTCATTCATCTCAGCCTAATAATTTTAATCAATTACAACCTTCATAAAATTGGCAATCAAAATTATATAGACAAACCAAAGACTTTCATCTCACTTCCCTTGAGATATTACTTCCTTAAGGTGTTGTTCCCATAACACCTTTATGATGCACTTTCTGATCTGTCTTGTCCAACTTGACATCCTCAGATTTTCCTTCTTAAACATTTTTTGTAAGATTGCTGTGGGGGTGTGTGAGTGTGTGTGTTCATGTGCTTTGTCATAAGTTTATTTTTGGAAATTAGCCACTAGGTTTAGTTTACAATAGGTTACTTCTGGATTTCAGTCTGGAGGTTAGTTTAGGAGTAAAAGGTGCAACCCAAGGTATTGTATCTGAGCCCCTGCCAATCCGACTAATGGACTGAAATTAAAGGCCTGAGCATGAAGTAAATCTCAAATAGGAGACAAATGCAACACCTTGCACGAGGTGTCATCTACTACCAGTTTAAAATATTTCCAAACATCTGACTTTGCCCTCTGCCAGCAGAGTAGTATAACGTCTGCCACTTTTAGCTCTTGTTTAAAATATTACATCCCCATTTTGATTCTTGTTGTAACCACATGGTGAGTCAAATGCAAATCTTCTGGGATTTGTGACTGATAGGTTAACTTATTTACAGGTTAACTTATATAATATCTTCTTAGGTCATATTTGTATTTATCATTGTTTTTATCATTGTACTCTGAAACATCACTGTGCAGCCAAGCTGAACTGACCAGCCAGATAGAAGTAGAAAGATTTTGGAAACAATGAAACGATTCATTGCTACAAAGCTATTTTTTGCCATGTTGAAATAAAAAATGATATGATGTTCTACTTTGAGTGTCTTTTTTTACTACTGTCTTCATTTTTTTTCTTTATTTTTTAGTTTTTAACCAAAAGTGTTGCTCTTATGACATTCAGTGATGTGGTATCAAGTATACGAAATGGGCTTTGGTTTGTAAAATGCCATAAACTATTAGATTTTTTAAGAAGCTATAAAAATGAGTGTTATTAGTTTTTCTTTGAAAAAAAAAGATAGAAAAAGAATGATTGATGAGTGGTTGCACAGTGGCGCAGTTGGTAGAGCTGTTGCCTTGCCTGGGTCCTGGGTTCGATTCCCGGCCCGGTTTCTTTCTGCATGGAGTTTGCATGTTCTCTCTGTGCATGCGTGAATTCTCTCCGGTTTCCTCCCACAGACTGTTAGGTGAATTGGTCTCTCTAAATTCTCCCTAGGTGTGAGTGTGTGTGTGCATGGTTGTGTGTCCTGTCTGTATCTGTGTTTCTGTGACAGACTGGCAACCTGTCCAGGGTGTACCCCGCCTCTCACCCGGAACGTTAGCTAGAGATATTCACCAGCACCCGATCCGACCCCACTTGGGACAAGGGTGTACAGAAAATGGATGGATGGATGGATGATTGATAAGTGGGGCAAGAACTAAATGGTAAAGTAATTTCTTAGCTGAAGAAATATTATGTTTATAATTCTATATTTTCTGGTACTGTTTATTTTGCTAGACTTTATCCCTTATCAGTCTATCATTAAAAACATCATATCTTATGTCGGAAATGGAAGTGAAATAGTGTCTCCTATCCATCACACTTGTTCTACTGGCTGCATTTGACCTCTACTCTGCTTTCTCCACCCCCGCACACATTCTCCAAGTGGGTCAAATAGATTCTGATAGCTCTCAGCTGGCCACAAAACACACAAATGTCCACTTTTAAATATCCACCTACACACTTCACCTTTCCTCTACTATGTTCATCAAATGCTCCCACTCAGCCGACAAAACTTCCCCTTTTACTTCTTCTGCTCAGACTGTTTGAGGTGTCCTCCTAGTTTGGCATGTATTAACCATACTACACAGCAACGTTTGTAACAAACCATTACACATTGCAAACAAAGTAAACTTTTCCAGTCATTTTGACCACTCAAAGCGCTTTACACTAGAGTCACATTCACCCATTCGCACTCACAAATGCACACATTTATACACTGATAGGCAGATCGGTAGGCAATTTGGGGTTAAGTGCCTTGCTCAGAGGCACATCAACATGCGGCAGGAGGAATCTGGAATAGAACCTAATGAACCAAAAACATAATGAAACTAGAATCAAATCAAATTAAAAAACAACTTGAGATCCTAACAGTATACAGTTCTGCTCTGCTATAGCTGACCAAAAACATCTATAGTTCTATGTGACTGAGGGACGGTGAGGAGTGAGGCAGATTTCAAGGTCGGGTTTGATGTGGGGGGCGTCAGTCTGTCACATCCTAAAACCACAAAAAAAACTTGTGAAAGCACACTGATGTAATGCATTAAAGATTTTTACTTGGGGCGAGAAGCAGATAAATAATTTTCAGCGTGCTTTTTTTCATAAACTATGATTAAAAATATTTTCCCCTAGACCTCTTTTACATTGCTTTAATATCAATAGAGATTTCCTGTATCTGTTACTTTTCCTATTGGAGGCAAACTTCTTGTCTAAATTAAAATAAGTATAGCTCTATATCTACCAGAGTATGAGTCATTTTGACCTTAAATGTATGTGAGCAGTTTATTTTAATATTATTAATGCAGAGCTCTCCTGGGCTTTCCTGCACCACACACCTATAGCAACGAGGAACCTCCTGAGGGGATCTAAGTGAGAGAGTCCCCCCTTTCAACCTCCCTGCCTTTTGCTTTGGCACCACTGAGAGGACTGTGACAAGCTGTATGATGTTTTAGTGAGGTCACTGCAGTGTGACTGACAGGAGGACTTTACAATGTGAGGTGAGAATTGATGAGAGAGAGGGAGTCGTTTGGTTCTCACTTTCCTACTCAAAATCAATTTTTGGAGAAGAGAAGCATGAACCCTTGGGATACCTCTGATCCTTCCTGTAAACTCCATGAACTCTTGATATTTGAAAGAAGATGCTGATTCATCAATATATGAACAGCTAGAATATAGAACAATTTGATTCCACAGGCAATAAGACAGCTAACCCTACTACAACATCTGGACAAAGTCAACAAACCAAACCACTTCATTTCATGAACTTAAAATGGCTACCTCTCAGATCCAACAGAGAAATGTGCAGCGCAGCGGCTTGAGTTTGACGGGTCTGAGGTTCTATGGGGCCTTAGGCAGAATCTGATTTACGGGCACCTCTTCCTACTAAGAACATCAGCATCACTAACATTGTTTAAATATAGATTTGTTGATATGTGATAGAGGGTGCCCAGTTTAATTGGCCAAGCTAAAAAAGCAATCACTGATAATTGGTTATTATTTGCTGAGATGTATTTGTTAGCAAACCGAGGTCAAACAAAGATTTTAGCAAGGTTAGCTGTCAGAACTCTGGGTTTTTGGTTTGGTTTTGGTTTTCATTTTATTTAGCTTCATGTTTTAGTTCACTTTAGTTTAGCCCTTCATGGTCCTTTTGATATTATTTGAGGTATTTAGTGTAATCAGAATTGTTTTATTGCTTTCTTTATTTTCCTTTATAGTGTTTCTAGGTTTATTCTTTAGTTACCTTAGGTTCTGTCCTTGTTTGTTGAGTCCATGTCGAGCCTTCTTTAATGACTATAGTTTAATTCTATTTTATCCTTCTAGTTATTTCTTATTTCAGCCTCCCTACAGTGTTTCTAGTAATGTTTATTTCTTAATTTCATCACTCTAAGATGAAAGGGGTATATATACGTATATATATATACAGTACAGACCAAAAGTTTGGACACAACTGTGTGTCCAAACTTTTGGTCTGTTAGGTTACTTCTTAAGTCTTTCTAGCCCCCCCACATAGTGTTACTAGTTCTTATTTTGTCACTTTAGGTTCAGTTAGTCTTTCTTTAGTAATTCTAGTTAGGTTATATCTTTGTTTAGATCACAGGTGTCAAACTCCAGTTGTCAAGGGCCACAGTCCTGCAACTTTTAGATGTGGCTCTGCTGCACCACACTGAATAGAATAATGAGGTCATTAAGGCTCTGGAGAACTGATCTACACAAAGAGGAGGTAATTAAACCATTTAATTCCAGTGTTTTGTACCTGTGGCACATCTAAAACCTTCAGGACACCGGCCCTTAAAGACTGGAGTTTGACACCCCTGGTTTAGATCTTCTAGTTTCTCTAGTTCTATGTTCCTTAGTTTTTATTGTTAGATCAACCTTGTTTCAATTTAGGTTTGGTTATGGTTTCTCTCATATCTTTCTCTAGTAGTTTATCAGGGTTTTTTTACTATTAGTGTCTTTTGTATTAGTAGTATTTTTCAGTTCCTCGTTTCCCCCGTTTGTGTTCCCAGCAGATCTCCTTAGTTTCCCTGTGCCACCTTCTCCCCACCCCTCAGCCAGCTCCTGTGCCAATTACTCACACCTGCAATCACTCTTCTCCTCTAGCTAGGCCATTGTTCCATTTACTACCTCCCAGTATTTAAGCTCCTCTATCCCATTGACAACTCGCCAGTCTGTCTTGTTACCGTGCTTGTCTCTATGTTTGTCCTTTCCCCCATGTTCCTTAGAATCTCTTTGTGTCTCAGTTTTGGATTTGCTTTAGTTTGTTCTTGTGTTTCCCTTGGATGTTCAGTTTTTGTAAGTTGGACTCTGATTTTGTTAATTAAATTTTCTAAACCGCACCATTTCTTTACCTTCTGCTTTTGGGTTCACCACACCACATCATGACATTAGCAATGCTTTATTTTTGACTTTAATATGTTTCTGTTGTAATGGCATTTGAATATTATGTCCACAGCACTTTAAACATTACTGATTTGGATTTCTTCAGTAGACTGTGGCTGATAATGACAGACATGAACATCTATCTGTCCATCTATCTGTCTAAAAAATGTTGTATTTATTAGCAGAAAATGAGAAATGGTCTAAATAACAAAAAAGATGCAGCTCTTCCAGACATCAAATAACGCAAAGAACACAAGTTCACATCCCTGCTACATGGCCCTGTGTGAAAAAGTGATTGGTCCATTCATCTTTACAGAATTGTTGTAATTCTGTCACATTGGAGGGTTTTCCAATAGGACCTGTCTTTTAAGGTCATGCCACAGCATCTCAATATGATTCAGGTCAGGACTTTGACCTGACCTGAATGATATGAGGTCTTCAAGGCTTGCATTTTGTTTTTCTTTATCCATGAACCTGCTGGTGTGTTTTGGATTATAGTCCTACTGCAGAACCCAAGTTGGTTTCAGCTTGAGGTCAGAAAGCCACACCTTCTCCATCAGGATGTTTTGGTCGACAGCAGAATTCATACTGTAAGAACAATATAACAAGCTGATTTAAGGTGAAAATGAGAAAATCAACTGATGTCAAAACACAAAAACATTAGCATTACTTTCCATGTGCTTATTTTTACATAGGACCACATGTCACTGCATGTGACTGATGTCAACAAAATCAAGAACAAGTCTCACTGGGAGAATTTTAAGTTATTTACAGTTTCTGAAAGTTTATATTCTAGGCTTTTCAATTATGTAAAACATTTAGGAAAAAAAATGAAGATATGGTCATTTGAATGTTACAGAACCCCCAATGGGACAAGAGGAGAATTTTTTCTTTTTGTCATGAAACGTGGTGAGAGTTGGTGAGGCAGACGCTGTAGGCCCAGGTAAGATGAAAATGAATGATGATTTTAATGGTAAATAAGTCCAGGAACAAGCAGCAGGCACAAGGAAACACTGACCACACAGAAGCTAACATGGACGACGACAATGACGAGGACCCGACGAGGAACAAGGAACACAGGTGGAGTTAAATACACGGGAGGGTAATCACAGAAACGAGACACACCTGGGAACAATCAAGGGGAGGACAGGACAACGAAGAGACTAAGGACACAGAAAACTCTAAATAAACACAGAAAAACACTGATCCTGACAGTACCCCCCCCTCAAGGGCGGCTACCAGACGCCCAAAAAACAAAAACACAACAAGGGTGGGCGGAGGGGCGCTGGACGGGGGGCCAGAGTTCAGAAAAAACAAAAAACAACCCACCGTTGTGGGCGGAAACACAGGGAGGGCCAAGAGTCCATAAACAAACAAAAAACTACCCACAGGGTGGGCGGAGGCAAAGGAGGCGGGAACCACGGAGGTGGTCTGGCGGTCGTCCGCGGCGGCGGGAACCACGGAGGCGGTCCGGCGGTCGTCCGCGGCGCTGGAGGCGGGAACCACGGAGGCGGTCCGGCGGCCGTCCGCGGCGCTGGAGGCGGGAACCACGGAGGCGGGAACCACGGAGGCGGGAACCACGGAGGCAGTCCGGCGGCCGTCCGCAGCGCTGGAGGCGGGAACCACGGAGGCGGTCCGGCGGCCGTCCGCGGCGCTGGAGGTGGCGATGAGTCCCGGGGGCCGCCCACAGACGGCGACGACGAGCCCCCCGAGGCAGGGTCTCTGGTGGAGCACAGGGGGTCTCGGTCGGAACGCTGGGGGTCTCGGTCTCGGGTGGAACGCTGGGGGTCTCGGTCTCGGGTGGAACGCAGGGGGTCTCGGTCTCGGGTGGAACGCAGGGAGTCTCGGTCTCGGGTGGAACGCAGGGAGTCTCGGTCTCGGGTGGAACGCAGGGAGTCTCGGTCTCGGGTGGAACGCAGGGAGTCTCGGTCTCGGGTGGAACGCAGGGAGTCTCGGTCTCGGGAGGAACGCTGGAGGTCAGGGTCTCAGGAGGAACGCTGGAGGTCAGGGTCTCAGGAGGAACGCTGGAGGTCAGGGTCTCAGGAGGAACGCTGGAGGTCAGGGTCTCAGGAGGAACGCTGGAGGTCAGGGTCTCAGGAGGAACGCTGGAGGTCAGGGTCTCGGAAGGAACACTGGGGGTCTCGGTCTCAGGAGGAACACTGGGGGTCTCGGTCTCAGGAGGAACACTGGGGGTCTCGGTCTCAGGAGGAACACTGGGGGTCTCGGTCTCAGGAGGAACGCCGGCTGATTCGGCCTCGGGTGCGCCGGCTGGAACGCCGGCTGATTCGGCCTCGGGTGCGCCGGCTGGAACGCCGGCTGATTCGGCCTCGGGTGCGCCGGCTGGAACGCCGGCTGATTCGGCCTCGGGTGCGCCGGCTGGAACGCCGGCTGATTCGGCCTCGGGTGCGCCGGCTGGAACGCCGGCTGATTCGGCCTCGGGTGCGCCGGCTGGAACGCCGGCTGATTCGGCCTCGGGTGCGCCGGCTGGAACGCCGGCTGATTCGGCCTCGGGTGCGCCGGCTGGAACGCCGGCTGATTCGGCCTCCGGTGCGCCGGCAGGAACGCCGGCTGGAACGGCCTCCGGTGCGCCGGCTGGAACGCCGGCTGGAATGGCCTCGGGTTCAGCTGGAGGTGCTGGTCCCGGAACTGGAGCGGGATCTGGGCTGGCGGAGAAACTGTGCGGTTTGGGAGGCAGAGGTTCGCCAGCCATGACGGCTAGAGCCGCCATACGCTCCCACTCTGCCTCCCTCTGCAACTCCACCAACCCCGGGTGCGGAAAGCGAGGAACCCAATAGTCCAGCAACAAGCCCAAACGGATGGCGAAACCGAGGCGTCGGATGGCAGCGTACGGCTTGGCCATCGCCTCCTTATATTCCCCGATGGTATCCGTTAGCTCCTTTAACTCTTCTGGGTCCATGATGTAAAAATAAAAATAGCGTGCCTCACCGTTCGGTTTGGTCGGGTCCTTCTGTCATGAAACGTGGTGAGAGTTGGTGAGGCAGACGCTGTAGACCCAGGTAAGATGAAAATGAATGATGATTTTAATGGTAAATAAGTCCAGGAACAAGCAGCAGGCACAAGGAAACACTGACCACACAGAAGCTAACATGGACGACGACAATGACGAGGACCCGACGAGGAACAAGGAACACAGGTGGAGTTAAATACACGGGAGGGTAATCACAGAAACGAGACACACCTGGGAACAATCAAGGGGAGGACAGGACAACGAAGAGACTAAGGACACAGAAAACTCTAAATAAACACAGAAAAACACTGATCCTGACACTTTTACATTACGTTGCAATAGGTTTTGCGTTCTCTCGCAATAATGTACTGATCAGTTCATTCAGCATAATTTAATTCTGAACATCTTATGGTGGCCATTGTACTTTCTGCTATAAGGTTTTAGTAAGGTTTTTCCATGTATGTTAATATCACATTTGTGAGATATCTGAAGATTTATATATTTTTTTCTTGAGGATATAAATGCCCCACAAACCTATGTGGAACATGCAAAAGCAAAACAGGTCAAACATGGGCTTTTCATCTCCCTTCAATGAAAGAAAGAAAAACTACGTCCCAGATATTGGGACTATTTGACTTATTTTCATGGGGTGATAAGTTGTCCAGCCCTAACATAAAGACAAAGACTCTGTCTTTTTTGTATTGGTTATCTGAATGGTTAATAAAAGGCTGTTTTCATGTGCTGTTCCATCTCTATGATTGCAATAAGCAATATTTACTTATTGCGAGGGAATGCAATACTTTTGCAAGGTAACGCAAAGAAAAACATTTCCCCATGTCTCCTACTGGGCTCCGTAGAATATTACCACTTTGCAAACAAGATTCCAGTCAAGACAGGCCTCAAAGTTTGCTCCCATATCTGATGAATATTACCAAAGGCTACTCATTTTCATTTATTTGCTTTAACCTCCCTCGTGTTCGACCTTGCCAGTTGTCTGGCATATATACTGTAGTTATATATATATATATATATATTTTGAGGTTTTCAGCTTGTTGTTCCATTTTCCAAAAAAAGCTGTGATCTTCTGTTTTATAAGTATTTGTCATGGAGTCATCTGTGAACCCTCAACTGTAGTGGAATTAAACCATCCTTTACTTCTACATGCTAGCTGATTCTTTGTTTCAAAGCATCATCAACCCCAAAGTGGCAGATGTGAATAATTATTTTATTTTTGGTGTGACAGCTACTAGATGCAGGTAGTCAGCATGGGGTGCACCACTGCTCTGACCCATCTGCTCTCTATCATGTAGCTCTGACCTCAGCTGCAGCTCCTCAGCCCAGGCCCAGATCTGCTTGCCGGTTGTGTGGTGTAGGCTTGCAAGACAGTTCAGGAGTAAGTGCAGAATAAAAAGTCTGCAATTGACAGCAAGGCTTATCAAATCCATCATATTTTGCTGCAAGTCTTAAATGCATCTTCCAAAAAACATTTTTTTTGACACAGAAATAGCATGGATGGCACAAAAAATCTTAAAATATTGTATTCTACGAATTACTTGTTCCAAGCAGTCACTTAAAATCGGGATATTGCTGTTATAATTGCAATTCAACACATTGTTTAGCTTTTACATGCAGTTTCTAAATACCACTAGGGTGAGAGTTTAGTTGCTACCTAATATGTGGATGGCAGGGTACTATTTGTTCTTCAAAGCTTATAGTTTAGGGGGAAGTAGCCTTTTCTGCTTTCCAGAAGCTCTCTCTCTGACCATCTATCTGGCTCTCTGTCAGTGTGCCTCTGGGGAAATTTATGCTTTTTTTGACACGCCTTTTACTCCACTTCCCTCTCTCTCTCTCACATGTACCCACACATGCATTTTATTACTCTTTGTCTATAACTCTCTCTCCCCCCCTTCCATCTAGCTCCTGTTGCTTGTTTTCTTTGTATTAAGGATGTTTCAGGCTAGAGCAGCTGCTGTCACATCAGTGTGACAGGTTGATGAGCATCACACAGACTTGAGCCTTCAGGACCAGTCCACAAACTACCAGCTTACACACACACACACGCACCCCCCCACACATATGGAAACACATATGGTGCTTCTCAGTCCCTCCTGAAACCCGATAATAAATAAATGACAAGTTTTTTTCTGGCAAAATGTATGTTTTATTGGTTCTGCTTATTTTAATATTTGATAAATAATTTGCCTTATTTTCACACATCTGTTGTATTGTTTACTAAGATTGTGGTAAGTCTCAGCCAGCATAATTTGTAAAAGCCATTGTTTTGCAACTATTTCTGCTTTTTAACCCAACCCAGGGACTATGGTGGTAGGAAATTGTCCTTCAAAAGGTGGGTTCCCGGTTCAATTCTTGCTCCATTCGTTTATGTCAGTGTGTCTTTGGACACTTCTCTCTGGTGGTCAGAGGGCCCGGTGGTGCAGGTGCAACACAGCCTGGCCTGTGTCAGACAGGGCTACTATCCAATAGCTTATGGCACTGTCAGCTTGTGAATGACTGAATGACTGAATGCAGCGTAAAGTGCTTTGGGGTCCTCTGGACTTGATAAAACACTATACAAATATAGGTCATTTACCATGTTATTACAAGCCAACAATAAAACCTAAACCTTATTGTTGTTGAATGTCTGTTTTTCTTCCAGCTTCACATGATTTTGTGATGTTTTTGTTTGCTCCTATCTTTAATATTCAGTACCCAAAGCTAGAGACCGAAACACCAGACTAGTTTCAGATTATATTTGACATTGTGAAGGGCAGGTATGATGTCTGCTACCCATTCTGCTGAAGCTATGTTGTCGTGACTCATCCTAGGGTTCTTCAAACACTATCTGCAGATGGAGACGGCAGAGGTCGGAAGATCTCCCCAAGCGGTCTGCATTACAGCAGATTTGAAGAAGCCTCTGAGCTAAACCCTATGTCAGCCAATCACAATCCTTCAAAACCACCACAACTTTCTGTTAGGAATCAAACATTGTGCCTGGAGATTCATTTGTTTAGGCAGAGGTTGAACTACTTTTAATAAAGTTAGTAAAACACAAGAGAGTGTGGACTGGAATCATGTTAAAGTCAGTATGTGGATGTTGAACGCCACTGTGCCTCGATTGGGAGGGACAGCTGGTGTAAAGCAGCTGACCTCCAAGAGCTCTTTGTCCTTTGCAACTCAACATATTGGAGCAGTTGGGCTTATAAAAAAACAGGTAAAAAGTTTCTGAACCAACATAAAAATCAGCACCTCTCTGACAGCAGCCATCTTTCCTCCACTTCATGGTCAAACTTTAAAATTGGTGGCTGATGTGACGTCAGTGCTGCTTTATTTGCTGCAGACTCTCATTCACTGACCTCTGAATCAACAGTTTTCAGTGTCCACACAAACACAAAGAAGGAGCATTCACAAATCTTCACTTTAGCCGGAAGATTGTTTTTAGTGCTTTTAAACAGAGGTTATGCATGGATCAAAGGGCAAATAGCATAAACATCTATTTAGTTTATCTATGTGGGCTATGTGTGGACAAAGCCTTATATCCTCTTCTCCCATCATGGAACTAGAGCTTGACCATTTCTGGTTTCTCCTGAAAATTACAATAATCTTTTCTGCCTGGCTCATGTTCAAGACAAGATTATTATTTGGATGCCATGCCACAAGCAATCCAGCAGTTCTCAGTACTCAGCTCATCAACTACAGAGTAATCAGAGTATTTCTGTGGTAGAGAGGACTTCGACTTGAGCTAGAAGTCTGATTCTTTTAGTCTCAGTTTGTCAGGTAGTCATTGACTCAGGTAAATGGGGAAACATCCAATAGTGACTTTTTGTGTTTCTGGCAAATATATTACATCAGCCTTAAATGTGTAAAGGCACCAGAGAAATGAAATAACTTGATCCTGAGATCTGAGCGGATTGGTCTGTGCATGGCATGACGGTTGGTGAAATATGACATAGGGAACTAAATCTGCAGTATTTTATTTCCTTGGCAAAATATGAACCACAAACATTACAGTACATCCAAAAAAAGAGTCAAATAAATGAATGCTGCTTCTTGGGATTGACTGGAAAATGCCATTGGAAAATGCCAAGATTTTTATTGGAAATAAGCAGATCTGCAATGTGGAAGAATTCAATTTCAACTTAATATGCTTTTAAATATCATCACAGCTGCCTTATGACAAATCATTAAAGGGATTTCTGATTTCTGCTTTGTTAAAACAACTTATGCCTTACTTTTTGCCATACATATCTGCTTGTCCCTTTATTTTTGGTTTCTTATTTATCTCCTGTGTTCTGTTTCCCTTTCATTATGGTTTAGACAAGGGCGTAAATTCCATCTCATTATTGGGGGGGACCATAAACAGGTAAATTTTTTAACAACAATTTTGGGAGTGTTGTCAAAGTTACAGTCAAATGTAACGTGAAATGTGGTTTACATTTTTTTTATTGTCTTCAAGCTGCACCACAAAAAATGACTAGTATGTAGCAATGCATATCAAATGTGTTTTTCTCAGTAAACAACCTGTTGAGACCCGTAGATGTCAAACTAAGATTCAAATGTCACTTAGATATGATTTTGGTTCAGAGTCACCGATCTTGTCTCTGCTACACCTTCACAAAAATTTAAGGCTCTGACTAAAAACAAGTTTTAATGGTGATTCCACTTAATAAAATTCCTCATAAATATTGATTTATTGCAGTGGTTGTCAATATAAGTTATGTGTTATTTAAATTATAACAAGTTGCTTTAAACTTAATTTTTTTTGTTTTGTTTTTCCATGTCCTGGATGACTGAGAACCTATTAATATGTAGAAATTGAATATCTTGGAAGTGTCATAACTTCCCAGATATTGTGAAGTTATGATACTTCCCAATATCAGCACCAGAGTTTTCTAGAAAAATATTCTGATTTTATTTTGTGGTTTTAAGACTCTACATTGAAGATGATAAGAAATAAAGGTGTATTTTATTTTTTTGTCAGCTGCAATAGCCCCTCTGCTCTCCGCTCCCATACAGAGCTGTCCAGTGTTGTATAAAGTACTGAAATCTCAGAGTCAAGTAAAAGTATAAGTACCTCTCCAAAATATGACTTTGGTAAAAGTCCAAGTCACTGACTGAAATGTTACTTGAGTTAAAGTCTTAAAGTATCTGAAACTTCTTGTACTTAAGTATGGAAATTGCTGTAAAAATGGATGTACTCAAGTCATGTAATGAAAAGTACAAGTAAAAAGTAAAACAAGGCAAATGCAGTTTGAATGACATTTTTTATATTTTGGTAAACTTGTCAAATACACTTAAAATAATGTACACAACCAAGTGCAGGCAAAATTAAACCTGCTAATAGATATACCTGCAGGCATCATTTAGTTAAGAAAATTAGGTGCTTTACCTATAGCACAAGGTTAACTTAACCTGCTTTACAACTGAACCAGCTTCTTAGTATACCCTCCAGGACAGAAAATACAAAGTTTTTGTAAGCCTTAAGTTTTCCCTTCAAGTAAGGTCAGTGCTGAAAATGAGAAAAATAAATAGTACAGAAAATGCGGCCAACATGAAGAAAGAGAGCTGTTACGATTAGTCTACTTCACAAATCAGTGAATCAGTCAATGCTACAGTCAGTAGGTGGTGCACACAACTGGTCATTATGCAAAAGAAAAAAAGAATTGGGAGGGAAATGCAGCTTATTGGCATCTGTAAACCTGGTTTTGAACTTGCATGCCTTTCCTATATTCGTTAAATTTAGTCTAAATTGCTATCGCTATGGCTTCTGTCCCCCCTTGAACAGAGGAGTCTAGGTAGCCTGCTACAGTCAACATTAGGCCTAAGCTAAATACACCACGTGTGGAACTGAAACAATGCCAAACAAAGTTCATTTATGGTCAAGATTTCACAATACAGTAGTGTCTAGTGACCAAGCTATAGTTACTGAAACAGGAGGATTATAACCATTTCATAAGACGTTACCTCGATGTGTTTCCTCAAGTTGGACGGGGAGTTTTTGTAAGATAGAATTTCCACATCTTCGGGCAGGAATAACATAAACTGCATGCGGTACGACGAATCGTTAACACCCACGAAAGAGTATATTGTGTTTAAATAAGGCCATGGGCTCTCATCACCAGCTGGTGGTTCCCCTGGAGCCGTGTCCGATGTAGTTGCAGTCGTTGTGGTCTCCGTCTCCTCCTCCATGTGGCCGCTGCTGATTGCGAGACTTGCTTTGTGTTTAATGGGAGAAGCGAAACAGGTGTATCCTATTGGTGGTGATGAACAAGCCCAGGCAAGCAGGCTACGGACTTTGTTCGGTAGCCTACTTGCTACTTGCTAATCAGTAGGTGGGATCAAAACACTTGCGGTTCTCATTCTCGCTTTTTTGTAACGAGTAACTAAACCACACATTGAAAATGTATCGGAGTAAAAGTACGCAATTAAGTTCGGAAATATAGTGAAGTAAAAGTGAAAGTTATCAAAAATTTTCATACTCGAGGAAAGTATGAAGTACTCCAAAATATACTTAAGTGAAGTAGTGAAGTGTTTTTACTTCGTTACTATACAACACTGGAGCTGTCAGCTAGTGGTAATGCTCAGCCGCTCCCTAATAATGGTGGGGGGGACCTAAAAATTCATCCTTATTTTTTTCTTAGAGAAATGGCAGATTTACTTCATTATTTGTTTCTATTACCTTTTTATATTGATAAATACAAAAGTTTGTTTTATGATTTCTTTGGGGAGGACCATTCTGGACTTTTCCAAGATTGTGGGATCCAGACCCTCCTGGCCCCTCTGGGATTTATGCCCATGGGTTAGACTCTTATGTTATTGTGAAACCTTTTTTAGTTCATATATCCTGTGTATTTAGTTCAGTTCTCTGTGCTGCCCAGCCTTTTCCCCCCAACTCTTCTGAATCGTTCACCTGCTGTCTCTGTCCCTCCTCACTGTTTCTGCTGGTGGTTGCTCACCACTGATTGGCCTATTACTGGATTGAACAACACATGACTGTTGTGTGTCACAGCATTATTTTGCATTGAGTGAGGAATATCATTGATCGGGTGGGTGGGGGGGACACCAAGCATAGAATCTGAAAAGGGAATGAAATGTTTTTTATGTTTAATTGTCAACATGATAGTTGGATAACAAGATCCAAGGGTGTCTCATTTCACAGTTCAGGAAAAAGGTGTAAAAGGAAAAAAGAAAAAGAAAACCTTGCTTGTCATGGCAATGCATATATAGTAAAGCTGACACACAGAGTGAGAGAAAAGAAGTGGTTTGAATTGCTGCTCTCCTGTTTTTCTGTGTTATTTTCTCTTTGCTGTTTCACACTGCAACCGCTATCATTTCTTAAAGTTCAACAAACAACAAAAACTGGACCGCCTTGTTTGTAGATCATTAAATAAGATACAATATATCATAAAGCATTTAGCAAGCTACAGTATGTCTCCTACAGGATCAGTCACTGGTACATGAAATTAAATTGTACAATATATATAAAAAAATGACTTGACAGAACTGAGTGTTTATAGATTTATATCCAGGTAGAATACATTTTTGCATACTAAAACATTAGCAGTTTTCTCTGCTTTCATTTAAGCCATAGTTTATAGAAATTGGATTAGAAACATTTTTGAGATAAATTCCTGCTCATTCTGCACTGTGAATATGACTCAATGCATATTAATGACACCTGAAGCTGAAGGCGACTGATAGGTGATGTCCAGTCCAGTGAAACCCTCACCATGCTCACAGGACTTGTTGCTGTGGTCATTAACAAATCAGTGACAAGTGTATGCTGCCTGAAACCATGGGTGATCAGGACTCTTGGACCTCGCAGCACCCATGGAATCGACGCCTATGATCTTCCAAACGTCCGCGTCACGTGAGCTTCATGGTTTTCTTTCTTTTGGTGTCTGGACTCCAAACTGGTTCTTTTCATGTCAAATTTCTCAGTTCCTCTGTTTTCATTATTAAATCTTTAATTTTCATGCCTGTTTTCAGTCTACCTGGCTATGGGTCATTCTACTACTATACATAATTATTCCTCAATTTCAAAAATGTTCTGTTGGGTCTGTTGAGCAATATTTTCTAAAGCCATAAAACTTCTTCCATCTTTGCCTTGGACAGTGACTTATGTAAAAAGTTTGGTGTACAACAAGAAATGCAGTGGATCTTGCCCTGTGACAATATCTTTTCTAATTTAGGCATCTTCAATTTCCTGAGGGAGTCTTCCCAAAGGATCAATAAAGTACAAGTCTAAGTCTAAGTCTAACTGCAAGACACATTTAGTGTGTTGCAGATGAAGCAGAACCATTTTTGGCTGAGATGTGTTGAAGCAGAGAAATATCTAGAAGTTTCAAGACTCCTGGACTTGAGGCCTGGATGAGAAGAGCTCTGCTCAGTACCAGCCAGGTATAAAATATGTTCAAACAATGAAAGCAAACAAAGCAGTGTTGGTGTCAGCCATGTACAGCCAGGACAGGCAGAAGGTAAGATAAAGGGAGCAGGGACAGAGAACACGTTTTAGTTTAGGGGGCACTTTGAGCTGGAAATGACATGATCTACATACACGTTGCAGTTGCAAATGGGCTTGACTGTTATTTCCAGGATGGTTATGATTTCTCTGACCTGATTTCAGTTAAAATGGGCCAAGGTTCCCCAGAGGAATAATAATGTTCATTATTTTGTCATTCCATCCTCTGGGTTTCTTAACTCCAGCTAATGTGATGTTAAATCTTTCAGCTCATCTGTTTTGTTTAGTGGTTGAAGCAATTTTCACTTATCTGATCAGGCTATCTAATCAGTGACTTTCAGTATACCCTAGAAACAGACAGCACTTCAACACTTAGCTGTCTAATCTAATCTGTCTGCCTAATCTACTATTAAAAAACTGCTGGGAAGAAATTTTTTCTAAGCTTTGTTTTTTGTTATTTTATTTCTGGTCAGGTATGCGCTAACGGATTATATTTTTCTACATTCAGTGTAACTGATCAAAGCACATTTAAAAAACACAGGATTGCAGTGCAAGACACAGTAAGATCACTAAATCACCAGCAGCAAAACTTCTTAAAATCTTCATGTTCCAACCCAGCTTTTATAGACCTGATGGCTGTAGAAATGAAAGATGGTGAACTTTCCCTCTGTTGCCATATCTGTTTGTTGCCATCAGCTGTATTTCAGTGTAAATGGTCTTTGACCCAGTTTGGTATCTTTGTCTCACGTTTGTAGCACAAAATATGACTTTATATGGAAACTTTGACGTGTTAGCCTGCAGCCCAGAGCTGCCCCAGACAGCTGACGCTGCAGGAAAAGTGAAGCATCTGTCAGAAAAAACAGACTCTAACGGGAAGTTTACAGACCTGCCACTCCAGGATATAAGAGCTATTTCTTAATACCGGCCTGGCCACTTCATGGCAGGCCAAAGTATGTCCTTGAAAGGTGATCTGGAGTTCAGAGGGTAGCAGCTCATGTTTAGAGTTCTTCAGACAGGTGAGGAGGGCTTCTAGAGGGTGCAACTCAGGGATTTAAAGGAGAAAAAAGGAAAAACAAGTTCATCAAAATTATATTATGACTACAAATATACTTCACATGCAAATACTTTTTCATAAAATATTTTCAGGTATATACTGCAGTTATAGGGTTCTTCAAACAGTATATGTGGATGGGGACAGCAGAGGTCAGGAAGATCTCCCAAAGCGGTCTACATCACAGCAGATATGACGAAGCCTCTGAGCTAAAACCTTTGTTCTTTTAGGAATCAAACATGGCACCAGGAGATTCATTTGTTTGGATCTCCTGGTGCTCTTGAATCTTCTCTGTTTGATAATCTGTATATATTTGTGTCAAAGACTTCTTCACAAAGTATAACTGGAGAAAATGCAATGCTGAGATGATTCTCTCATACCTAAGGAAGCCTTCAGCAGGCCATTCAGGACTTTTCAGGATTATCCTACTCAGCAACTCTGTTGCTCTCCAGTTTTCCCATATGCTTTGTTATATCAATTTCTTTCCAGTTGCTGTCTGTAACTGGTCATGTGGTATGGTTTTCAGAGTCCATTTATCTCAACAATTCCCTTGAACTTCTGAACGTTTGTTGCCAGGATAGCATCATGCCTCTGGTTTGCATTCATGATTCTGTTGGCTGAGAAACATATTTATTCAGACAAAATACTCAGTAAAAGTATAAAATGGAATAAAAAAAATCTAAATGTAGAATAATAAAATATGAAATATGAAATTAGGCACAAAAATGTAAAAGACAGCACAAGAACTGTTGCAGCTAAGAGTGGTTGCCTGCAGATTTTTAATTCTGCCGATAAAAGATTGCCTTTATTATAAGTTTCATGTCATCTGAGTACATCTTGAGAAAAAAGTGTTCAGCAGCAATAAAGAATACACAGAAAGATCTCTGTCACTTTGTGCATCCAAAATGATATTGGAAGTCAAATAGTTTGTAGATCAGAGAGCAACCCCCTCTTCTCTGGCACAAGACAGTTCTTAAAGTCTGACCATCAGCTGATGCCAAAGTGATGATTTGATTCTGAATGTAATAATTTGTGTTAATCATTCATTTCTATATTTTTGAGTTTGGGACACTTTGACAATGGTTATTGGTTATATGTAAAATATTAATTTTACCCTAACATTTCCAAAAGAGTCCATATAATACTACTAAGCCATTGAAATGGTTAATATCTCTCCTTCATACTGCTGGTTTCTTCCATCGGCTTTGTTGAAAAGCTATTTGTTTCTTAATGATGACGTCTAGAAAAGGGAGCATTGGTGGTATTCCTTTTAGTGTTATAATAACAATATTAACTGTGTATGCTAACACATTGTTTTTGAATTCTGAAGTGAGTTAAGCTGCTCAGAACTTGTTGAAGGTCTGAGTTTTCCTGTTGGAGCTCAGGTGTCTGCTCTGACGCTCTGCTCAGCTCCCAGGCATCTTCTGTTCAGTCTGATCATTTCATTTGTCTTCTCTTCAGTTTGGCATCAAATTGCATTACCACTGGCCTGGGTGCACCACTGCTCCAGGACATCAATACTGATTGCCTGCCGTAATTACAATGTAATGTTTGAATAAAACAGCCGTTAAATGAGACATTATCAATATTTATGCCAGTGTTGATTTCATAAGCTCCTCATTTTAAGGTCACAAGAATGCATTATGCAGTATTATGGAGAGTGATAAAACTATGAGTGGAAATCAAAATGTTGACCTGACAGCTGTTCTTTCTTTGACATCTATTCCACTGATCTGCAGAAATACAGAGCTGGTTCAGGTTCGCATGGCTCCAGGAGTGATTTCTGAAAATTTTGTTTAAACTCTTTCTCACAGGGATTATAGACAATAAAACTGAACAGTTTTAACTGTTCTAATATCAGGCTGTGCCTACAAGGATTCTAAGGAAATACAATGAACTCTTCTGTTCAATGTTGAACAGGCACTTACGCCTCACAAAAACATAAATTAATTAAAACCTTCTGTCAGGTTGTGTATTATGTATTAATGCTGCTGCCATAAAACACAATTTAACTTCTTCACCTCAGCCAGCCTCTTCTGCTCTTCTGACTTAGAAAAAAAAAAAAAAGTTTAAAAACCTGTGAGACTGCTGAGCTAACACTGTTACAATTCAATCAGGGTAGTAATTCTATTTTATTGGAATTACACTGCCTGGCCAAAAAAAAAGTCGCCACCTGGATTTAACTAAGCAAATAGGTACAAGCCTCCTATTGGATAAGTACTGCATAGGCGATTATCTTTCAGCTGGCAACAAGTTATTTAACCCCAGCTGATGCAATGAGTAACTCCTCATTTCTTAAACAACCATGGCAAAAGACACATCCTGTGGTCGTGGAAAAGACGTTAGTCTGTTTAAGAAGGGTCAAATCATTGGCATGCATCAAGCAGAGAAAACATCTAAGGAGATTACAGAAACTACTAGAATTGGGTTAAGAACTGTCCAACGCATCATTAAAAACTGGAAGGTTGGTGGGGAACCATCGTCTTCCAGGAAGAAATGTGGTCGGAAAAAAATCCTGAATGATCGTGATCGGTGATTACTTAAACGTTTGGTCAAATCAAACTGAAGAAAAACAACAGCAGAACTCAGGAGTATGTTTAATTGTGAACGCAAAACCTAAAATGTACACTCTGACAAAGTTAATTTATAAGCAGCTGCAAGCTAAAAGAACTTCTAAAAGTTTTTCTAAAACAGCTTAAGAATTTGCCGTCCAGTCCCTTAGACTCTGCAAAGTGAAAATTGGCCACCACAGAGTCCAGACCTTAACCCCATTGAGAATCTTTGGGATGTGCTGGAGAAGGCTTTGCGCAGTGGTCAGACTCTCCCATCATCAATACAAGATCTTGGTGAAAGATTAATGCAACACTGGATGGAAATAAATCTTGTGACACTGCAGAAGCTTATTGAAACAATGTCACAGCGAGTGCGGGCTGTAATCAAAGCTAAAGGCGGTCCAACAAAATATTAGAGAGTGTGACCATTTTTTGGTGGCGACTTTTTTTTTGGCCAGGCAGTGTATTACTATACATACATAGTTATTTTTATTCCTGAACATCTGAAGTTACATCCCAACAGCCTGATGCTGATAGTTGACTCTAAGTTTGGCCAAAGACAACACAGTCTGACAGAGAGAACGTGTCCCATTAACTCCATCAACAACGCTATTCATAAACAGTTTTAAGGCATAAACAGCTTTAAGGCATCAGGCAGAAATCGTGTTGTTTTCAAATCAATAAGAGATATGGATGGTTTTTATGAGGATTGTTTCATGTAAGTAAAGGAAGTAAAACTGTATCTATACAGCACATTTGAACATATAAAATCACAAAGTGCTTCACTTTCAGTCAAGTAGCTTTAAACACAAAATTAGATAAGCCTGTGCTCTGTGGACTATTTTAAATCCTGTTTCCTCCCAGTAAAAACAACTTCTGTTCAAATAAGGTTTGAGTTATAACTCACCAACAATAACAGCCATATTTACGGTGTGTATGGATGCCTTGACTTCACTCCTTGTTAACTTGTCACAATCTGCAACATTAGTCTGCATACAGTATGTGATGTTTCTTAACCTCCTCCACAAGTTTCAGTCTGGCTGATAATTAGGAAACATCACTTTTTTACCTTCTGGGTAGCAGAATGACAGGGTGCAGGTGAAAAGGCTCATTCAGAGAACGCATTCTGTCAGTCAAGTTTATTTTTATAGCACATTTGAGAAACAAGGTGGTACTTTATACATATATATACAGTATATACAGTATGTATATATATATATATACACAGTACAGACCAAAAGTTTGGACACACCTTCTCATTGAATTCAATGAGAAAGTGTGTCCAAACTTTTGGTCTGTATTGAGTACAGACTAAAAGTTTGGACACATAGTTGTGTCCAAACTTTTGGTCTGTACTGCTTATATATACAAAAGTAAAAGTACAAATTTATAGAAGGCACCACACAGTCAACAATCGAGAAAACCTATAAACATTACATTTTGTCAAGTGCCATTGTTACACATCAAAAATATTGGTCAATGTTCATGTTTTATGGTTCAAAAGAAACTCTAAGCAGGTAGGTTTTTAGTTTTGATTTAAACAAACTCAGTGTTTCAGCTGTTTTGCAGTTTTCTGGGGGTTTGGAAATTCTGGAAGTCCAGATTTGTGGTGCTTAGAAGTTGAATGCTACTTCTTTACATAATGAAAACATAAAAAAACATAAACACATCATATATCTTGAGATGTAAAAAGTGTGTTTTTAGCCACTGTTGTCTTTTCATTATTTCAAACCAGTCTGTCCATTCTTCTCTGACTTCTGAAATCAACAAGGTATTCCCCCACATCCCCATCTCTCACCACTGGATATTTTCTTTTCTGCATTTTGCTCTGTAAACTCAAGAGGAGTTATGTATAAAAATTCCAGTAGATCAGCAGTTTCTGAAAAATTCAAGGCAGCCTCCGGCACTAACAACCATGCTAAGTTCATAGTCACTAAAATCCTCTCTGTCCCATTCTGATGCTCACTTTGAACTTCAGCAAGTTAAAAATTCAGCAGAGCTATGTATTTAAAAACAGAGTAGCTGCAATGTCATTTGAAAATTCACATTGTGCTAATGAGGAATTGAACAGGTGTATCTAATAAAGTGGCCGATGTATTAGGCTGCAAAGTGCCAACAAAACTGAACAGGAGTTAATAGGGAGGACATGACAGTGGCTTGGTTTATGCCACACATTGTCCACAGCTTTGCTACTGGAATCCAGGGACAATTTCACCTTTTCAAAGTTTATCACAGCATGCTGAAGCTAATGAATGACACAATTAATGCCAAGGATGAGGGGTTCCTCCTCTCTCCTCCACCCCTGTTACATTCCTTAAATACAAGTGTTTAATTAAGCAAGGATGTTAATTAGGAAGTTATGATATGAAGATGTGTGGGTGAGGAAGGGGGGGGAGTGGATGGGGCGGATCTGAGACTGGTTAAAGTAAATGAGTTTAAGACGAATGGCGTTCTGCTCCTGATGATAGTGGGGAGTGTTGGTGTGTCAGCGGCACCGGATGGTGATGAGGACGATCCGTTTCCCACCAAGCTACACTGCTAATGATCATGAAGGGGAGATTCAGTGGCTAAGAGTCAGTAGATCTTAACAGTTAAATAGCTTTGACATATTTAGTGTGGTACCTGAGTCTGCACACAAAATCCTTTAGCCGACATTTTCCTGTGGAATGAGCTGAAATGTAAAATCAGTGTTTGCTTGTGTTTAACACTCAGAGATGCTGACAGTGTGGCCGGAATCCTGTAAAAAATGAAACCCTGGAAGACAGTGCTGTTTAATTTGCAACTGAAAGGCTTTTCATAGCTAAATTAAATTCTTCTTGAATAAATATTGTACTGCACAGAGTGATAAATGAGTGTACTGTGAGTTGCATAATAAAACTCACTATCTCACTATTGCACACAATTATCCACTTTCATCAGTACAGAGTCAAAGGGGCTGTACACAGTCAGCCTGGCAGCACATAGAGCCTTCATTAATTTGATTCTTCTCACATTCACACAGGGCTGCACAGTGGCACAGTTGGTAGCACTGTTGCCTTTCAGCAAGAAGGTCTTGGGTTGCATGCGTGGGTTCTCTCCAGGTACTCCTGCTTCCTCTCACAGTCCATAAACATGACTGTTCTCTAAATCCTCCTTAGGTATGGATGTGTGTGTGGTTGTTTGTCCTGTCTGTCTCTGTGTAGCTCTGTGATGGACTGGCGTCCTGTCCAGGGTGACCCCGCCTCTCGCATAAAATGTTTTGTTGGAGATAGGCACCAGCACAAATAGATGGATGGACATTCACACAGCAGAACTGCTGAAGAGAAGTAGATTTAATCTTTGTTGTTTTCTGTGTCTCATGAGAAATCAATCTTTACTTCCAGACTAACCCAAATGAATCCATACAATCCAATTTAAGGAATATCCTCACTAAGAGATTTTATTAAAAGCTAATTTAAACAGAGCAGATTTGGTCCATGCTGGACTTTTAGCCTTAATAGCCGTTAATGACACATCACCATTCCAGATTGTGTTGAAAAAAAAAGTATTGTGTGGATAAGCTTTGAAGATGTAGAGGCAATATTGTTTGTGACTTAAATGACAAGTGTAGAAAACAATTGTGGTAAAACAGAATAATTTAGATTCATAAAGGAGAAGTCAGAAGGCAGGCAGAGAAACGGACAGGGCAACAGAAACCAGTGAGCTGATATACTGGAGCAGCAGTGGAACATGGCAAAGGAACCAGATAAACTAATCGGAGAACATGTGGAACAGCTGTGGCTAAGAGAAACCAGGGACACTGAGGGAGCTGAACTAAGACTCACAATCTATTGTTTAAACCAAAAGGGAAATGGACTGAAAGTGAAATAAATTGAAATGCAAAAAAATTCCCCAGAGTAAATAAGAGAACTAAAATAACTAAATTCTCCATTGCCAGCATTTTAAATGAAAGTGCTGCTGGACCTCTGCACTAACACCTTAACTTATTCATGAGTGAAAAAAAATGAAATCTCTTCTCATACTTGAAGCAACATCCAACATTTACACCAGTAAATGCTCACTCACTGCACTTGGTTGTAACCCACGACATAATAGCTGCCAGTGACAACATTTTGTAGCGATAGCTGTCTAGGCATCACCTGGTTTTGGTCTAATTGCTGCATAGATAACTTACCATAGTGATAAATCTTTCAGGTGGGATGGTACATTCAAGGAACTCTCCATTGATCCAACGTTCCAATAAGTTTTATTGCCTTGGAGGATTTTTGGCCGTGATACATTTATCACAAGGAATGTTTGGAGATGCAGTTTGGATATTTCTTGAACAAAAATTGAATCCAACATACTGTTCATCAATAACTATATTACAAAGTGAAGGGCTTCCTTTATGAAGAAGGGAATCAGGTGTGATGCTTTAACTGGAACTGCAAAGAGAAAAAGGTTTTGAGATCAGTTTTTAACCAGTCGGTCATCACAGAGAGTAAACAGTCATTTCTGAAAACTCTCCAGAGATCCTGAACAGAGTGAGATGCTTGCTTACTGACCTCTTGCAGCCGTGTATCAAGTTAGGTAAACATTTGGAAAAAATTAAAAAACTGATAAAGCTGCATGTGTCTTAGGTGTTGTGCTGCTCAAACACTGCATCAGATTTGTAAAACCAAGTTAACCCTGTGTTAGAACAAACAATACTGCCCAGAAGCTGTTCTCCTCTTTAAAACAGTAATCTCTTCAAACCTAATCTCACAAATATATGCAATTTTTATAAAAATGTGTTATGTTTAACAGTGCAAAACCTGACACAGATACAACAGGACTGACATGAAGATATGACCTTTGTCTGAAACAGCAAGTTTGTCTGCGCATATGCTTTATTCAATAAAAATAATGAAAGTCTTTTATTGTTATGAACATATTATTTGATATGCTAATGAACATTCAGGAACAAAACAAAGTCTTGACAAATATATT
Source organism: Xiphophorus hellerii (assembly GCF_003331165.1). Lineage (NCBI taxonomy): Eukaryota > Metazoa > Chordata > Actinopteri > Cyprinodontiformes > Poeciliidae > Xiphophorus > Xiphophorus hellerii. The sequence continues at coordinate 31,701,551 of NC_045694.1, read as the reverse complement.
TTTATGTATCTTTAGTTAAGTTAAAGTGTTTTAGTCAGACTCAGTGTGAGCTTGTTTCTCTAGAGAGCTGCAGACAGAAGTAGCATCAGACGGTAATGTTGATGTAATTACACATTTTGGTAACAACGGTCTTTGGAACTTATTATTAGCTTTTCATTGTCAAACCAAATCTATTGTTGTACAGTTTCAAAATAAGGCTTACTGATATTTTTAAAACAAAAGCTTCAATATGCCATAGTTTCTGTTTGAAATAGAATATCATGTGATATTAGTTAAATTCTTACACTCATGGAATAAAATAATGAAATTTATTTTCAAACCTCTTAACTTGCTCACAAGGTAAGTATGTGTTTGGAGCTCTCCAGAAGAACAGCAATGGGCAGGAACTTTATGTTGACATCTTTCTGTATTTACTGAAAAACTGAATAACAATATGAATTAACACAGGCACTCTTACACATTATCTTTGACCTGAACACTTTGATCTAACATAAAAATCACACATGACACAGTAACACATTTGTGACCATTGCCACACCTGATGCACATGGAGACAAAGCAGTCACAGAAGCTTCAGCTCTGGTCGAGGAAGTACACACTCAGGGTTTACTGTAGACATGATAAAAATGCTTCATGAATTATACAGTTAATTGTAGAAGAAATAAAAATGGATGCAGATAGAAATAACTGCTAACTGTCACACTGTGCTAACTGGACTTGTTAGCACAGTGTGACAAACAGTCAGAAAACAAGGGGAAATTAGAAGGAAACACAAGGTGCCAGTTAAAGACTCCGGCTCACTGGGAGCACAAAGTTCACCTACAGGCCTTCACCATCAGCCAGATCAGAGCAGAGCCTAAATAAAAAACAAACAAACAAAAAAAACGCAAAAAAACCCCTAATATCATTCCTATGCCTGTAACATTTATTTTATTAATATGTAGATTAATCAAAAATGACTGTTTCATTGGAGGTGATTTTTTTGTACTTTTCAATTCTACATTTCAACGCCATACTTCTTTCCTTTTACTTCAGTAAAATAATAATAATCCTTACTTTTACTGGAGTCTTGTCATAAGTACGCTTCAACTTAAAAGATACTTAGTAGAAAAAAAAGAATATTTTTTACACCTCTGGAAATAAACAGAAAAAAGAACTGAGCTGAATTTTAGTGTTTTATGTTGATATACAGTACAGACCAAAAGTTTGGACACACAGTTGTATCCAAACTTTTGGTCTGTACTGTACATTGACTTCAAAACCATGTCTATTTTCTCACACTCCTCCAGATCAATACCAAAGCATCATCTGTTTCCTTACTTTTAGTTTCTGTAGACATAAAAGAGATTTTTTGTAATCATTTTCCCCGCTCACTCTGCAAGGCTCTCTCTTAGTTCTGGCTTCACTTGTGAAGCAAATGTGTAGTGTAAATTTAATGTATTAGTTACCCAAAGACATTAAAGCCTTCAGCCTCTCAGATGCTTTTACGCTTCCTTAAATTTTATTCATGGCCTTTTTCCGTACAGGTTTTACAAGTTTACAAACAACTTGCATAGAACTAAAACAGCCCATTTTTAACCCTAATAAACACAGCACATCATGCTGTGTATAACACTAGAAATTACTAGTATTATGCACAGAAATTTGCTAGTATGACAAATTTATCTTTGCTCCCACACTATAAGACACAACCAAAAGTCTGAATGTTGATTTAAAATAGGAAGTATTTTGACACTTATAAATATTGGGAGTATTTTTTTATGAAATCATATCAGACATTTTTATTATTCTTACATATAATAATAATAATAATAATAATAATAATAATAATAATATGTAATACATTTTAACTGAATGAATATTAAGTTTCTTCCTTCTATGGTCTATTTTAGTTTTAATTATCGACAAAAGCTCTGCTAATTTCCCCCCAGTAGGAAATATGTCCCCTGGTGAACAGCTCACATCTAATTAGTTTAATTGGCTGCAGGTCACTTACTGTTTTGGGTAAAAAAGGAGATCCCAGAGAGACTTGGTCTTTCAGAAAATGAGGAACAGTTCAGTAAAACACTGTGTTGGACAGGACTTTAACAACCTGCCAGCCATTTCCAGAGTTTCTTTATGTGCAGTTTGTAACCTCAACGGTTAATGGTATTAAAAATGTAAAGAAAATGCGAGTTTTTCTGTAGAAACATGTTGAAAGCTAAGACTCAAACCAGTCACATACTGTAGCAGAGAATTCTGACCCAGCTCTCCAGTCACTATAATAAAATGTGATAATCAGCACTAGCAGTGCTACTGCATGTAGTAGTTTATGTTTATGAACTATCTTGAAAGATTTGCATAATACATGGAAGCACAATTGGTTTCATGGTATCAGTTGTGTTGGGTCTGTGGAGAACTCTTTGGAGTTTGGTATTTTGCTTTCCTTGATGGCATCAAGGCACTAGAGAAACTAACAGTGTAAACTAGAGCTGTAAAGCAGCTGCAGACCTGCTGGAAAAGCAGCTCTCTGAGACCTCATTGCAACACTCAGTGGCAGTAAAAGTGTGGGTGACCATAATAGCCACAGAGGCCCTGTTCCTCCTCTAGAATCCCTTTAGTGGAATGTATGAATCCACAAAGATGATAGACTAAGGTTGCTGCCTGCTTAACACTTTGCTATGACCTCCTGTAATGGGCTCACATCAAGAGGCCCTTTCCACACACTTCTCAGACTGCTGACAGTTTTTCTTTTTCTTCTTATTCTTTATTTGCTCCACCAGCATTCATGTTCCTGCCCTGCTCTTTTCCCAGTTAGGATTGAGAAAAGAAAAGGGAAGAGGAATAAGAGGATGAAGGAAAGTGAAAGGAATCAGAGCTGCTGACCAGGCAGATTTGCACTTCGTGGCACCCCAGCCAGCCACATCCATCATGCCCTGATGCTAATGGCTGTTCCAGACCTACCGACCTGCAGCCTCTCTCCACAGCCCCTCAGCTCCCCCTCCCTCGTCCGCTCCAAAGCTGCATGGCAGAGAGATTTGACACAGAAATGAGTTGAAACTAATGACTCTAATGACTCTCGTTGCCCCCCTGCCAATAACTGCTATCATTACTGCTGCCCCTGCAAGTGGCTCCAAATGGCTCTGTTTTTACCCTGGCAAAGTGCCGCTTCCCTACACTGAGCAAGCACTGGGAGGGGAAAGTTTCTTCCACAGTCATCCTAGGAGGTCTTTTCCCTAATAAGCAGTCAGTTGATTTTTTCAGATGCTAACAAACAGATTTATTGTCTCAAGTCTCTGTGAATTTTATTCTGAATTGTTAAGCAACATTAATTCTTGTTAAATGGAACATTTCCTACAAGAAAATAAATGATTTCTATTAAATCTCTTAGGATGAATAATTGCTTCTTGTTCCAATTACTATATTTGACCATAATATCATATCTCGCAAGTGATGAAACATATTTAAAGGGGCAGTAATGTGTGTTTTCCAGGCACATGTTATTATTTTATAGGGTCATTTCCAGTGAAAAAACTATGTTAACTTCAATTGTTGTTTTTTTTTTTTTTACCTTACTTTACTGTGATATCCAGTGACTACCTGATTACTTTGACTTTGGCAATAGTGAAATGGATTCTACCAGTTATTTTCCCCCATAAGCTTTAGACATTATTGACATATAGTGGACATCATAAGTATTCATACAGTGGGTAAAAATGATACATAACCATAACCTCAGTGTCTTCCTATTGAAGTCTGATTTAATGTCAAACTGCAATTGTTCTATAATCACTTTCTGTGATACAAAGAAAGTGATTATAAAAATAGGGTATACATATTTTTTAATGTCATTTTTAAAAACAAAATGCAAGTAAAAATAGCCAAATTAGTCATTGAAATTATTACTCCCCTGACATTATGACATTGTCCTTTTAAATGAGAAGTCTTTCCCATTTCCTGTCACAAAAAGAGGATTAAAGGACTAAAGTCCCAGCAAGATCTAGAGAAACTCATCCATGCATTTACTTTTAGTTGCATTGATTACTGCAGCAGTGTCTTCACAGGTCGGCCTAAAAAAATTTATCATCCAGCTCAGAAAGGTCATTTATCAACACCGCTGCTGGTGTTCTGACTAAAACCAGGAAGATAGAGCACATCACACCAGTACTCAGTCCTTTCATTGGCTCCCTATAGTTCAGAGAATATACTTTGAAGTGTAACTACTCTCCTCCTTCCTTGCTTCAGGGAAAGTTAGAAAAATTCCAGCATAGTGGGCAGAGTCAAGTGACACACAGTGTGGGGATGAGCAGAGAGGAAGAGTGGGGCTGTGATCAGGATCAAAGAACCACTGTGGTCAACTTGTCCACTTTGTCGCTATATTTATCAATTTCTCAAACTCCTCTGGTGACTTTTTTCAGAACATCTAGTGATAAACCCAGTGACTGTTTTTCTGTGTTGTTAAGACTTTTATGGCAACAACGCTCTGCAGAGCCAGCAGGGAGAGCAGCCATTAGCTTCTCTCACTTCCTCAGCACTGCAGCCAGTCAGTCATTCAACACCAAACCTTGAATGTATTTTCTCTTTTTGATCAGAAGAATGTACCTAATGGAAATATTTGTCTTTTTTAACCAACATCCATTTCCAAATGAATTACATGTTTTGGGAGGACATGGGGTAAAGCAGTACAGGCACAAGGGAAACATTGAAACTTTTCATTAAATACCCATACCCCATGAAACACCTTTTCCTCTTGTGTTGTAAGACAACAGTGATACAGTATGCACAGCATTTTCGCACCTCAGTGTTATGAAAGAGTATAAATGTATGACATTATTTTTGTAACTTCTAAGTTGTTATGTCTAACATAAACCAAACTGGAATAGAAAACTGGCTTGAGTGTTTATCTATTTGTTCATACTTGAATCAGAATCCCATATAAAGAGCCCTGGCCTTTGCTCTTCACTCTTGGCAGCCATTTCTTCTGTTTGTGTCACACAATGATCTTCACCCTAAGACCACAATCCCTGCCAAATCCTCCTAGCATCACAGCACTGGCAGAGAGCCAGGGACCAAGATGCTACAGCGAGCCCCCGCTTGTCTGCCAAGGTCAACTGTATTTACCTCTACTTCCAGGATTGTGGGGGTGGCGACGAGTGGGGGGGAGTAATAGACCTGGAGGGATGAAAAAATGAATTTATGTTATTAAGATTGAGACCTTTGCCAAGTTTTGCTTTGATTTAGTAGACAGAGTCAGTTTGGTGATTATTCTCTCAGGTGCTCTGGATTGTTGAGTTGTCATAGTATTTGGTAGGAATATCAAATGCTATCATTTCTTTCTCATTGATGTAAGACATTTTTACTGATGGATTCTTCTGCACGGTGTTTGAAGTCACCAGACAATTCAGAGGTGTTGAGAGTTTGGTGAATTTTATAACCTAGCTGCGAGCTGATGAGGGTCGTTTTCGTCTCACCAGAGCCCAGTTTGATGACCTGACTACACGGCATTCGTCACAGAGAGTCTCTCATTGATGGATGCGCGTTGAACACTCAAATCACTTCAAACGTGCAGTTTTAGATGCACTGTGAGATCTTTTGACTCGCGTTAGACACGTGTCCACATAGAGATTTCATGTAAAGCAGACTCCCCTGATGCTCAAATCACATTTGGTCTGACTGCAGCATATCATCCTCAGTTACTACAAGTATTAAACAATGTAACATTACTACATTACTTACAGCTCACTCTGATGCTCACATTATTGCCAGATTTTGTTCTTCCTCATTAGAGGAAAGGTCAGAGATATAGATCATTATTGAAAGGTAGGTGGCATCATTGTCACAAGACTTCAATGTAGATTGGTTTGCTGACGAAACATTCATAACAGGTGATGCTGTTCCCTTTTGCTGAGAAAAACTGGTTAGCTGTGGTTAGGTTATGGGTGGACAGTGACAGAGACAGTTTGCAGGTCATTTGAAACCAGTTTCAGTGACATCTGGTTCCCTCTGGTCCCTGTTCATATGGTAGCTTGTCTAAAATGGAAAAGCTTTAGTCACTGGAAGATAATGGTCATCCAATCACATTGAGCTGTTTTCTGACTCTGTGCTGTCAAGCTAAACTAATCAAAAATAAATTTGTAAAATGTTGACATGATTTATATTGACAAAGTTTGAAAAGCACACTGAAAATTATATGCAACAAACATTACTGTTTGTTAACTCTCACTTACTGTAAGAGGAAGATTGATTGACGGTTTAACATACGCCGGCTTTGACTTGAATATTGTGTGAATAACACTCATTCAGTTCTCGGCCTTCATGCACATGGCATCAATAGTTCAACACTAACAAGAACATTCACAAATTTTTGATTATTCCCCAAAGAGAGTAACTCTTTCAGCTCAACTCCATTGAATGTCTTGTTTTGTTAAATACTTTCATTGAATGCATACATTGTTTTAATAGTCCAGAAATCATACATGGCAGCCTCAGGGATTTTGTCCATGAAGGCTTCCTTTATCCCTACAATGACTGTCCTGCAGTCCCATGATTTGTTAATCGCAAAATCGCTTAAAATGTATCCATGCTCATGAAGCCTTCTCTCTGGTTTTGGCTGTATGCAAAGTGCAGTGACTGCAGGCAAAGAAGGTAGAAGTGTTTGTTGTTGGCCACAATGAACAACATGTACATGCATACATTTTAAAATAAAACATAACTTTTATTAAATAATATAAACAATTAACAATTTTGCACAGTAATATTGCCAACAATGTCACAAAGTTCATAATGTAAACATGAACATGGCATGAAAAGCACAAGTATTTATTACAAGCAAAAGACAAGATGAAATAAAACGAGTTGCACAACTGTTGATGTTGTCAATTGTGTTTCTTTCAAAGGATTGTTTCACATTTATCAGGGATACAGAAAAAAAACTAAAATGTTAACACTTTTAACTTTGCTATACAACCACAACAAGCAATGATCTGTTCAGTTTCATCAGTAAAATTCTTTTACTTTACCTGATGCCTCAATTCTGACTTATTTAAGCAGCCAAGTTTATAGAAGGTTTCTGTAGACATCTGATGTATTACATCTGCATAGTAATTGCATTAAAATATATCCATACATATTTACTAATGAAGCAGAAAGGATCAGGGTTATTCCAAAATTGAAAGGTGCTAAAGTATTTTAGATGAGGATCTGAAACCGTGTTGCCAAGTCCACTTAATATCGTTGGACTTGTTTAATTGCTAAAGTGGCTTACAACTTTAATAAATTGTTTGTTGTGGTTTTTTGGGTCTGCTTATTTGGGCTCAGAATTAAGCAGAGATATATATCAAACCCTAAAATGTGTCTGATATCCAGGTTGTTTGAGTCAGGCCTCCCTGTCCATCTCCTGTCCATCTTTTCCCATACTTAGTTTTATAAAACACACAAGAATTATAATCTTATTTTAGTTTTCCAGACAATTGTAAATAAAAATAAAAACTTCCTAAAGTAAAGTTAGGACCATGGATAAATGTTAGTGTTAGACTGAAAATGTTTAAATCAGAAATATAAGAAGAAGCGAACAGTTTTATGCATCACACTTACATCTACAGTGTTGTGAAAAAAATATTTGCTCTCATCTGTCATCTGATTTTGATGTTTGGTCACATTTAATTGTTTCAGACCAAATGCTGATATAAACTAAAAAATTAATAAATATAAGAAGAAACTATGAATTATGTTTTGTACTAGAACCAAATAATCTAACTAGAAGGCAATGTGAAAAAGTATCTCCCTGTTCTCCTGTCATCTTTTAAGATGCATGGTGACTCATAGGCAGGACTGGAGACTATCAGAATCAAATAAAAGGAAAGATGCAATACCAATCACAGTTTTCAGTTCAGGTGATTCACATCAGTAATAGAATTTGGAAGCAAAACAAAAAGGTTAGTATGGCTCAGGTGAGACCTGAAAGTGAATTTTACTTTATTCCAATGTGAAGAAATGCAAGACAGTAGGTGGTGACAGACCACCTGCCCTTTTCCCTCTTCAAATGAAAGTGCCCTTTTTAATTTTTTTTTCAGTGTATATATTGTGTATCCCAATTTTGCATTTCTGGATTTAAAGACCTATATTATCAGCACACCACATTTATGTAAGTTTGCCTGACAGACCTCAACACTCCAAACACACACGTGACATGCCCCGCCTCGCAGCGTGAATGTACTGTACTGTGCACCAAAGCTTGCAGGTTTACACACAGAGATACGTTGCTATGGAATGTCATACACATGTGAACATTTTACGCTACCCTGACAACTTTGAAATGTTTACATGGTGAATAGGCATCAAAATGTCACGTAGTAGCATGTCAGCATATAGCCTGAGTCTGAGTCAGTCTGTTTCTGACTAGTGTTGCCACATCTTGCGAAAGAAACAAGCAACAAGCTCTATAAAAATACTGTGTAAAACACACACACACACATACAGTATATATATATATATATATATATATATATATATATATATATATATATATATATATATATATATATAAAATACTCAGAGGAACAATAAAAATAGTTTATTGGTTACAGAAGTCCGGAAAAAAATAACAAAACTTTAGGAACTTTACTTTACTTTGTAAAGTTCCTAACATTAAAGAGCAAATGTTTCAAGCAGTTGTGATTATTTTACTTTAGTAATAGCTATGCTTATTTTAAAGGTGTTTCTTTAATTACAAGAAATTGATTTATAATTACAATAAATGCTCTAGTTTGACAGCACCATGTAACCAAATAGTAAACTTTAGAGAAATGTTAATGGTAGTTGTTCCAATAATGATGTAGTATTTCAGAAAATGTGGAAAGATAGAATCTTGACAATATAAGCTATGAAGACTAAAGTTGTTAAAGGATATTCTTCATTAACTAACTTGTGGGAATAAGGGTGCTGGTGAGTATCTCCAGTGGTCAACATGTAAGAGGTTGGGTCACCCTGGACAGGTCATCAGTCCATCACAGGGCAACACAGAGACAGACAAACAATCAGCACTCACACCTAAGGAGAATTTAGAGAGATCAATCAATTGCAGTCATTATTTTTGGACAGTGAAAGGAAGCCAGATTCAAACCTAGTAACAGTGCTTCCAACTGTGAAGCTGGAACAACAGGCAAAACTGAAAATATTTTTCAAAATTATTGACGACTTCAGACTTGAAATCAGCAACACCAAGAAGTTGAAGGAATACTTCTGTCATCTCCCATGTGACAGCCATTTCATGTTTTTCCATGAGTTGGAAAAACACAAGATGCCTTTTCTTCCAACAAAAATGTTCTGGTGAAATCTGATCCATTGGTCAAAAATTTCAAAATAAATCATTGCCATAAAAAACAATCCAGAGGATCACCAAAAGAATGGTGGATGGACTTTGGTGTGGATGAATTATGAAGGATTACAAATCCCAATCAATCTTTACCCAAGAAGAGAAGGTTTCTGCTGAAAAAATTAAGTTCTTTCTTGCATAAGAAGAATATCAAAGTTTTACAACAACCTAGCCAACGTCCAGAAGCAATATTGAAAGAAAATATGCTGAGTCATCTGATGAAGGTGACCTCACAATCAGACTCAGGAATCTTGCGGGGCTGAGAGAGAAAGTGTGGGTGGTCACATGCAACCTCAAACAAATTATTAACTGTTTTCTTTTAACACATTTGTTTCAGATACTCTGAATAAACCTACCCAGCTCTGTGATACTCTGGGTTTCCAGTGAGGTAACTCAATTCTGAGTCAAGTCAATCCTGAGTTAAGCGTGAGTAAATCAGAAGTCCTCATTAATGGAAGGCAGATAATGCGATTCACCATGGTAACAGGAGAAAATGAGCAGACTGAAAGTATGAATAAGTGCATAAATATCAATAAATAATCTATTGTGACTTGTAAACACTAAAGACTTAATTAAATGAATGGACTGTAGTCTGTATCTTAGGAAGTGATTGGAAAATCAGAAGTTATAATAAAATAATGTCTATACATATATGTTTTTTTATCTCTTGTGGGTTTTTCACTTTCTTTCTTGAAAAATCTCAGCAACCGATTTGTAAGAATCTGCCTGTATTCACAAGCTTACCTCTTTACCAGAACTTTTCCAGTCAGCCGTCCACCCAGTGATCCTAACTCCCTCATTCTTTATTATGAATGTATCCTCAAACTGTCCTTTGTGTCTTGATTCTTTGTCTGTTGACAGACACTCACTGGTCTAAAAAAACTTTAAAGTCCTTGCTTGTAACTTCTGTTTAAGACATGTTTTTATCAGTTCAATCAAGATGATCATAAAAGTAAGAACAGTTTATTTCCATTAACTGCCAGTGTTATTAGCCAGCACACGTCCAGCTCTGTCTGCATATTTTTCCTTCAGATCCACGTTTCTCCTCTGTAGCTCCAGCTGCCCTGGTATTGCATGCTTGAATGGAAGACTTCCTGATGTTGACTTCACAGCTGTGACAGAACCACAGCTCAGGGCTGTTTTTCCATCACCTTTTCTTAGGAAGTCTGTTTTCACCAGACACTTAGCAGATCACACACAGTGGCTGCCTCTGCACCGCCCAGCTCCTACCTGTCTGTTCACATCTAATTGTGACTGTGATTGGATAAAACTTTAAGCATCTCTTTATCATAAATAAATCATTGCCATATTCAAACTGGAGTATTATAACATCTGTAAACAGATTTAGTAGTAAGTTCCTGCCAGTTTCTGCCTTGTCACAATTTATTGCCGTTTTGCTTTTGTCATTTTGGCATTTAGAACTAACAAACTGATACAATGGAGAACAATAAATGTAAGAAGAAAATTATGACTCACCCTGTTGGTGCAAAGATCATGGCTTCAGATCAACTTCAACAGTAATGAAAAGTAACAAATTGATACAGAGTAACGTGTCATTATGAATGCAGTGGAGAGGAAAGGATGGCTTTTTAACTTGTACTTATTGTACTTTGAAGCATTTATGAAGTAATTTAAGAAACACCTTGTTTTATATGCAGATGCAGAAGGGTCAGAAACTCTAAGGAACATCAACCAAAGCCGTGTTTTTAATGCTGGTCCAGAAGGCACACTGCCCTTCATGTCTCAGCTGTTTCTCTGCTTTTGCACACTTGATTTAGTGGAACTGCAATAGTCTGAATCAGGTGTGTTAAACATGGAAACATCCAAAGCATGCAGCTCAGTGTGCCTTGAGGATGAGGACATTGAACCAGTATGTAACTGGTTCCGGGATCAGTCCCTTTCAGGAAAAAGATATGTGATGTTGTACCTTAAATCACTGCAGCTTTGATTTTGAAATAGTTTTCATGTTTGACATTTAGGTTGATGCTTTGCTAAGGGTTTAAATGACAAGCTTCTCAGCTCTTAGTGTTGTATGATATTAGTGATAGATTGCCTTTACCCATCTCATCTACTTATGGTGTTCTAAAACAGAGTAACTTCTCATTCAGAAAACAAAACTTCTGTTACATTAGTTCAGTAAACTATGATAAACAAATAAAATTTAATAAAATTGTACATGCATAATGAACAAAATCTCTTTGCTTCAGTTTATGATGTGTGTTATTGAAGCATACTGACAACAAAGACTGGCCACTGGAGTAACTATCATAAAGAAAAGTTTGATTTGGTTGTCATGGTATCGCCTTCTTGAGGACTTTAGCAGACTAAACCAGCTTTTACTTTAATATGAATACATAAACAAACCTTTATGTAACACTTCAAATAAAATAACCATGTTTATTAATACACAGATATAAACAGCGATGTGTATAAAATGTTGAGTACTTATGCTCAAATTTGGACTATGTTTCTCGGCTGGCTAGGAAGTGGCTAGGAAGAGGGAAGTCTGGGCCTTCCTTCTGAAGCTGCTAGCCCCGCGACCCGACCCCGGATAAAGCGGAAGAAAATGGATGGATGGATAAAAGACAAAAGTACAGTACAGAAAAACTACCCTGTTTTTCCAAAAGGTTACTTAACCCTCCTGTTATGTTCCGGGTCAAATTGACCCGTTTTAAAATTTACAAATTAAAAAAAAAAAAATAGAAGCATTTTTTTTGCATGAAACGTTTTCTATTTGTCTTAATAGGTGCACTCTAGACATAAGTTGAAAATTTATTCATTTTACACATTTGTACCAAACCCTAGGTCTACTTTTTACATCGATACTGTTCGGGTCAATTTGACCCGGCAGTCAGGTTAAAGTGCAAAAAAAGATTTTAAAATGTCCAATTCTATATGTTTCCTTGCAGTTATGAACCATATTTCACCACACACACACTCACACACACCCACACGCAACCACACACACACAAGCCCACTTTCTCACTATTCTCTTTACTTCACTAGGAAACTGCGAGAAAGCAGGTGTTCACACAACCTTTGACGGGAATCTTTTCTGTTCCTGTGGACAAACTCCACCCACTCTGAGTGACACTCAGCAGAAGTGGATGAAAACATAAAAACTCTCTGCATGACTCATTTATCTTGATTTTAATCAGCGGGTCAATTTGACCCAGAACAGTATGTGTGTCTCAAGTTCAATTATAAAGATCACCCTTTGGTAAAAAAAAAAAAGTATAATATAAAATAATTTACCAAAGGTCAACTTCAAGGAAATTATTGTTTTTTTGTGTCTAGGTTTTTTTCAGTGGACATTAAAAATCTAAATTCCATTTTTTATGTCCAAATGAGTAAATGAGCAGGTTGTCGTCATTGATCCTTAATTTCTGAGAAATAATAAAACATCATTGCACAAATATTGATTGAAATGGTTAGTATTGGAGTTAATAATCAGATACAAAAATGTTTTGGAGGAATTTTTTGGTTTCTGACACTATTGCATGATTAAACACTCCCTGGGTCAAATTGACCCACGAACATTTTTGCTGTACCCTAGAAACGAACATAACAGGAGGGTTAATGAAATCATGTTGTGTTTAAAGGCGGCTCGGAAAAAACACGCTACGACATGTTAGCAATGGATTAAATAGTTGTAAAGGCTGGAAAAAATTGCATAGAACAACGGGCATAAATACGGGAAGTGTGGTAGTCCTGACTGTTTCAAATCGAGATATGAATGATAGAAAGCTGGTCACTCTGAGGTAAAAAAAAAAAAACTTATGATGGACAGATAATAAAATACAAATAGAGGAGACAGTGCAAGGAGAAACAAAAGCAGATTCAGAGGTCTAACATGTCATGTTAACAAGTGGAAAGAAGTAAGGCTCGAGGGAAGAGAAAAAAATAACTGTACTGCTCCTCCACTCAAGACTGACTTCATTATCTTATAGTTGCCTCTTTACCCTTCGTGGTATGCTAGCATGGAACCGACAGCTTTTTTTCCAAAACCATTTTCTTCCCAGAGAGACTAAACCCAGCAGAGCCTGAGATGAAATCAGAGGAATAGAGGGCACAAGAAGGGGAGGAGGTGTCTAATTTAGGTCAAGTATGACAGAAAGTGTTGCTCACTGTTAAGGAGGAAAGTTATTATGTTAGCTTAAATTTTGGAAAAAGCATGGCTCTCCTCTCCTCCTGTTAGCCGGGTCGCGAGCGGATGTCGTGACGGCTGCAAGACAAGGCGAGGCACAATGACGTCACAGATCACGGAGTTTTAATCTCATACAAAGCAATCGACAACAAAGTTGCAGAGATACAGAGATATGCATTTTCTCCTGAAAATAAAAACACACAAGGGAAGACAAACGAACACAGAGACAGACAAAGGCGCCACGTGGAGAAAAGATGAAAAAAACTCTCCGCTCTCCGGCGCTGACCTGAAACTATAAACCAAAAGGGTGTTTCCCTATTTAATATATGCAAAAAAGGCGTTCTGTTGTTTTGACCAATCAGAGACCTGGTTCAGCCTCGAAGGTGCTCTGTTTTTTGTCCAAGCAAATCGGAGGGAAACCCCCAGTCCTGCACGAATATCCCCCGCACCGAAGTCCTGTTATAAATCTCGCCGACTCTCCTGGAGTTTCTTCCTACCACATTCCAGCTGCCGTTTCCATGGAGATGCTAATTTTATGGCTTTTGTATGCTCTTAAACAAACAGTTGAAGGCGTCTGCTTGTCTCCTCGGGCCTCTTTCGAAAGGTCACCCAAAGCCTGTTTTTTCAAATACGAGTGATTAACACATGTGGGAAGATTAAGTGTATTTTAGCATTAAATAATCATTTTTCTTAGCATCACTGTGTTGGCATATGAAGCAGGGCTGACAGTTTAATCCATCCATCCATCCATCCATCCATCCATCCATCCATCCATCCATCCATCCATCCATCCATCCATCCATCCATCCATCCATCCATCCATCCATCCATCCATCCATTACAAACAGTAAGTCACAAAAACATCATACAGTGACCAGTATTACATTTGATCAAGTGCCATTTTCAAAAACATCAAAATCAAATATGTTGGTCAATATTCCATTTATTATGATTCCAAATCAACTGTTTGGTTCAGTCGGAGTCCATCACCATCAACACTCCCAAACTTCAGGCCTGATCATTTGGTTCTATCTGAAATAACTGAAGCTGCAAGCTTAATCTACACTGTAAAAACTGTCCATAAAATTTAAACGAAAAAAAAATTAAATACCCAAGGTCACACACTTTAACAACCAAAACATTATATTACCGTAGAAAATCCATGGTATTACCATAATTCAAGAAACATAAATTTTACATAATTCTTACAGTTATGAAATACAAAAAACAAAGAAATGTATTGTGAAAATCTTAGAAATTATAAAATTATTAGAAAAATACTGTAATATTGCCCTAAAATTAACAGTAATCGGCCAAAATGACAAATTTTGCTTATATTTGTATCTATGATACAACACTGTAAACCAAATGGCAAAAATATTTTTTACACACAATAGAATGCTGGTATGATATTTTGGCTTTGTTTTGTTTATTTTATTTTTTTATAATCAATTTTATATCTAGTGCCCTTTATGTATCTAATTGAAATCTCAAAGCCAGAATGGGAATCATTTAATATCAACACATTTGTCAACCAATAAGAAAACTGTATGCCAGGCTTTGCTGCTTGCAATGTATAGTCGCAGTCAGTGAGGTAGGAGGCTCAGGGCAACAAGCCATGACACAGTTTTTCATGTTGTCATTGTGTTAAAGATGCAAGTCAACAAGGGTGAAGCAAACATTTAAGTGAATACTGAGTTTATAAAATGTTCATGCAGAGCAAAATTCTAACTTTTGCTTTGTTTCTATTTTCCAGCTGCAGAGGATCTTGTGGTAAACACCTGAGTAACAACATGAGTCCATGATGCACAGCCTCCTCAGGAAAGTCTGGACTCAGTGTCTCGTTACTCTTGATCAATCCAAAGCTGGAGTCTTTCTGCCATTTCTTCCACCATTGATTATTCCTCATGTGGAGATAATGGTGTTGTTTATTTAGATCTCAGTAATACTTTGTGAGGAGACCAGAGAGGAAGTTGAATCAGATCTGTTTTTCAACTGAGTGTTTAAGTAGATTATAGTAATTTTCCATAAACAGGTTATTGTTCTGAACTGTTAAAATGACACTTGATAAAGTATTATACCATAATGTCTTGTGTGCTACTGCTGCATTTACTACAGTACAATTCTGGCAACCACAGCTGCCAGTATTTTACAGTAAATTAGAAACTTTTTTTTTTTTTTTTTTTTTACAATGCCATGCTATGTTATCTATATGCATATGTATATGTCATTCTTTATGCACGTCACTGTGTGCTGCGGCATCTCAGTGGTTGTCTAAAAAAATCCAAAGCTCTATTTGCACACCCGGTAAAGATGTGTAATAAGCCTTAAAATACATTCCCCATTCATAGTCTGCGTCGACAGCTAAATGAATAACTGCCAGGCTGTTCTCTTTGTCTTGTGCACCTTACTCTTTGCTGAGGAAAGCAGGTCTTGCTCAGAGCAGCCAATTAAAAGCAATGCCTGTTTAATCACCACAAAATGGGCAACAAAAGGTGTTTAAAAAGTGCACCTCACACAGAATCAAGTCAATTAGAGAACAACCTTCCTGAGAGAACCGGCTTTCTATTTTAGGTTAATGCATCACGTCCCTGCACACACATTTGTCCACGCACACTCGCACTCATAAACACATGCACACTCTCTTATGAGCACATACATGCACAAATTGTCTTTGTGCTGGCCAAACGCTGATGTGGGACTTTAATGGTGCATTCACACCAGCCCAGAATAAGAGTATTTAATCAGACTCTAATTCATTTGTCTAGAAAATCCGATTTGTTTGGGAAGTGTGAAAGCAAATTTGAATTCCAAAACGGACTAAAAAAGCAAACTCTTATCCGCCTGAAAGCCTCGGTCTTGGTCCGACTGAAGTGATCTTTGAAATGGATGGAAAGTAGAGTGAATGCAACTGGACTGGATACCGCTCCAAAAGCAGGAAGTTAGCTACAGTGCAGGGCATTCTGGTCAATATATTACTGTCTGCTCTGCATGTTAACGGAGATGGTGTGTCAGTTATCATGGCAACAGGTGTGCGTGCAGACAAAGAGAGCGAGGAAAAGCGGAATCTAAATGGTTTAAAGTTTTTTACCTGTTTATCAGCTTGTTTCCTCTTTGCTGTGGAACTCTGCAGCTGCTGCAATTTTTAATGACAAAAACTGAATTGCCTCGTTTGTTTGAACATATGCATAACAATCAGCAAATAAGATGACATATTTCATATGTCTCATATATATAAAGTATATGAGTAATGGTTTGTTACATTTTGACAAACTAATTTTCACAGCGGCAATTATGTAATAAATGATTCACCAATATAAAAGAGAAATTTCCTTAGTCCTCTCTTGCATTTTGTCAGAAACCAAACTGTCTATAGATTTATATCAAGGGAGAAAATATATTTTATATACCAAAACATCAGCAATTTCCTCAGCTTTCATTTAAGCCATAGTTAAAGGAATTGGGTAAGAAATAAGGGCGTCATTTTTGTGACAAATTCTTGCTCATCCCGCATTAGAACAGTCTACGGGATGAGCAGACAGTTGCAGGCGCCATTAATCACCACATAGTAAATTCGCCTGCAGGAGCGTCGCTAATGTTAGCGGCTAATAGGTGATGCCCAAATATACTAGTAATGTATATCAAATGAGAAATCCTACAAGTGCTAAAATCTGACAACGCTCCGTTTTTGTTTACTTTTTTTTTTTTTTTTCTGCTGGTCTTCTTCAGAGGTTTTGTGTCGATTCTTTCAGTAGTTCTTGGTGCAGCGCCACCACAGGCGATGGAGGGAACAGGTTTATCAAATAGTTTAGGTTGTTTGACACAGTTCAGTGTGAATGCGAACTACCAGTGTTGTATAGTAACGAAGTAAAAACACTTCACTACTTTACTTAAGTATATTTTGGAGTACTTCATACTTTCCTCGATTATGAAAATTTTTGATAACTTTCACTTTTACTTCACTATATTTCCAAACTTAATTGCGTACTTTTACTCCGATACATTTTCAATGTGTGGTTTAGTTACTCGTTACAAAAAAGCGAGAGAGAGAAACGCAAGTGTTTTGATCCCACCTACTGATTAGCAAGTAGCAAGTAGGCTACCGAACAAAGTCCGTAGCCTGCTTGCCTGGTCTTGTTCATCACCACCAATAGGATACACCTGTTTCGCTTCTCCCATTAAACACAAAGCAAGTCTCGCAATCAGCAGCAGCCACATGAAGGAGGAGACGGAGACCACAACGACTGCAACTACGTTGGACACGGCTCCAGGGGAACCACCAGCTGGTGATGAGAGCCCATGGCCTTATTTAAACACAATACACTCTTTCGTGGGTGTTAAAGATTCGTCGTACCGCATGCAGTTTATGTTATTCCTGCTCGAAGATGTGGAAATTCTATCTTACAAAAACTCCCCGTCCAACTTGAAGAAACACATCGAGGTAACGTCTTATGAAATGGTTATAATCCTCCTGTTTCAGTAACTATAGCTTGGTCACTAGACACTACTGTATTGTGAAACGTTGACCATAAATGAACTTTGTTTGGCATTGTTTCAGTTCCACACCTGGTGTATTTAGCTTAGGCCTAATGTTGACTGTAGCAGGCTACCTAGACTCCTCTGTTCAAGGGGGGACAGAAGCCATAGCGATAGCAATTTAGACTAAATTTAACGAATATAGGAAAGGCATGCAAGTTCAAAACCAGGTTTACAGATGCCAATAAGCTGCATTTCCCTCCCAATTCTTTTTTTCTTTTGCATAATGACCAGTTGTGTGCACCACCTACTGACTGTAGCATTGACTGATTCACTGATTTGTGAAGTAGAGTAATCGTAACAGCTCTTTTTCTTCATGTTGGCCGCATTTTCTGTACTATTTATTTTTCTCATTTTCAGCACTGACCTTACTTGAAGGGAAAACTTAAGGCTTACAAAAACTTTGTATTTTCTGTCCTGGAGGGTTTACTAACTAGCTGGTTCAGTTGTAAAGCAGGTTAAGTTAACCTTGTGCTATAGGTAAAGCACCTCATTTTCTTAACTAAATGATGCCTGCAGGTATATCTATTAGCAGGTTTAATTTTGCCTGCACTTGGTTGTGTACATTATTTTAAGTGTATTTGACAAGTTTACCAAAATATAAAAAATGTCATTCAAACTGCATTTGCTTTGTTTTACTTTTTACTTGTACTTTTCATTACATTACTTGAGTACATCCATTTTTACAGTACAAGAAGTTTCAGATACTTTAAGACTTTAACTCAAGTAACATTTCAGTCAGTGACTTGGACTTTTACCAAAGTCATATTTTGGAGAGGTACTTATACTTTTACTTGACTCTGAGATTTCAGTACTTTATACAACACTGCGAACTACAGTTGTGAAAATGTAACAAATGTTCCAATTTTGGTCCCCAATCGAACCGAGTCTACCGGAATATAAATTGTGAAAACACCCTTAGTGACTACATTTAAAGTGCTGCTAAAGAGTCAAAGGTCCACCATCATTTTCATTATGAAAGTGCAATCCCCCCACCTAACCAACACACACGCACACAGTGAGGCTCGGGGAGGCAGACACACAGGAAGCCATGCATAATTAACACTATGCACATAATTAAGTGAAGTTAGAATCTATGTTAATCTGCCACACATTCCCTGACATGCCAATGAGGCTGAGCTGTCTACTTTTCTCTTTTACATCTTTGCATGTGTTTCTATCTTTAAAAATGGGTGCACGCACGCACACACACATGCCCACCCCCACGCCTGCACCCACACACACACATCAACACGGCATCTCTACCCTCTCTTTCTCCATCTTGACTTTTTCTCCAATCTGCTGTCTGCTTATGTTGCATGTTGATTTGGTTGTTATGACAGACTAGCAGCTCAGACGTAAAGTTTCTCAGGAAGTGCTGATCTGTGTAAGCTCTATACTGTAGTATTATTTTAAACCATGTGTAACCAGGACTTTACAATTCTGAACTGTTAAAGTGACGGTTGCCAACATATTGTGCCGTAAAGCCTCATACAGTCTGGACATATTCTACGGTATAATTTTGGCAATCACAAAAGTAAAATATCATAAAACATATTGCTAATTGGTAAAGAGAAAACTGCTGATCCAACTGAGTGATAGCATTAGCAACTCAGGCATCTGGCCAGTGAAGGCAGTGAAGATGATTTTACCAGGTAATTTGTTTCTCCCTCTGGTTAAAGTGATTGTTAGAATGAACTTCAAGGACACCAGATCTCCATCTATTATGGAACTACAACATATAAACTGTTCAAAATCAAACACAATTTTGTGACACAGTGTAAAACATTTGAAGGTGGTTTAATTTGAAAATGAAAGTCCATCTGCTGCCTTAAAATTGCAATTCAAGACAAGAAGAAAGTTCTTTTGGTTTTAATTAAAAAATAAAGTTCATGACATTTGATTTATCAACAAGAAACAAGTATCTATAAATTGTTTTTAAAATTCTGATAGCTCATTAATCTTGAATTTTGAGTTTTAACCTAAAGCTTCAATTTAAACCAAATAATTATTTCATAATATGCAAGAAAAAACTGTCCTCCCCTAATTAAAGAGCACAGCCTTCTGTATCATTTTGACTCACAGTTAAAATAACTATATTACTTTACAATCATTTATATTCATGTTTCAAATTGTACCAAATTTCTGATGTAAGCTTTGCTAAGTATATATTATTCTCAAACTGTCAGTTGCTTTATAATAAACATTTGCCTTAAAAATTGCACAGGTCGCATCAATGTAACACACTTCGATCTCACTCCTGGTGCCACATGGGATACAAAAACATGCCGCTAAGCACACTGGGAAATGGTTCCCACTCCAGTCTTTTTCTTCTTTCAGTTTTTCTAAGTGCCAACATAAAAACTCTAGTTTATTCAACTCTTGGAGGTTTGAGAAAATAATAAAAGGTTAACACAACTTAATACTGTAAGTTTATCTTTCAGTCTCACATTTAGGCTCAAAATCTAAAACTGAATAAATATATTTGACTTAAAGAGTAGAAGACAGTAGACACAATAAGTGTGGCTCAAATGTTTTGCAGTGCAAAACCCCACCCACGTACACCGTTTTTAATGGCACTTAATATATACTTTACATTAAAAAGTTAAGAGTCAAATTTTGATCATTGTATTCTCCAAAGCATTTCTTCACTCAGGAAATAACTGTAGACACAGATGTACTTTAAACATGAGTTAATAACATCACTTACATCTTTACAGAAAACCTCTTGAGCGTCCTGCTTTGATCCACGGCTGCTGCAGGACAAATTAAGAACAAAGTCTCCAATGAATTCAGTTATGTTCATGCGTCTGTGAACACAAAACCTTAGGGCACATCCAACTCAAAGGCAAAACACAGTCTGTCAAAGAAACACTGAAAGGAAAGATTTTTTCAATATCAAAGAAAAGTCATTTACTTTTAATTTAGGCTTACAGGAATATCTCTAATCCATTATGTGCAGTATCACCTTCCCAGGTGCGACACTTCGGGGTTACAACACCAACCATTGATCACTGTGAGCTGTTATTTAACAACACAGGCATCAATGCATCCAAAGATCAGCACGAGGACAAGAGATGGCCCTGCAGATTAACTTTGAGAGATTGATGAATGGTTTCCTTCCATTGCTGATTCATTTGATCAATTAATTTCATCAATTAACTGTGACTGCTGTGCACAAAGGGGAAGGAGGCGCCAGTGGGAGTATCAGATTCCCCCTAATTATCTGCATGCAGGGTTTTGATTAATGGATTTTGATGATGAGATGTGAGGTTTGGCTACTAATGGTCAGATTGGCGACAGCTGCATGTGAATATAAAGCATAAGGCGATGAGCCAACTCTGACCAATGTTTTTTTATTTAATTTTTTTATTTTTTTTGGCAAAAGTTTGAATTCGGGTCACTGAAAAATGCCAATCAACTCTAAAAATCTGTTCCTTATCTATCTTGCCTCCTTGCTATCTAAAATTGGTTCATATGAATGATGGATTAGTCATCAAGACTGGAAAAAGGAGGGTAAAACATGGCAGCAACTTCATCAAACATAACTGACACTAAAGTCACACTTAACATTTCATCAAACATAACTGGCACTAAAGTCATACTTAACATTTTTCTCCATATGCTTTGTGTCCACTTATCTGTCTGTCTGCTACGTCTCCACCGACAGCCTCCATGACAGAGAGTTGTTTCTAACCTGACATGTTCTATCTGTCATTTTGCTGAAACACAGTTAGCTGCCCCTTACATGCCAGCAACCCCTTGTGTTTTCCCCTAACTGTGCCAAAATAGATTGATAGTTTTAGTTAGCAGCCTTGCGGCTTTACATCAAAAATTTAATTTGCCACAGTCAATATTTTAACGATTCAATTGCATAATTAATATAGCTAATTATGCAATATGCACTGTCAAATTTTAACTTAAGCTTGTGAGATGATCAATTATATACTCTCAAATCTACCTTAGTTGTGTGATAATGTCATGGAGATGAGGGACCCAAATGCAGGCTGGAGGCAGGCAGACTGATGAAAGAAACTTTAATGACAGACCTAAAGTCCGAAGATGCTAAACTGGCAGCAGAGAGAAGAAAACCAGAAATACGTTTTGAAAGAGAGATCCAAATTAGAGGGTTTAAAAAAACAAGAAGAAAACTAGAAGTAAATATAACGGGAGGAGTTATTGGGATGCAGAAGGAAATTAAGGCTGTCATCAAAATTTAGCCACAACTGGACCAATTTAGTTACAAGTTAGCCCATATGTGACCCATATCTGATTCACTATGATAGTATGAACAGCACAAATCCATATTTTCTAAATCAGACCTAAGACACTTTCATGTTTGTTCTTGAATCAAATAATGTACATAACTGATGTCTTCCATCCACTAAAGTGTGACAGTAATGAAGTTACCGTTGATCAAGCGGTTCCGGGTGAGTCAACTGATTGCACATCAGCAACGATGGTCATTTATCATTATTGTTTTTAAAATATTCTCTGCTGTTGGCTCCATGTTAATAATCAGACTTTTTATGTAACTGATTTCCTAAAGAATCCTATTAATTTTTTAAGAGCTGTATTTGTGTTTGTGAGGTTGTGACATGCAACCACAACCATTAAGTTACAGAATCAAAGCTATAAATACTTTTCATCATCACTTCATTGTTATTACAATAAACACCATTAAATATTGTGATCAAATTTTAAGTCCATATCACAAACCCAGATTTTTCATACTGCATGCATGGCTCGCTTGGGGGGGCAGCCATTTCACACTAGTGTCACTTTTAAATTATAATGTGAAAAACCATGCAAAATAAAAAATTGCACCTCATCAAAACATTTTAATTGGGCATTACAGTGTGAATGAGGGATCACTGAATCAATAAAATAAGGAAAATGTTGAACACATGAAAGTCATAAAGAGCTATGTGGTATTCTTCTGAACTGAAATTATAACTGCTAAAGGTTTCCTTGTAGAATGACATTGGCTCACCAGATCTGAGTTTGTCCTGTGGGTTGTTGTGTCCTGGGCAACACAATTCACCCGCCTTGCCTGTTGTTGTTGGTCAGAGGGCCCATCTGTGGCTACTACAGTATGTAGCTTACCACCATAAGCAGTAATGTACATGAATGGATGAATGACCGATTGTACAGTAAAGTCCTTTGGAGTCCATAGTAACATGATATGCAGGCCTTTTACCATTTGCTCTGCGGAGGTAGGTAGAGGGAGGTAGTAGAATGATAATGTGTTGAAAATGTAAAGACATTTCTGGAGAAGTGGAAGCTAACAGCTAGACAGATTAGACCTGTCTGTTTCAGCTGACTGTAACAGTTTAAAACAACTAAAACTGTTGCCATGTGAACCCATCTGACCCGCCGTGACGCGTCAGTCCACTCTTGCTCCACCAGTAGGGTAGACTTTGGATGTTGCGTCAGATTGTCAGTTGTGCAGCAGCATGAACAATGTTGCTCTGTTTCCAGGTAGCATAGCTGTCATCACAGGAGTCTCACTGATCAGCTGACGAGGACGATTGATACAGATAAGAAAGTCAAACAAAGTCACTAACTTGACAGTCTTTAACAGATTGTTGAGAATTATGAAACCCTTAAAGTGAACCATTTTCCTTTACCTCAAAAGAATATCTGTTTGATCTTTGTATTTGGATTTGAAAATTAGGAAACAAATGTGAGAAAATCATCTGTCATTGTGAGAAAAGTGTTGAAGTATTTGTTATGGGAGATTTGGAAAAGCCTGGTAGTTTCTCTAGATAAAATGCTTCACCAAAGGAGACAAGAAAATCAGATGGAAGGAGCCAACGCTGGGAGACCACAATGAGCACTGAGGGTACGAAAGTCTGATCCATGTAGGGAAAATGGTGAGTGATTTATCAATCCAGTGTATTTTGATGTTTACTGTCCAGTAGCAAATAATTAGGGAGTGTCTCCAGACAAAGAGGAGCCGTGGTAGGTGATTGGGGGAGGAGACTGTGTGGCTCGGTGGGGAAAAGCAGTTGCGGTTGGATGCATGGCTGGTCACCGGTAAAGAATTGGCTTGTTTTGGGACAAACGTCCTCATCTCTCAGGATAACAGAGGGAACGTCAGTTCATTGGTGGGATCAGAGACAGCGTCTCTTTGGAGAATCTATAATTCTTTAGATTCCTTCTGTAGAATTTTAAATAAGCCAGGCTCAAGGCTTACTCTTCACTCAGAATGGGTACAGGGGGCGCTGCTCCCATGGCGACCAACAGGCTGCACCTCTCTAGTGCCTCGGCTGAAAAATGTCTCTCTCTTCAGATTACACTAAGCACAGAAGTTTTCTGTGCATGTATTTCTGAGAACAGGAGGATGTTTATTAGCTACAGCATTGAGGAAACTTCTGTGTGTGTCATACTGCTGAAAAAGTCCATCCAGTCAAATTTGGGTCCAGCTTGGCCATGATGGCACACAGAACAATTTCTGGGACATATGAGATGAGATATTAAAATAAAATTCAAACCTGCAGCCAATTTCTTTCAGTTCTCCTCCCTTTTTCACTGTCACTACATATACATACATACTGTATGTATGTATGTATGTATGTAAAGCAACTTTTTGATTTTGAATCAGACTTATATATATATATATATATATATATATATATATATATATATATATATATATATATATATATATATATATATATATATATATATATATATATATAAGTCTGATATATATATATATATATATATATATATATATATATATATATATATATATATATATATATATATATATATATATATATATATAAGTCTGATTCAAAATCAAAAAGTTGCTTTTTAATTTTTTGATTTTTCATCCCCAATTGAAATGGGAAAGAGGAATGTGCTCTCCTTTGAGTCACATTTTGGTACTACAACAAAATGGTTCAAAACGGGTGTAGTTTTTACAGAAGGAGAGCTGTTAGTGTTTCATTTCAAATCATGATTCTTTTACATAAAAGATTTATTGAATCTGTTTTAATATTCAGGATTATTGCATGGCATGGTAATCTGTCACTGGCCAATAAAACTATGCTGGGTAATCTGGTTAGAGAGGCTGGTATGATTTCAGGCAGGACTCAGATCCAGCTTGTGGACTTTCCTAACATGCAGATTAGAAAAGTCATGCAGGTGCTGAGGAAGACACTCTGATGACCATCACATAGAGACTTCCAGCTGCTTCCCTCAGGTTGACGGTAGTGAGGACCAAGAGGCAACATTTCCCTTTTACTTGCTACTATTTTCAAGCTTTATAATATAAAATCATAAGTGATTTTGCAAAATTTTGGCAACAATGCTGCACCATGCACTTTGTTGACAATGAGTGATTCTGTTTTGTATAAAATTGCTGTTTGATATGTAGACAAACTAGAAACTGAATTTCCATTGAGCCAAGTGACATTGGTTCAAGGTTTAGATGGGATACAGGATTACTTCACAGATGCAGTGAAGAAGGGCTCCACAGTCTGTGTCTCACCACTGGGAGAGAGAAACTGGACAATCAGTCACAGTTTTCTTTACCATGCAACATAATCCTGCTGTGACACTCCTCTTCCTCCTGGAAACTGAAAAGGGGTTAATGAAGAGCATTCTGGGATTTAGAGTTTCTCTAGCAGTCTCTCTGCTCCCTGTATGTAGTTCAGCCCTTCATGGCTTTATTTGGTTGTGGCATGCCACAGTCACACTTAAATATGAGCCCTCAGATTTCAGTGTGAACTAGGACCAGAGCAACGCACAGCTATTTGAAATATTCGGAGATAAAAGTGCCACTTTGCTTTGGATAATTGTCCTACTGAAGCATGACCTTCAAGTCACATACTGATGCTCAGGGGTTAAGGGTTAAAGGTTGAGGAATTCTAATAGTTCCAGTTTTGTCTCAGAAATTCACTGAAAATTCTCCCATTTGTGTGTGTGTGTGGGGGGAGGGGGGGGGGGGGGTGCGGGCGGGGGTGTACGTGTGTGTGTGTGTACCAAACTCTGGCAATAGGAGGAACACCACCAGTGAGCTAGAGAGCAGCCAGCCATTAAATGGCTATGATGGCTCACTGAGCTGCTGCCAAAACAAGCCACACAGAAAATGACCAGAATGGATCTTGGGGCAAGAAGGGCAACGACAAGATCAAGTGAGGACATGGTTTTGGGCGGTTGGGGCAATGAGAGCTTGTAAGAGTGGAAAAATGACACTCGGTCCTGGCCACAGGCCAGGAAATAGATATAAGGACAGTGGGCCAAGCAGAGCTAAAGACTGCATGATGGGGTAACAGGAGGTAGAATATGGTGTGTCAAGTTCAACTGTTCCACCCAAGTCTGATGGAAACATTAACATGTTGTCCTCCAGCAAGAGAGAAAAATGCAATTGCTCAGGCTGTGCATAAAACTGTGCCTGGCTTTATTGTAGCCGTTTGTGGGTCCAGTGCTTTGTGGCTGGCAGCCAATAGGGCATCAGTGCAGCTTGTTAGTAAAATGTGGGGGGCTGCAGCCAAAACACTGCCTGTGTTTGGCCAGCTAATATAGGAGGGGTTAGAAGCCATGGAAGGTTCATTACCCAAGCAATCACTGTGCTGCCATCTGAGCCAACAAAGCTGGATACAATGCTAATGCTATACAGAGGAGGACCAGAGCAGGGCCTATTTCCAGGACTGAAGAGGGTGTCAGTGTCAGGATCAGATTCAAACAATTACATGACTCAAGATGAACAGCTAAACTGAGCAGATATGTAAAATGAACTTCACAAAAACATTTATAAAAATGAGTCAGTGAGCCACTGATGAAAATATTCTGGGTTGTTTCTCATCCAAGCACTTCCAGTAACTGTCCCTGCATGATTAAATGCAGCTCATCTAACAAATGCAAATAATGCAGTCCATATATCAAAATGTCTTTGCTATATTCAATAAACTACTTCATGCCAGCCCTCTGTGCAAAAAAACTCACATGCCTTAAGAAATGTTTCAAACATGTTCTACACTGATCTTCTCATCACTGTGATAGCATCTTTTGGAAATGGACAAATCCAGTTTCTACTTAAAGCAATATATTTTCAATTTCATAATCTTTGATGCACATATTATTACCACTATTAAATTGTATGCACTATATTTCTGTTCCTGAAGAAGACTGAACCAATTTCAAGGATGACTCATGTAAAAGCTGGTTTATTAATGCTGTCTGTGAATGATGGATGAACAAAGGCTGAACTGACATGTATTGTGTTGAAGATGAAGGTAATATCTCTAACCTTTAAATCTAATATCAGATTTCTGTTAGTTAACAGAACACAGGAAACATGACCAAAAAACACCTTAGCTTTTTTGACAAATGAACTAAAACTTCGTGTTAATACAAATATCAGCATTGTGATGTGAAAACTAATCCCCAAACATCTGACATGACTTTTTAAAATTACTCAAATTTAGGAGTAAAAAATAAACCCAAAAGAAACTTATGTCAGACAGCTTAAAAATGCAGTCAATTGTTGAAAAGTTGCAATACTTTATTAGGATGGTTTTATCTAACATTTTTTAAAATTAGTAATTTTTTGGTTATCAAATTACAACAATTATTGAACTCTTTATTTTATTATTGCTCTTGTCTGTTGTAGTTAGACAATATGTTTTTTAATGGAAAATAACATCAAACACAAAGGTATCTGTTCTATTGTGTGAGTGTAGTCAAATTGACAGGGAGATTTAGTACATTTTGCAAGAAGAGCAACCAAAATAATCTGATTCCTTGTGCCACACAAGGAACATGGAATCAATGTGCTTTGTTTTCCACTTGAGCTCCTGCCCCTCAAAATGTCTGTGCACGCCCCTGCATGACCAACATCACATAACTTGTGTATCAAAAGTATTTCCCAAGGCAGGAGAATGCAGAGATTTGACTCTTTCTATTTCAACAGTGATTGGTGATTGATTCTCTCTTCACTTCAGGTCACCCCACATGCTCACTCTTTCCTTTCTTTACGGTAATTTACACAAAAATGACAGAAGACAGAAACAGGCTGAACAAACAGGGCAATAAACTATATATTCACTATGAATACATACAGGTTTTACTCAAGGTCTCCACATATTATCCGGTTCTGTTGTATGTGCTGTATTTATGTGTGTAGAAATTAGTGATTATGGAAATTTGTTTCCTTAAACTGACAAAAAAACACAAAAAAACTACAAATTGTTTGGTCAAAACATATAAAAATAATTACTCATGAAACAACCAGAAGAATTAACTGGGTTACCAGCTAACAAAGTAAAAGAAAAAATATGATTATTTTATCTTGGCAATCATAATGACGTGCTTCGGAAATCTAATATTACAATTACACATTTTAGGTAATTTTTTTCCTGAGTAATCAGCTGATTACACTTCTGGTGAGAGTAGATTAGTGTCGGCTTTTGATCAGGTCTGTTTGGTTAGCATGAAGTCTGAATACTGTGATTTTTCTGTCTTATAAATAATCTTATTCTCTATGTTAATGAGTTAAAGTGGATGATAAAGTGATGTGGGGGCAGGGTCTTTATTTGCTTTAAGAATTAGTGGATTAGCTGCAAAATTAGAGTTTGATGAGAGGTTTGAAGTCTTAATTTTCCTAATTAATTCGGAGAAGAAGCTCAGCAGGGGAGGCATCTGATAATGGCTCAATGAAGTTCAATGAAAAGTTCTTCTGTCAGTGGAGAGTCCAACTTAATGATCCGTTTGTCACTTAGTGATGGAAGAATTATGCTTTTTAAGGAAAAATACTTTCATTTGTTGGATAAGAGTCAACAGAGTAAAAGTTTGGAGGGAAAAATATGACTTCAGGTGCTTAATGTTTCTGCCCTGTTTTCCCCTTAACAGAATTTATAGTTCATAGTTAGTTCTAATTGTTGGAACAGAATAGGATAAATTGTATTTTGATTTCATTTTTGTTTAGTCTGCCAATAAAGGGTTAAAACAACAACGTATGGCTATTTTCAAGTCCTCTTGTTTTGCATTTTACTGTACATTGTTTTTATGGAGAAAACATCCTCCATGGTTCTGTGAGTGCGTGGCTGTATTGGTTTATGCCCTAAATAGGGTATGTGAATAAAGGCTTTGACTAGCAAATTATGACAAACATTTAAGAGAATTACAGATATTTAAAAACCTTAAGGAGGTAAAATAGCTCTTGTTTGTAGCTTATCAGCCATTTTATTATTTCATGAACATTGATTATTTTGCAGGTAGAGCGGGCATTGAAACAGCAACAAGCCGACTGCAGGGCAAACTCCTACCACTGTTGCCCCAATTAGAAGTAGTTTCAAGACAACAAGGTGGATGCCATGGAGTGATCTAGTCAAAGCCCATTCCTCAGTCCAATAGAGATTTGGGTCAGGGATTGAAAAGGGCTGTTTGCAGCCTGAAATAACTGAAACAGTTTAGCAAGGAAGACTGAGGGAAGACTCCGCCAGGCATCAACTGGACTGAGACCCGTCCACACAGACTCTATGCTGCAACTACAACCAGATGTGCACCTACTTCACTGACATGAAGGTGTGGATAATTATTCAAGGAATTTTTATTATCTTACCAGTTTGCATTTGCTTGTTTAAGAAACAAAATTTGGACTCAAGTCTCAGATCAAGAAGCTTAATAAATAAATAATAGAGTACAGTGATTTATATTATGTGTGTCTGTAAATAAAACAAAATAAAAAGTAGATGAAGCTGAATTAAGAGCAGCTTGAGTTCAGCAGTCTGACGGCTGAAGGGAAGAAACTGTTCCTCAGCCTGGTGGTTTTGCTCTGGATGTTTCTCAGCCTCCTGCCTGAGGGGAGCAGCTGGAAGAGTCTGTGTGCAGGATGGGTGGAGTCCTTCATGATGAGGAGCGCCCTCCTCCTGCACCGTGATTTGTGGAGGGAAGGCTGCTTCCTACTGTCTTCTGTGCAGTAGTAACCACCTTCCTCAGAGCCACCCTCTGCGCAGCAGTGCAGGTCGCATGCCACACGGTGATGCAGGTGTGGAGAACATTCTCCACCACACAGCGATAGAAGCTCCTCAGGACTGAATTCCCAAGTCCAGCTCTTCACAGCTTCCTGAGGAAGTAGAGACACTGGTGGGCCTTCCTGACCATAAGGGAGGTGTTGGTACTCCAGGTGAGGTCACTGGATACATTAACATCCAGTGATGTGCATGTATGTATGCAGGTACCAGTAGCTGCAGACCACCTCCACAGCTGTATTTGGAGTCATCACTGTTCGTGACGTGTCCCACTACCGCAAGCATCACTATATGACAGCTGGGGTGTCTTGCTGAGCAGTCAGCAGAGTGAACAGGAGGGGGCTCAGCATGCAGACCTGTGGTGAGCCAATGCTAAGGGTTTGACTATTTTATCAAAAAGTCAAATTTTGTTTATCATGATTGATTTTCAATAGAAATTAAAAGGGTAACACATCCAAGCGCGTGAGCACTTTTTAACTGACCAACACATCTTTGTGTATGTAGCTGTTGAGTTTTCTGAAGAGAATGATCATGTATAGCCGCCTTCATCTGAATCATCTATTGTATGTACCCTGCGTTGTGTGTAATGGACAAAAGGAACCAGCAGACGAGGACTCTGGGGTGTATTGCAGCAGTAGGGCAGATTTATTCTGTTTAAAACAAGAATATTTTCAGCACAACAGTTCTTGGGATCTGGCTTTCCCACACACACCTCTCCCCAGGGCAGCTCGGCACGAACTGATACAGGACTGTGTTAAAACCAACCAAAATTCTCTCAGACGTTCACAAATAATAAAGTAAAATGTCAAGACAATTAAAATAAAAAAACAAACAAAAATAATCTGCCCAATAGTTACAATTTTTATAGTTCAAATTGAATTAATAACAAAAATAATTTTCCATTATAATATGAAAATATACTAAATACATTAATTTAACATCCAGATAACATTTTGAAGCAACTCACATACCTGCTTAAAACAAGAATATTTTCAGCACACCAGTTCTTGGGCTCTGGCTTTCCCACACACACCTTAACAAATCAAAAGAACAAAAATAACCACATTGGCACGGTAAACTCAATAAATGTCACTAATGTGGGAATTAAATACCCAGTACAGAGTATGCTAAACATATAACAGTTAGAGAACAATATATAGCAACTTGTGAGTTTAGCAAACATACTGTTTAGGAAATTTTGAATATTTTAATACACAAACAGATGACAGCTCTGTACACTTACCTCTCCCCAGCACAGATCATTGGAACTGAGGGGGGCAGAGCATACAGGATATGACGCACAGACAGGAAACAAGAAAATAAAATCTTCTCCACCAAAATAAAATACAATTCGAAAACCAAGAAAAACAAATATGCATAGATAATGAGGATGAATTTGGGGTGAAATATAAACATTTTTACACACTTGCTACACATGCAAGGTTTGTGTTAACTTTGATTCTATCAAGGTTACTCTTGGTAGGAGAAAGGCCATAGAGTTGATGGTTACAACATCAAGCTGTTACATGAACCTGCTGGAACCAGAGGGGGGTCAGGAGGGAGCATGGTTTTCTCTATCAAGGTTCAACAGTTAAACATGTTGTGTAGGGCTACACCTTGGAATACGACCTGTTATCTAAGCTAACCCAAAGCTTCAACCAGAACCCTCTGAGGAAACTCTCTCCTGTTCTGAGGACAGACCCTGGAATCCTGATCTGCAGAGCAGATGAGGTCAGAGTCGAGGCAGTGGAGATCATGATTGGTAGGAGAGAGGCCAAAAGAGCAGCTTACAGCTCGTCAGAGTGTGTATGTTTGGAGTGGACATGGAGGCACAAGGCCATGGTGAGGGCTTGTTTTCAGTCTGTCTGTCCAAACAACAGACAGCTGTTAGCATCCTCCTACCACACAGCCAAGCTTCCTGTCTGCTTCTAGGGAAGAGAAAAACAGGGCTTAGTTTTGGACTTAGCAGAAATAAACAAAGGGAAACAAAATGAGACTCAAATGAATTCTGAATTCAATTCAAGAGAACACAAAGTTATAAATCAAAGGCTCTTAGCTGAATTTTTTTTAACCTTTCCAATAGGTTATTGAATTTTGGTCGTTGGGGGCTTGTAATATATTGTAACCAACAGGCGTGTAAACAGTCATATTAGACTGCATGATGATAAAGGTCAGAGAGCATCTGGAGGATGGATACAAAATGTCAAGGCAGAGTTTTACACAAAGAACATAGGAATATAAGGAATATGAGTTCTTTTGAGGCAAGAGAAGATTGGAAGATAAGTCGAGATATATTCAATAAAACAATTACAGAAGGATGACTGTTTGAGCTGACTGTGATGTTTAGCAAATTAGTATAATTTTAGAGATGACACAATAATGTATATATTTTAAAGGGAGTTAACAAGAAGCTACATTGCTTTGTGTAAGATGTACTACATACACAATAATATACCAGTATTTCAGAAACTAGAACCAATAGACACTGGCTTTTTTCCTTTTCCAGAAGCTGAAGGAGTTTACCATCTATTTTCAGTTTTAAAATAAACCTAGAATCCATCCATCCATCCATCCATCCATCCATCCATCCATCCATCCATCCATCCATCCATCCATCCATCCATCCATCCATCCATCCATCCATCCATCCATCCATCCATCCATCCATCCATCCATGTTCTTACACCCTTGTCCCTAGTGGGGTCAGGAGGGGTGCTGGTGCCTATCTCCAGTGAGACATTTTGGGTGAGAGGCGGGGTCACCCTGAACAGGTTGCCAGTCCTCCCAGATTATCCCCAGAAGAAAAAGAGAGAGAAAAATTAATATACTGTATGTCATAAAAATAAATCATACAGGATATTTCACAGATTTTAACTACCACATAAAGTCAACAATGAATAATCCTCTTTAAGCTGCGCCCCCCAGAGGTGGTCTGCAACTCAGTGGAAAACAGCAAAAACAACCCAGGTCAACTTCAGATCCTTAAACTGAGCAGAATATTATTTTCTGCACTGATTTAAGTTTTTAGCTCTCTAATATTATTATGTAATGAAAATATGCTGATCAAAAAATGGAAGAACCTATTTTATTCTAATTTCCAGAGAGAAAACCAAAATAAGCTGCAGTTACATCTACCGGCTTCATCCTAAAATAAAGGCAACTAGTTAGTCC
The DNA here is from genome assembly GCF_003331165.1 of Xiphophorus hellerii. Lineage (NCBI taxonomy): Eukaryota > Metazoa > Chordata > Actinopteri > Cyprinodontiformes > Poeciliidae > Xiphophorus > Xiphophorus hellerii. Next base: position 31,668,361 of record NC_045694.1, on the reverse strand, counting down.
AGCAGAATTAACTGACTTAACGATATGCTTCTTTTATTTTAAACATTATCCTTTAATTCAATATTTCAGTAACAGAATATCAGCAATCTGCATCTCATTAGCTATCATTAACCGAGCATTTTTATGTAAAAAGATAAACCTGTAACAAATTTCCCAGGACAGCCCATTTCAATAGGAGTATGTTCTAAGAACATCCAATCTACTCTGTTGAATGTTTTTTTTCTGCATCTAGACTAAGCAGGAAAGATACTTCTTTACCTCTTGTCATTATTAAATGCAAATCTCTGATTAAAAATATCTTCACATTGTTTATAAACTGACTAGCTAAAATAAATCCCATCTGCTCTGGCTTAATTAACAATTTTTAAGTATTTCTGTATTCCAGTCACTAAAATAGAAGTTAATATTTTGTAACCTACACCCATGAGTATAATCGCTTCTGACCAGGTATCAGGCGCATTTCTTGAATCTAACACTTACTTTTAATTATTTTAATTTTAATAAAATAATACAGGAGGAAGGTCATTTACAAATGTTTTATGGTATTCTCTGCTAAATTAAACAGCTTTGCTAAAGGCTGTAAGCAGCTGCTAAAAAATATCATTTAGAAGTTATCCTTTGGTGTGAAATACCTTTTAATATATGAAAGAACATTTCCTTTTTGTTGATCACTTTTGTCTTAGTGAAAATGTTACATTGAATTATAACTTATTGTAAAAGAGGTTCAGTATTTTGAATGCTTTGCAGCCTTTGTGGTAGGGCTGGTAGTTGGTAAATTTCTCACCAATTGATAGAAGCCTTAAGGTATCTTGACGGCTACCCTAATGCTCAAATAACTGTATAACTTTTGGATCATTATATAATGTAAATGGATTAGCGAGTGGGCAATTTTCCACTCTGTCCTATCCACAACCCCACTCACGTCCTTAGCACACGCACAGATCCTTTTACCAGTGACCCTGCTGTGACTCTGTCTGCTGATAATAAAATGCAAAAGCTAAAAGCTGTCTGTATGAACAGCTATGATAATAACACATTTTACAACAACCTGCGAAGTCAAATCATCAACAAATGAGACACAGCACACTGTGTTTCATGTTAAACAGTCACTTAACAGACTGACACTCATAGTAGCCTCCAGCTTGTCTCCATGGCAACCCTGTAAGGGTTGTTGGCACAGTGATTGTTGGAGCCAGTGAAATGCCGGCCAGGTGTGAAATTACCTCAGCGCCCGGTGCCACATCGAGCGTGAAAAGTGTTTAGCAAAGGCAACGTGGCTAAAGGAGAGACATCACCGCCTCTTCATCAACCTCCACTACCACCCCTTCACCACACACCCACTCAAACAAGTACATTTCCACCAGAGTAGGATTTTTAGTGGACAGGACATTCCAAAGACAAGTTGAAAGTAGATTTAGATGTAGGCATGGTTGTTCTGAGAAGTGTGAAGACTTTTCAACAGAGAAATGATTGAACTGAAGTCTTCATTCTGCTGCTCTGCTAGCTTATTGCAGCGCTGGGTTCTGTTGTTTCATTCATTCACCATTAAGGCAAAAAATGACACATCTTATATATCCTACTGTTTACTGTAGGCACAATATCCCCATGTTCACACTGTAGTGTCACCAGTAACTGCTTAGTTTACAGTGCAAATAGTATAAACATATGGAATAATATTGCATTAAAAAGAAACCAGAAAGTCTCTAATGTGGCTCTCAGATTAAATCTGCAGCACGTAACTTTTAGAAAAAATATGCTAAAATTGTGGCCAGGTCACACAAGAGTGATTGACACCACTAAGACCCTCCTCCTGGCTCTGATTGGTTGTTTCTGATTGAGCAGATATTTCTGCAGTTGGCAAAATCACAGTGGGAGGAGGCAGAGGAGTTTTTTTTCTCAAGCTTTGTGTCTCATACTATGCTGCAATGATATAGTGAGTTTTAACATATATATATATATATATAAATATATTTTTTTGAAAAAATAAAAAATACATACTGGAGCTTTAAGCTACAATATGTAATTTACAGCTTGGATCATTTTCAGCTTGATCAGCCCTGACAAGTTAAAATCAAAAGTGTGATGTTTTTGCAGTCAGTGAACCCAACATACCTAGGAACTACCAAAGTGTGCTGACAAGCATTACTTCTGTGTGGATGCTGATAACAGTGATGATTAACAAAGTACTACAAAGTTTCCTGTTTTATTAGTTTGAGGACTCCAGCTGGACCTGCAAACTGGGAGCCACAAGGGTTCCCCATGGACATCTGGGTGTTTTGACACCCAGGGTGTTTATAACTTGTATTCAAAGGATGGAGTCAAATAAACAGCAGACGCAGGAAGAAAAGGAACAAATACTTGCTTTCTCTCAATAATAAAAAGACTAAACAAATTTATTGATTTTCTGAGAAATTACTTTTTTGGATCCTTCCTAGTTCTTTTCTTTAACTCCCCTGTTCAGAAGTCAGGTGACAAAACCATGATTCCCTCCAGAGACTAGTGAAAACCCAGACATCTCAGTAGCTCATCTGAGCTAAAAATAATATGAATATGGACTTGATCCTGTTGGTACCAAACAAATGTCTCATTTTCACAGATGTGAGATGTTTGGAAAAACCTTAACAAATAATGAAAAGCAGGTGTCAGTGACATGCAAAGGACAAAACTGGACAAAGGAATCCAACACTATATGAAACAAAACTTAAATTCTTTCACGAAAATACAACAGAAATCATCCATCCATCCATCCATCCATCCATCCATCCATCCATCCATCCATCCATCCATCCATCCATCCATCCATCCATCCATCCATCCATCCATCCATCCATCCATCCATCCACATAACCCAGAATTCCCATAGTCTTGCAAAAATACCAATTAATAAAAAATTGTACTAAAAATTTTTACTTTTTGTTCAAGGTGAGTGAAATACATAAAAAATCTGTTAAGTTGTTTAGTTTCATTAAAAGTTTGGTATTCACAATGAAAGTCTTATCATATATGCTACATACACAAAACATGTTTTTTACTCTAAATGCAATCCACTTTAATCCACTTCATTGCAATAGATTTTTGGTTAAATCCAAGTAAATCACCCACACAAACATCAGGCTCAGGAAGCTAAGAAAACCTCCAGCTGCAAGAAACTTCTATCATAAAAAAAAAAAAAAAACAACTAAAACCTCACCTTCTACATGGCCGGGTTCTGTGTAGGATGGACGGACAGACAAATTTAATACAATTTGAAATGAGGCTGTAATATAACTGAATGTTGCTGAGACAGTGCTGAAAAATATTCCAGATGTGCTGCTGGTGGCTTTAAGAAATCAAAAGCAGATCTCAGCTTTTAAAATCAGCCAGAGTAGACAGCTGGCTGATTTACTGACTCCTGTAAACTGAGTGACAAATCTAAGTACAATGTGCTGAAATGTCAAAGCTTTCATGAAACTGATAGAGGTCAAAGTAGTCCTTTTTCTTAGTGAGCGGTGATAAGAGCAGGAAGAAAGCAAAGAACCACCACTACATTTATCAGCAGAAGGTCAGAACTCAACGCTCTCTTCATGACATCTAAATTACATGCCTTTCGCTTCCCAGTCAACTCCAACAACAAGATTCACAATGAGAAGCAGCAAAACAGAGAAACATGACAAGACTTAACACACAACCATACAGCAGTAGGAATAGATTTGGATCTAATTCTGTTTGGATCTAATTTTCCGTAGAGGATAGAATTACCCCAATTATATTTCTTACCTGGTTTGTCTGGACAGAAAGGAGCAAAGTTGTTACTTACCTGTATATGTATACTCTGTTTTTCATTTTAAATTTTAAAACCAATCACATACTAACTATATAATAATGTAATAATATATTTTTATTATACAGTGTATTTTTTGAGCCCAAAACACAAATCTGCCAATAGATATTAGCAGGTTATAAAATTAAAGCTTTATAATTCTAAAACACACAATAATTTAAATTAGTGTTAGCAAATGATTTTCTCTTAATCTTTTTAAAAACAAAATAAGGATGACATGTTTTGGAAATGAAAGATTTCTTTGCAGTTTTTATGCATTTTACTTTACAAAATCTAGTGGTGTGAAGACTCCATCCATCCATCCATCCATCCATCTTCTTCCGCTTATCCGAGGTCGGGTCGCGGGGGTAGCAGCTTCAGAAGGGAGGCCCAGACTTCCCTCTCCCCAGCCACTTCTTCTAGCTCCTCCGGGGGAATCCCGAGGCGTTCCCAGGCCAGCCGAGAGACATAGTCCCTCCAGCGTGTCCTGGGTCTTCCCCGGGGCCTCCTCCCGGTGGGACGTGCCCGGAACACCTCACCAGGGAGGCGTCTAGGAGGCATCCTGACCAGATGCCCGAGCCACCTCAACTGGCTCCTCTCGATGTGAAGGAGCAGCGGCTCTACTCTGAGTCCCTCCCGGATGACTGAGCTTCTCACCCTATCTCTAAGGGAGAGCCCAGCCACCCTACGGAGAAAACCCATTTCGGCCGCTTGTATCCGCGATCTCGTTCTTTCGGTCATGACCCAAAGCTCATGACCATAGATGAGGGTGGGAACGTAGATCGACCGGTAAATCGAGAGCTTCGCTTTTTGGCTCAGCTCTCTCTTCACCACGACGGACCGGTACAGCGCCCGCTTGACAGCAGACGCTGCGCCAATCCGCCTGTCGATCTCCCGCTCCCTTCTTCCCCCATTCGTGAACAAGATCCCGAGATACTTAAACTCCTCCACTTGGGGCAGGACACCCCCCCTGACCCGGAGAAGGCACTCTACCCTTTTCCGGCTCAAGACCATGGCCTCGGATTTGGAGGCACTGATCCTCATCCCGGCCGCGTCACACTCGGCTGCGAACCGCTCCAGCGAGAGCTGCAGATCACGATCTGATGAAGCCAAAAGGACCACATCGTCTGCAAAAAGCAGAGATGAGATCCTAAGGCCACCAAATCGGATCCCCTCAACACCTTGGCTGCGCCTAGAAATTCTGTCCATGAAAGTGATGAACAGAATCGGTGACAAAGGGCAGCCCTGGCGGAGTCCAACTCTCACCGGAAACGAGCCCGACTTACTGCCGGCAATGCGGACCAGACTCTGACACCGGTCATACAGGGACCTGACAGCCCGTATCAAAGGGCCCGGTACCCCATACTCCCGGAGAACCCCCCACAGGGCTCCCCGAGGGACACGGTCGAACGCCTTCTCCAGGTCCACAAAACACATGTAGACTGGTTGGGCGAACTCCCATGCACCCTCCAGGACCCTGCCGAGGGTGTAGAGCTGGTCCAGCGTTCCACGACCAGGACGAAAACCACACTGCTCTTCCTGAATCCGAGGTTCGACTATCCGACGGACCCTCCTCTCCAGGACCCCTGAATAGACCTTGCCAGGGAGGCTTAAGAGTGTGACCCCTCTATAATTGGAGCACACCCTCCGGTCCCCCTTTTTGAACAGGGGGACCACCACCCCAGTCTGCCAATCCAGGGGAACTGCCCCCGATGTCCATGCGACATTGCAGAGTCGCGTCAACCAACACAACCCTACAACATCCAGAGCCTTAAGGAACTCCGGGCGGATCTCATCCACCCCCGGGGCCCTGCCACCGAGGAGCTTTTTAACCACCTCGGCGACCTCGTCCCCAGAGATTGGAGAGCCCAACCCAGAGTCCCCAGGCTCCGCTTCCTCAGTGGAAGGCATGTTGGTGGGATTGAGGAGGTCTTCGAAGTACTCTGCCCACCGGCCCACAACGTCCCGAGTAGAGGTCAGCAGCACACCATCCCCACTATAAACAGTGTTGGTGCTGCACCGCTTCCCCCCCCGAGACGCCGGATGGTGGACCAGAATCGCCTCGAAGCCGTACGGAAGTCTTTCTCCATGGCCTCTCCAAACTCCTCCCACGCCCGGGTTTTTGCCTCAGCAACCGCCCGAGCCGCATGCCGCTTCGCCCGCCGGTACCCATCAGCTGCTTCCGGAGTCCCACAGGCCAAAAAGGCCCGATAGGACTCCTTCTTCAGCCTGACGGCATCCCTCACCGAAGGTGTCCACCAGCGGGTTCGAGGGTTGCCGCCGCGACAGGCACCGACAACCTTGCGGCCACAGCTCCGATCGGCCGCCTCGACAATGGAGGCACGGAACACGGTCCACTCAGACTCCATGTCCCCCACCTCCCCCGGGACGTGTTCGAAGTTTTGCCGGAGATGGGAGTTAAAGCTCCGTCTCACAGGGGATTCCGGGAACTGCTGGTCTGCTGGGAACGTCTGGCGGTGTGAAGACTCATATTTATTAATTAGTGATATGAACTTGCACTTGCAACTTGCATCATTCTTCTCAGTGATGGCTGTAAAAACCTATAGGGACTAATAATTGGATCAAATCATATGTGTATATTCATTATTTAATCTGTTAGAATAGTTAGTCAATGTAAAGTTAATTTGTTAGTGAATTCATGCAGTAGAATATGCTAGAATTTAGACAGCAGGTAGTCACGTAACTCAACTGTGTTAACCACTCATTAGATTTTCAAAACTAATGATAAATCCACATCCACCCCTCTTTAGTAGAGTTAAAAAAAACTTCAAATATGATTTATTTCTATGTAAAAAAAATAAGTGTATTTTAGCATTATCAGCAGCAGTTTTTATGATTTCTTCCCCATGAAAATAGTACATAGTAAGTAGGTTCAAAAATCTTTACAAAACTATTGCAAATTATTACAGTATTAGTGTTACTACATTTAAAATGACAAAATGTACTATTTGGTCATAATTGGTGGTTACATTCATCTAGTATGTGTGCATGCTCAGGGATTTTCTGTTTGATTCTTTTTTTGTAGGTAGGGTGACTAATGGGGTGAGAGTCACCATTAACTATATACCCAGAATATCTTTCTTCTGGACCTTTGTTTTTTTCTTCTCTCCTCTGAAACCAGCAGCTCAGTGCTCCAAAGAGCTGCTCACACCGAGCCTGGTTCTGCTGGAGAATTTATTCCTGTTAATATTATATGTTTTTTCTTTTCAATTTCTTGCTATATCTGCTCAGGCGGAGGGATTGCTGCAAAGTCAATGGTATCAGGCAGTTGAAATTTTTGTTGTTTTTCAATTTGTATCAAGCTAAGACTATGCTATTTTTTTTGTCTTACAAGTGATGAAAGATATCAAAAGTATTCTGAGGGAAATTTTCATATTCTGCCAAAGCAGTTTTTTAAACATCACTGAAAATGGCAACGCATTGCTCAGTGCTTCGATTCGGTGACAACTACCTTCAATGCCACCAGGATAAACACTGTACCAAAGTAAAAAATAAAGGATAAATAATGCCACCATGTCAGAGGTGGAGAACAAGGAAAAGTGTGTGATTGCTTGCTCAAACTTTGACATCAACAGTAGTATTGATTTATCATATTTGTCAGATTCCTTTTTAAAATATTGACTGCATGCTACCTTCACTGTGCAATTCAAATTGTGGACAAGTCTCCCATCTGACCCTGCCCAGACTGAGACGGTGTCAATCACAAAGATGACTCCAGTGACTTAATCAAGTGACTGCATAATAAAACTGCTTTGTATTTAGTCTTGCACCTTGCATCATTGAGGAACAGAAAGAAAAAAGACTGAAGGGTACAGAAATATGTATAATTATAATGAATATGTATAATAAATCCCCAGCAGTTATTTAAAGTTGGTTTATATTCATATCTGCAACTGCACACCAAACCCAAAGACACTTTATTGTGTGGACAATGTGGAAGACATTCCTGCTGTCTGAATCATCCTGTTTCTGTTTAGCTGACATTCAGTTAAAATTACAGCTCATTAAATGTCAAGATCCACGCTGCTGCTGCTGCTGTCAGCTCAACACACAGTACTGTGAGAAAGTAGATATAATGTTCATCAGTATGACAGCTCATCAGAAGCATTACAGTCCTTATTATATCACATCTTATGCTTAACTTCTTGTTCCATATTTGTTCAGTGTATGAAGTCAGTGTGTCTTCATAGCAACGTGATTGAAAAACAAACTGTAGTTATTCTTGTTGATTATTGGTATATTGTGATTTCTTGAACTGAATTACATCTAGTAATTCAGTTGTGGAGTTCAGTTCCAGACAGGGGCGCTTCTAGACCAAATTTACCAGGGGGGCCAGGATGAAGCCAGCGTTGTTACAGAGAGAAGACAAGAATAAAACAAAGTAGAGAGAAATATTTATTATTTATTATTACATTTGTTATATTACATAGAGCCAAGAAGCTCTATGTAATGTAATTACCACTGTTCAGTACAGGGGCTCCTTTTATTGGGTGAGTACTTCTGGTTTCTCCATATCTTATTATTTAACCAAATGTTAGTGAGAGTACACTGCATATATATGAAGCCTATATATGTGTAATTTTTGTGGATTAGAGAAAACATGCATTAAATTAAAAAGGAAGCTGTTTGTTGTGTTATTACTTGGTCCTTGAAAATAATAAATAAAAAATTATCCTAGCAGGTGAGGGTGCACATGTCACACTCACCAGAGATGTGTCCAAAGTAACATTCTAAATATGCCAATGACAAGTGTCATGTGATCACACTTTGAGGTTTGTGCTAAAATTTATGCACTTTTAGGACCAAATTTTCTCTCTAAAGGCCAAAACAGTAGATGCTCTAGTCCAGTTGGAGCAACCTTTCACTTAAAGTAGAGAAAATGTTCATGGTGGACTTCAGGATGGATCCCAAAGCCCTGCTCTGCCTTTCTGTTCTCCATATTGCTGTGAATGTTGTTTAAATTGTGAAATTGGTCTACAGTCTCTCACTAACTGACATGATTGTCAAACATTTATTTCATGATGTCCAGCATTGAAGTAATTCCTCCTATGTCTGAGTTTAAACTGCCTCAATGGGCTGCTGATAGTCTAGCAAACAATGATAATCCAGAACTTTGCCTCATCTGTTAGTGCCTGGCTGGCTGGGCGGGTTCATGCCACTATGGCCACACTGGCTCATCTGGGACTGCATACATGTTCATATAGCAGCATTAAAGGGATCAGGACCACTGGCAATCAGGGGGGCACCCTGCATTGGTGAGATGTTGGGAACTGTGCATCTCTCCCTGTGCCGCTTGGCGTAGGGGCTTCTGGTCCTTCTCTTGGTGTACAGCTATTAGTAGACATGCCTAGTGTCTGTCTGCCTGGTGTCTGTCTGCCTAGTGTCTGTCTGCCTGGTGTCTGTCTGCCTGGTGTCTGTCTGCCTAGTATCTGTCTGACTGGTGTCTGTCTGCCTGGTGTCTGTCTGCCTGGTGTCTGTCTGCCTAGTGTCTGTCTGCCTAGTGTCTGTCTGCCTAGTGTCTGTCTGCCTAGTATCTGTCTGACTGGTGTCTGTCTGCCTGGTGTCTGTCTGCCTAGTATCTGTCTGACTGGTGTCTGTCTGCCTGGTGTCTGTCTGCCTAGTGTCTGTCTGCCTGGTGTCTGTCTGCCTGGTGTCTGTCTGCCTAGTATCTGTCTGACTGGTGTCTGTCTGCCTGGTGTCTGTCTGCCTGGTGTCTGTCTGCCTAGTGTCTGTCTGCCTAGTGTCTGTCTGCCTGGTGTCTGTCTGCATGGTGTCGGTCTGCCTAGTGTCTGTCTGCCTAGTGTCTGTCTGCCTGGTGTCTGTCTGCATGGTGTCGGTCTGCCTGGTGTCTGTCTGCCTAGTATCTGTCTGACTGGTGTCTGTCTGCCTGGTGTCTGTCTGCCTAGTATCTGTCTGCCTGGTGCCTGTCTGCCTGGTGTCTGTCTGCCTGGTGTCTGTCTGCCTAGTTTCTGTTTGCCTGGTGTCTGTCTGCCTGGTGTCTGTCTGCCTGGTGTCGGTCTGCCTGGTGTCTGTCTGCCTAGTATCTGTCTGACTGGTGTCTGACTGTCTGGTGTCTGTCTGCATGGTGTCTGTCTGCCTGGTGTCTGTTTGCCTAGTGTCTGTCGGCCTGGTGTCTTTCTGCCTGGTGTCTGTCTGCCTGGTGTCTGTCTGCATGGTGTCTGTCTGCATGGTGTCTGTCTGCCTAGTGTCTGTCTGCCTAGTGTCTGTCTGCCTAGTATCTGTCTGACTGGTGTCTGTCTGCCTGGTGTCTGTCTGCCTGGTGTCTGTCTGCCTAGTGTCTGTCTGCCTAGTGTCTGTCTGCCTGGTGTCTGTCTGCATGGTGTCGGTCTGCCTGGTGTCTGTCTGCCTAGTATCTGTCTGACTGGTGTCTGTCTGCCTGGTGTCTGTCTGCCTAGTATCTGTCTGCCTGGTGCCTGTCTGCCTGGTGTCTGTCTGCCTGGTGTCTGTCTGCCTAGTTTCTGTTTGCCTGGTGTCTGTCTGCCTGGTGTCTGTCTGCCTGGTGTCGGTCTGCCTGGTGTCTGTCTGCCTAGTATCTGTCTGACTGGTGTCTGACTGTCTGGTGTCTGTCTGCATGGTGTCTGTCTGCCTGGTGTCTGTTTGCCTAGTGTCTGTCGGCCTGGTGTCTTTCTGCCTGGTGTCTGTCTGCCTGGTGTCTGTCTGCATGGTGTCTGTCTGCATGGTGTCTGTCTGCCTGGTGTCTGACTGCCTGGTTTCTGTCTGCATGGTGTCTGTCTGCCTGGTGTCTGTCTGCCTGGTTCATGTATTTACATTCATATATTTTAATATCCCACTATTCTGAACAGTTGTCAGAGAATTAATCATATTCATTATTTCATCTAACAGAGCAAAGGAATCCTTATTTATGAACTTTTAACAAGTACAGGGTTACATTCTGATGACTAAAAACAAAATAGGTCTTGGTTCCTACATATTCTTAAGGTTTGGTTATGTCTGTTTGAGCATTTACCTTCATTTCTGTATTCTCTGTTTTTGACAAGATCTTTCTATATATTAGACCTGAGGCAGATGTTGTGGCTCCAGTTATTTGCACGTTGTTCTCAGCAGACATAAACCCATAAGGGTTGATGCAACCTTAGACTAAGAATTCTTTACTTTAATCATATTTTATCACTAACATGAGACTGAGATGATCAAACAACAAGGACACTAAAGCACGTAGAAGGCAAGATAAAAAGAAGACAGAACAAAAGACAAAAAGGGCACTTAGATGTTTTCTTTTGTTTTTCAGACATATCTTGTAGAAACAAAGACTTTCTAGAACTTTCAGGCTGTTCCACAGTAGCACTTCCAAAAACATGGGTGAAAATAGAACAAAGACCAAGCAAATGAATAATAGTCTTATAAAATACACGTGAACATCAGCCCAAGAAGAGAACACAAAGCCCATGAAGCAGTAAAGCTTTTATAATTTTTATGAGAACAGAATATTTAGGTCTCTATATCTGTGTGTTTTGAGCATGTGAAACCAAAGTTAAACTCTTTGCTTGTGCACAAAATTCAGTCCAACAAATCTGATTCTAAATACAGGGAGTTTCAAATTTTAGTTTTTTTTTGTTTTTTGTCACTCTTTCTACTTTTCGTGGTGTGTGTAAGGTTCCCAAACGTAGAACTTTTTTTTTAGTAAATCACCGTTCTCAAGTGTTGATACACAACAGTGGAATATTTTGCCAACAGAACTATTGTAATACAAAATATTTTACCTTCTTGCGCAAGACAGGCTTCTTTTAAATCAAACCTCTTCACATAATGTGAACTGATGTGTGTGTGTGACGCCTGATTTGAGGTTTTGAGAGTATGGATGTGATGACTTACTGTAGAGATTGTGTTTGGATACTGTTGGTATGTTTATCTGATGGTGTCTGATAATGTATTTTATTCTGTTGAATAATGTCAGTATTCTGCCAGTATTTTAATGCGTTTTCTCTCTTTTCCTAAATATGAGCTGATGTGAGTGAGTGGTGTCCATAATGAAGTCTTGAGATTATAAATGTTATGAATAACTCTACAGAGGTTGTGTTTGCTCTTAGATCAGAACACAAACAACTTATATTAGCAGACAAGGCAGAAACATGGAGGGACAATAAAAGGGAAAAACTATCTGTGATGGCTGCAAATAGGGACATTCTAGTATCAGAGTAGCAGTGAATTGTGGGATACAGTCATTTACAATTCAGACCTTCTTTAAACATGACCAATTCTTTGAAGAGCTAATAAGTGTTCTGAACACTGCCAGATAAACCAAGCTTTTCCCTCCCAACACCTTCATGAAAGCTAACAACCTGATTAATTCTAGAGACTGAGACATCAGTTACTTTGAGACGTTCTGGTAACACACTTACTAATTAGCTCGGTGCATCGCTGGGCTGAGTAAACTCTCCAGTACTCCCTGCTAGTCCTCTCACAGAGCCGCCTTTTGATCAGTGCACAGATTAGTGGCAGCCTTGTTAAAAGCACCACTTTCAAGGTGATGCAACTGTTGTTCATGCTGCGTAGTAAATAAGCTCAGCAAGCCATTAACAAGTTGTTTGTTCCTTTAATTACCCACTTGACCACGACACAGAACGACCATTATAACTGCAAACAGGAAAACACATTAAACAAGCAGAAATGATAAAGGGAAAGACAATCAGCATCAGAGTTTCTGCTTCAGAACATCTCTGACCACATGTGCTAGGTACCCCACACGTCGGGGTGTGTGGATGGCCATGATAGATCAGCCACTGAAGGAATTCATTGTCAGGCTGCGGTTGGGGAACGTGTCCATGAGATAGGTGGAGCAAAACCATTTGTCATTTGCTCCTGAATTATTATCCCTAAAGCCACGGGGCTTCCTGGGATCTCATTGGATCAGGTGGCACACACAGCTGTGTAAACTGAAAGGGCTTCCCTTTTATTTGCTGCTTTGCTCTTTCTCTCCTGATGCTTGTTCTCTAAGTTTTATACTCAGAATTGGAGCAGATTGTGTTAATTGACCTACTGACTCAGAGCTGGTTTAGCTGTTTCTCTGTCAGATGAAGCCACTTCTTTTTTTTTAGTAAATCACCGTTCTCAAGTGTTGATACACAGCAGTGGAATATTTTGCCAACAGAACTATTGCCATACAGAATTTTGGCTAGCTCCTGCTAGCAATTATAGCTAGGAGGAGCTAACTATAATTGCTAGCTCCTGCTGCCATTAGCTCTTTACTTTTTCTTTAATATACAAAATACTCATTTAGCAATGTTTTTGTGCTTAAAAACATAAAACATGTGTGTAAAATATTGTTGTTAGTTTATAAATCACCAGAAGGCTTAGCATCAAAATACATTAAAATACATTAAAGATCTAATGTTGTTAACCTTCCAGACTGCTCAGATCTTCTGGTTCTGGTCAGCATTCAACTTCTATGCTCCACTTATCTGGAACAAATCTCCACATAAGTGGTGGCCTAATTTCCCTGCAATGTCAGTAATCATGTTTTGAGCGAGTATCTATCAAACTATAGACAAACAGAAATAACAGAAATAAATGTGTACCAAAACGCCTGCATGATGTTTCCAGTTGTAAATAAAACTAACAACAGAATGAGGGAGCTCGTTCCATTCAGTGGTCCTCAGCATACTTACATAATGAGGAATAAACATCTTATCTATGGTAAAAATAGAAGACTTAATATTACCAGACAAACTTTTGCTTGGAGGGGCCCACGGGTTGGGACGAATGCTTAAAATTGTTAAAGCTCATCTCCACTTTAAAAAACAATTAAAGATTAAATTGCCTTATTCATGTGCCTGAGATCACTTGTAGGACCTCTATCTGACTCTTCAGAGGAAACATAATCTGTGTTATATGGATGATATGTGGAGTGAATGATGTGCTTTTGTCCTGTTTTTAATATTAGTATATTAAAATGTAATGAGTTGTATGCTCCCTGGCTCCCTCTATAAGCTTTAAATAGATTCTCTGGAGTCCTGATTCACCCTCTCTTATTTTGCAGTTATGATCTGTGTTAAGCATGGTAAGACAATGTGTTGTAAGTTTGTCATGGAATTTGTTAAATTGTGTGAGTGAATAAACTTGAAACTTCCGAAACACTGAATTCCTTTATGTCACTGCTAAAAACCCATCAGTTTAGAGTTCCCTTTGATTCATAATAACTGAAACATCAATCAATATACAGCATATGATGTATATTTGTTTGATGATTTTGATGATGGCATTTGGAAAAATGTCATGTTTCATAGTTGGTTATCATATTGTGTTTTCATTGTATAAAGCACTTTGAACGACCTTGTTGCTGAAATGCATGACACACATAAACTTGACCTAAGTAACTTTTGACTGACACTTTATTTGAAATTTGTGGTGTATTTACTTAACACACTTGCCTCGAAAGAATAGACATAATTATATTTAGCATTTTCTCTGAAGCAGAACGGTGACTGTACCACTATTGGAGTGTTACTAGTGAGAATCGTGAACTTCAAGGAGATTATATGTCAAATTAAACTGAGGTGGTACACAGGTTTCTTTAGGTTAGCGTTTATTTATTGTTTAATGAATAAAGTCCTGTGTTCTCATTATTTTTTGTCTGTTTCTAAAATGTCGACAACATTGTGCAACTTTGGCATTCAAATTACGTTCTTATAAGCAGCATGAATATTAGATTTCAGCTGTAGTCTCAACATGAACTGTACTGCGACTGGGTTTAGTAGGGATTTGCAGTCCCAACATAGTGAGCATTTATTAATGAAAGTGTTGTGGTGTTTATAAGCACCGTAAAAATGATTTGTGTGTGTCACTGGTGTGTTGAAAACTGATTTTAGAAAGTGGTGTACAGCAACAAATTCACAAAAACGTAGCCTGCACAGTGTTGAGTTGGTGACAAGCAATCTTAAGGTCAATTCCTTTAGAAATGTAACCAAATGTAATTTAAGAGCACACATACTCTCATGTATGAGTGCTGTCTGCCTATGTTTTACCTAGTAGCGTTCAATAAAGACAGATTTCTGCTGTTTTTGTCAATTTATCTCTGACTTGGCACTGACGACTTGCATCAAGCATTTTTGATAACTCATGACTTTTCTACATTTCTGCAGATTTATTGCTTTCCACTCTTCCTTCAGGTTTTGAGGATTTAAAGAAACATAAAATAAAACTAAAAACAAAGACTGCACAAAATAGCATGGGTATTATATTTCTACCACACTGTATGCATATCACTTTCAACAAAGCATAGTGCTACTGTACATTGTTATACATTTTACTAAAATAACATATTTCAAGCTTCAAGCAATGCCACATCGATGAAGAAAATGATAAAATGCTAATTATAATTGGTGCAGTATTTTGATTTGCTGGTTGTGATTGGTTCCTGTCAAAGTAAATACAGTATTTACTAGAAATGCTCTGATTGGATGAAAAAGACCTGTCTCTTAGTAATGTAAGTTGGACTGTTTCATTCACAGACACTTGTAAATAGTCTGTTTTTTAATGCACAAATACACATGCAAATATTTGAAGTTCTCTGATTCAGTTGTTCCTTTGGATCGGAGTACACTATTTTTAATAAGTGCAGACTCTATGTTTATAATTTTTACTTTTCTATAAGGTATGTTGATCTTAGTTCTGCTCCACAAGAGGACCTTCCAAATAGACCATTTTGAATGAAAGGTGCCGAGTTAAAAAAAAAAAGTCTGAAGTGAATGAGCTGCATCAGCGCCGGAGATCAGCAAGCAGGAGCCGGACGGCATGATTGATGCACAACACCTCACGAACACTTCATTGCCAACTTATAAACCTGTCTGAAACCGTTTTTACTATCACTGCTACTGGTTGATAGAAAACCAGTTTAAAGTATAGCAAGTAAAGTTTGGTGGGCTACCAGGCTTTAATACACCCAGCAAAACCCTGAGGTCATTATTATCCAATAAAATTAATTTTATTGGTAAACTTAAGAAAGCGTTTGAAGACCTCAATGATTTTGTTTTCCTTTTTTTTAGCTCTTAAATATGAAGCTTGTCCCATGAGCAGGGTTAATGTGGTTAAATGTCACAGACTTATCTAAGAATCAACACAATGATTTTACCAGGTTACAATTGCAGGGCTTCTCTCTATCTATTCTTCTATCTCTAGCGATGTGTCACTCTAATGAGCTCTCTGTGTAGTGAATGCCACAGGAGGAGAGGAACACAATTAAAGATAAGATCTTGTCTCTTCTTCCATTTTATCTCCACCTTCCAGCACCAATAAATCAGGTGTGACATTGTTCCTTTCCAAGTGACGGGTCCATACTGATTGCCCCTCATGTGTTCATTACTTAGTAATGTAAGTGGAACTGCATGGTCCTTCCTGCTCAGCAGTGGGGACACATATTAGGCTGGAATCCAGCAGAAAAGGAAGACATGTTGAAGAGAAGTGCAGAAAACGCCTGGAAAAAAGAGATGCCATTGCTTTGTCGTGGCACACGGAACAAGATGTTTCACTAAAGGAAAATGCAAATTGCTATCAACGGGAACAAAATGTAATAGTATCAAACGCTCTTGGCTATAAGAACTTGCACAAGACATGTCCTAATAAGAAACCAAAAAAAAGAAAAAGAGAACTTCAGACATTTTGATCCTTCAAAAGCTTGGCAGGCGGTACATTGTTAGATAAACCATGTGTCACTGTGTTGATTTTTGCTTCAACGCTACTTTCCCTTTTCTTCTATTTATTCCCTGTGAGCTCCTGCGGTGTGTTTTAACAAGGTTTTTGCTCTTTGAAGACTGGGACCATCATAAGGCATCAGGAGGCAGCACAGACTGTAAAATCTACCTCATTGCCACACGATTAACTGGGAGGCATTTGCACAATTATCTTGCTACTCGTTGCATTTACGCCTACGTGAGAACCAGGGGATTGCTCTTTGACAAAGATTGGGTCAAAGTGACCTTCAGTGCCAGTATCCATGTCACAAACCAAGGCCTTTATGTTGCAACTAAAATCTATTTACTTCATGCTAGTAACATGCGTCTGCAGTTCAGTCTTCAATGTCCCAAAGATTCACCAGCAAAGCAGCTGCAGGAGAGACATTGAAAACGCCTGCCACTGTGCTTGCCTAATTAGCCACACGCTTTGAAAGTAGATTTAATTCACTGTCCACTCACTAAATCACTGCATGCTTTAAGTGACTTTTAATTGCCTATTTTTTTACTTCATATGTTCCCCAAAAGACAGTTTTCACTACCCCCACAATGAGTCACCCATTAGAATCATCCTGTGAGGACGCCACACATCAACAGTTTGCTACTAAACACACTGAACCGTTGACCACAGACTACAGCCAAGTAACAGGCTTTTAATGGGATTTAGCCAATGATATTATAGTACTTGAGAATAAAAACTTTGCAACAAATGTATTTTTCAAATGCAGCAGCTGAAGAGAATGATATGTCCAAGTGGTGGAAAGAGGAGTTTCAATCTAATTTTAAATCTCAACTATAGCTTCGTTTGACTTCATCAGTCATGTGCAGCCATACTGAGCTGCTGGTTTGAAAAAGATCAACACTGGACTAGAGACTGGGGGCTTAATTACTTATTTTAAGCTTCACATTATGCCTCGCGTATAAGACTTAGCAACTGGAATTTAACCTGTAGTAGCCACATTACCCAGACTTTTCCATCTCCTTTTCATTTGGACAGTTCCACTTCAGTCAGAAACCTGAACTCTTCCTTGATCTCACAGATGGTTTCAGATGTTCAAGGTGGGACTTGTAAGCCATGTGTGGAGGGAATGTAGAGTTGCTCTTTGGCTGTGGTCAGGAGAGGAAACTGCTGGACATGTGTCTGCTGTGAATGCACTGAAGAACATGTTTAGATCCAGAATTCTATCTGTCTGATTGATACAGTGGAGTAACTACAATACAATATAGCAAGTATCTGAGCTGCTAATAGCTCAATATCTAGTTTAAATATTACTATCTGTCACGAAGTGGTGCGGTGTAGGGTGAGAGGGGGTGAGGCCGACGCTGTAGACCCAGGTAAGAAGAATAAATGATTTTAATAAAGCAAACCAGTCCAATCAACGGGCAGCACGGCCGAGCAGAAGCCAGGGCTCTACGCCGGTAGCAACCGTTAACACGAATGGACAACACGACTGACAGCACGCACATTAGACGAGGACCAGACAGAGACGCAGAGACACAGGTGAGACTAAATACACAGGAGGTAATTAGGGAACGAGAAACACCTGGGAGTAATCAAAGGGAGACAGGACAACACGGAGACTCAGAGACACAGGAAACTCAAAATGAACACACAGAAAACACGGAACATGACACTATCAGGTGTTCCTGGCAGCCATTAGGAACCATTTTTTCCTAATGGACATTTTTTAGCTCCCATACTTATATTTATACACAATATCTATATCTCTTTGCTATAACCCCTTATAGTCCATACATACATAGTCTTGTACATCTGTAAATAAATATTTATATCTCGTAGAGCACTTCTGGATAGATGCAAACTACATCTCGGTGCTTGTACTTGTGACAGTGCAATGACAATAAAGTTGAATTTTATTCTATTCTATTCTATTACAGGGTTTTAAAGATGTACAATTCTTCCTATTCATTTTGCTCTCTTGTTTGCCTTCATGTCTGTTTACTAAATATTGAGATGGAATATCTGGGGTTTGTGGCTGTTTGTAATTGAGGGCACATCAAAACCTGAGGAAGCCAAATGATTTCAACAACAGAATTTTGAAGCAAAATAAAACTGGTGTTACAGTCTAGTCACTGAACATCAAGGTGTTGGATGCTGCATTGGAAAGTCTACAGGGAACACCATGAAATAAAAAATGTGTTTTTTAGATCCATAAAAGTTTGGGTCATACTTCTGCATGCCAAGACTTGACATGAACTGTCTCACCTTTGCACAGTCTGTCAGTCTAGCTGACTGGGAATAGATAAAGTTCATTCTGTTTTAGAAAATACTATTTAATTTTCCAAAGAAAAAGGTTTTGATATTTCTCTTTGTCTGAAAATAGAAAAACATTTTTAATTTTTTCTATGTAAACATTGATTGCAGGTTTGTTTTCATCTTTCAATAGAAACACAGAATATAAATTTGACTGATCTGCTAAACAACTAAAAGACTGTCTTTCAACTGGATGTTTATGGTAATTGTTAGGTTCTGAGTTTCATTCCAGCATAAACTTCCCTCTGTGAGCCTCTAAACACTAACTTCTGTCTAAAGTTGCTGGTTGGTTTTATTCTTTTAAAATTGTAAAAAGTTAAACATCCATCTATGTATTTAGTCTGGCGTTTACCTTGGGATTTACTCTTGAATAAATATGTTTTCTACGTTTCTTGTTTAGTGCATGTTGTTTTCCTATCTGTCTGCTTAATTTTTAAGCACATCTTCAGTTAATTTGGATTCTTTATGTACTGTAATGTTATGATGATACATTTTATCTTGTGCAGCTTTGTGTGTATGGAAAGCACTTTATAAATAAATCATGCATTGAATGTTTGGAGTGGCTACCACTTGGGCAGGAAAGTTAGAGCCAGGCGTTATTTTAATATCCAGTAAATTATAGGTAAGATCTATACATAGTTATATGGTCATAGAAATGAAGTAGGCTGGCACAATGCTGAAATAGAAAAAAAGATTCAAGACTTATGATTTGGTCTGTAGGTTGGCTGTCTCTGTCTTCCTGTGTCTGGCAAAATGAAAACATTAATAGGTTTTTAATGTAAATGAAAGTGCTTACATCTAAACTTTTGCTCTGATAAAAGACCATTAGTTAAAACGATCCAGTTGAGGAGAAGCATTACATTTGAAAAGCATTGCTCAGAGAAGTACTCTGCTGCTTTGATCTGTAAGTGCCTGGCAGCAGCCGCTGGATGCAGAGATACAAAATAAGCTGATTGATTTTACTGCTTTTGGAATTTGGCTCTTAGATCTTAAAAAAATAGACACCAATCTTTAATAAAGTTTATAAAACCCTTGCAAAGTGCTGGTTACACAAGCTGAGCTTATGTCTCATGAGAGGACTAATGAAATAATGTTGAAATATGTGTGAAGTATGTTTTCCAACCACACAAAACATTTTAGCATTCACTCTAAAGGATCCAACTCTGGTAAATAAGTGTTCTTCATGTTGATTTGGAACCATACTGATAGCATCAAGGACCCCACGGATGTCTATCACTCACAGCTCAGTTGGCAGAGCAGTTGGCACCACTTGTCGAGACGATGGACTGCTTACTTTTGTTCATGCTGTCTTGCTGAGAGGCAGAATGTAATTTGGTGATAAATCAGTTAACACTAATAACACAGTTTACATGTGAGAAGCAGTAATTTTAAGTTGCCCTCCACAGTGGAAATGAAGTGTTTCAGTCTGTTGTAAGTTAACTTCTTGATGCCAGACTACATCTCTACATACAGACGGCTTGAATGTCACAGCATCTGGAATGAAGAAAAATGAATAAAATGAGATAATTTATTACGCTGTAGAACTAGAGTCACTAATTACAAGTTAAAGATTTCTCTAAATGAGTCAGAGCCAATCTACAATTAAACAGTTTTCAAAGTTTATCTAAATCGTTGCTTTTACAACAGTTAAATATACCATAACTGGTATATTTAATACCAGTGCAATGCAATTTACCAAAATACCAATGCAGCTGATCCAGAATGCTGCTGCTCGCGTTCTCACTAAAACAAGAAAGATAGAGCACATAACACCAGTTTAAAGTCCCTACACTGACTCCCTATAGCTCAAAGAATAGACTTTAAAATGCTGTTGTTAGTTTATAAATCACTGAACGGCTTAGCACCACAATACATCAAAGATCTGCTGTTATTGTATCAACCTTCCAGACCTCTCAGGTCTTCTGGTTCTGGTCTGCTCTGCATCCCCAGAACCAGAACCAAACGAGGAGAAGCAGCATTCAGCATCTATGCACCACAAATTTGGAACAAACTTCCAGAAAACTGTAAAACAGCTGAAACACTGACTTCCTTTAAATCTCAACTAAAAACCCACCTGTTTAGGATTGTATTTGAAACGTAATCAATTACAAATTTAATGATGGAAGTTTACTTAATGTCATGTTTTGATTGTTGGTTCTATGTTGAAATTGCACAAAAATCCTTGAGGAGTCCCAGAGCGAAATTCCGTGAGAGGTGTACGGAGCCTAGTGCCGGAAGAAAAACGGCGAGTGACCGAGGGTCACTGCGCGTAACACAAACCCTGTAAATTCTAGACACTAACAGGTACCATAGAATTGCACAAAAATCCGCGAGGGACGGCGGAATCCCTGCTCGAAATTCCATGAAGGAGGTGAGCCTTGTGCCAGAAGCCCATTAAAATGCTGGCTACATCGTTTTAAACTGTATGATTGTGAGAGTGAGTGGGAATAAAAATAGCAATAGGTATTTTGTTCCATATAACACAGTAGGTGTATAACAGGTAAACCTTTTATGGATGCAAACTCAATTAAAAACCCACCTGTTTAGGATTGTATCTGAAACGTAATCAATTACAAATTTATTGATGGAACCTGACTTAATGTCGTGTTTTGATTGTTGATTCTATGTTGCATTGTGTTTCTGTGTTGGATATGATGTAAAGCACTTTGAAATGCCTTGCTGCTGAAATGTGCTATACAAATAAAATTTGATTGATTGATTGAATATTAACATTCTATCATAAAATGTCAATCTACATTCATATCTACACAATCACACTATACCCTCACCACCTTAGGCCCCTGATAATCCTCTTTGGGTGTAAAGCCCCCCCAAAAAACAAGTGTACTTATTGTTTCTCTTTTCCACTTTAAGTCAGATCCGTCTTCTTCTTTTGTATGTTCTGTAGTGTTGTGATACTCGAGACCAGTCTTGGTGGTCCACTTTTTGATGGTCTTGGTCTCTTCTCATTGAGGACTCGGGATTTTATTTCAAGACCGTTCAAGACCACAACTGTAAAAATCTCACTAAGTTACCAGGATATTGTCCAGTTTATTTATCAACATCCTTGTTTTCACTGGATGCAAAACATATTGATTCAAATCCAAGCAATAAAGTGACTTACTAATTATGTGTTTCTGTTATCGCTGTCACGCTTCACCTCACCCTTTAAAAGGGTCCAAGATTAATTATAACTATAGACTTTATTTGGGAAATATTTATTTTTGATGTAAAATCAATACAGTAATAATACTGTAGGTTATTTAGTTTTATAAACTTTAATAAAATATTGTCACAAGACTGTCACCATGTTTTTCACGCTACAGTGCATTCTGGGTAAATTACGTCAAATTTGTCCAACTGCCTGACTCCCTCCAGCCAAAACAGTGATGAGTAACGTTATTAAGCCTTTTCAATTTGAACCAGAGCTCTTTGAGTTTCAAGGATGTGAACTGAGGTCCATTGTGTGTCACCACCTCCCTAGGCAACATGTATAAAGCAACGCTGAACAACAATTTATAAGCTCCCCTATTTTAAGCCAAGCAAAACATGAATACCATCCAGACCACCATGTTCAACATTTTATCTTTTAAAATAAATCTCTGCCTTCAAACATCAATGTCAAAAGCAAGAAATATTTTGGATTTTGTAATAAACAAGACTGCGGCTGATGTTCCAAGGCCCTTCAATCAGCTATTCTTTTCCAACCTATTGCATTTAATAGTGTCAGCTCTTATGATAAAAGCAACTACAAGTAAAGAGCAGTAATATTTTCTATCTCAGCTGAATGAATTATACGTCTGTGAAAGGTATCGACATACAGCACTCAGTGAGTATGCTGTTCTTAATTGCAATTCTTTAGTTCAGGATTGTTGTAGTGCAGGAATATCTGAAAAGATAAAAAATATAATTTTGGTGTTTACTGTATTGCTGTGTAAATTTTCCATGAAGTTGTCATAACTGAAGGTAATTTTTGGACTCTGTTGAGTGCTGAAGGTGGAGGTTGAAGGTGAATTCAGAGCAGAGGCACAGAGAAAACCTGCATCAGTGACAAAAGGAGACTGAGAGGAATGGTTTGAGGATGGTAGTAGATCAGAGGAAAGAGATCTAGGAGTCCAGGGAGAGAAACACAGACAGCAGGGATGAATTTGGAGCAGGAATGAGAGAAAGAATGTAAGTTTCAATTTTTAACTGGAACATAGCCTAAGCTTGACCCGAACACCTCTGATCATGATGGAATCATCTGGGATCTGCCACTCCTCTAAATACTTCTGATGATCTCCAGCTGGAACCAATCCTGCCCATCAACCCCTGAAGGAGAAGAAGGTAAGTACTTCCACACCCAGATGTGCAGAGAACACAGCACATCTGGTATGTTCACTGCAAAGGTTATGCAGTGCAGTAGGAAGTTTTCTGGTTTGAAAACTTGACTACAGCCTTTTGAAGTGGAGCTTACACTTTAATTCCATAAAATATGGTGTTTTTCTCAAGGATTCATAGTTTCCCCTGCAGTCCAAACATGACTGATGAATCGGTGACCTGACTGGGCTGACTTGTTCACCGGCCCGCTCTTCTCACCTTCTTGTTGGTTTGGGCACTCACTGAACAAACCCACTCCACTCTTCATGGTAATAAGTGTATATATAAAGTGAATTGTTGATAAAACAGTTAGAGGGAAACCAGTAATGTGTTTATGAAAACAGACCAATGATGTATGTTTTGGGGAAATAAGATTGCCTATTTCTTTAGAGAGACATTAATATAAATGTACACTGCTCAAAAAAATAAAGGGAACACTTAAACAGGTGTTTAACACTTAAAGTGTTCCCTTTATTTTTTTGAGCAGTATATTTTATAAACCAAAACAAGAGGTAGTCATCATCTTGAACAGTAAAGTCTCTCCTGGTTCACCAGCCTTTTTTGTTTTGTTTTGCTTTTTTTGATATTAGTAAAAAATACAAACAAACAAACAAAAAAAAAACAACAGGATTTAAGTTTCAGTGAGTAACACAGGATAAAATGTGGATGTGGAAGTTCTTTCTGTCTCCCCGCGTCATGGTGTTGCAATCTGCAGGACTTCCATGTAGCGTGAATGCAGAGGTCATTCATATCCACAAGGTTTACGTCTCTACCTAATTACTGCTCACTGCCAGCTCCAAGGGTTAACTCTTCTCTTTGAAAGGTCCTTCATCTCTCCTGGTCCAGCAGCTCATTTTGGGAGAGAGCTACTCATTAGCCTTCCTCTATTAAGCCATATTTGGCCCTCAAGGTCAGAAGTTGCAGGGAAGCCGACAGCTGAAAGCTATAACATCTAATCTTTTTCAAAGTCTGTATTAGAACAGCACAAAGCACCTCTTTACGTCCTCCTATTTTCTCATTACGATTTGTTCTATGAAATTTGTTAGTAATCTTATAACAAAATGTTTCTATAGATCATGTTCTCATTAACCATTAACCATCATTACTTATCAATAAAAAGCAAATAAGAGCAACTGCGAGGAGCAATGAACAGAATACTTTGATAAGAAGGGGTCTGTAGACCCTAAAATGTCACCAAAATGTTTATCATGGAACAGAGTGTGTAAAAATCATATACTTCCTGAATAAACCTGAATACTCATGTATGCTGCTTTAAATGATTTCAAAGAATGTTCAAAAGGAGAAAAACACAGAAGTCACAAACTTGCTATAATCTGGTAATAAAAAATTGCATATTGATTACTTGTATTTTTATTTTTTTGGCTCCCAGTAAAATAGAAGTAGTAAATTGGCTGAATTACTCATAGTTTGATGGATAAAATTACCATTACATGACACAAATTGTTTTGTTCATACCAGACAACATCCTGCCCCATCAGTTTACCCCTTACCGATGGATTTCCTCATTAGCCTCAGCTGACCACAAAACTCACTGATTTTGTCATGCATAGCATGTAACACAACCACATAACTCTAGTGGCAATAAGTCGACTTGAATATACTTTTTACACTAGAAGGACAATCTTTCATAAGCCCAGAGGTTCTCCAACCAAACAGTGTGGCCAAAATCCAAAATATAACGTATTTACTCAGGCTAGTACAGACAGCTACATTTAAAACAAAAAACTGCAGGCTACGTTTTGATTGGTGTTTCCTTCAGCAGGTGGAGTAATATAATATATAATATAATAACCATTATAGCATCTGTTACAAAGTCCACCCTCTTAGGAATAACATGATTGGCTTGTTTCCATGTCATGAAGTCTCTTTGAGGATTTTCCTTAATCACTGGGCCAATCACTGAGCTGATTGGAAGGTCTTTCTCAGGCTACCTGGCAACAGAGCTGAAATACTTCTGACTAAAACAGGACTCGCAGGAAATCCAACTATCATTCTTCATCTGGTTAATTTCCTTTAAAAACATTTAAATGATAAATAGAATTAGGATATAAACCCAGTATTTTATTTCTGGTTATCATCATTCATACATTTCAAAATGACTTTTAACACTTACCTGTGAGTTTTATGGTATTTGCAAACTTGATTTAGAAGCACGAAAAGGTAGATGAATTTTCTAAATAAATATATAAATTATATATTCTGGCAATTAGATATATATATATATATATATATATATATATGATAACCATGGCTGATCTGTAACAGAGACTTTTTCAGATTTAATTATTTTTTGTCTGTTTGTATAGTGCATTCAATTGTCTATATTGAACTGTACATGGAAAATCAAAGGATTCAGTTTAATATGTTATCTAAAGCAAACCGAAGAGCTGACAGAAACCAGACTTGTTATATTATTTGAAAAATCAGCACCTGAATAGCAGCAAAGCAAAACCTCTTCTATTATAGTGTAATACAGCACATAGAAAGCTTTAGTCTTCATGTTTTCATCACCAGGCTCTTGTACAGAATAAAAAGAAACTACTAGAGGTACACAGTGATTGTCTGTCTCTTCTCCTTCATGTTTCATTCTGCACCTGTCACCTCAGATTTCACTCTCTGTAGCTGTCTCCATCAAAATGGTTACAACACAAACTCAAGCTAATCATCAACTACTCATATGTATTTTTGTTAGGAGCTACAGATTAAAGGCAACAGGGGAAAAATCTTCTGTTTGATGTCTGCGCTAGACCATAACTGCAAAAGAGATCGCAATGACATTGACAAGAATCGCTTTAGACAATTTTTCTTGTGTTCAAAGGGAGCTGTCTTATATTGAATCTTTTACTGTTTGAGGAAGAACCTAACAAGGATGTACTTATCAGCTTTAAATGTCAGCTGAAGTTAAGTCAAATGTTCCTCTGGTCACTGCAGTTAATAAGCTCTGCAGCTCACAGTTGGATGATTCCAACCATCTTTTTCTCTTCAAACTTCTTTGCCTTGAATTCCACTTTTATTCTGTTGAAATGGTCAGAGAAACTCCCTAAAACTTTCTGTTGTGTTTGTGACTCAACCTTTGGTCTACCCTCAGACTCAGACTGAGAGATCCAGATGCTTAACGTTATTCCTGTAGCTCAGCTTCCATTCAGTGACAGTGATTGACAGACTGTATTGCCAAACCAGCACACAGAAACAAGGAAGCTAGATTTCCCGTTTTGAATCTCGACACAATCTTGATAAGACTTTAGATGCAATGATAAAACAGTCTAATGGTTTTGGGCCCTTCTCAATTATCAGTGCTTATAAGGTTGAGAGCTACAAGGGATTTAAGGCTTCAGCGGTGTTACAATCTTTTGTTGTTGTTTATACCCTGGAATATGCTCCATGGGGAGATTATACAACTTCAACTTCTACTTTAAATCTCAGGATATTGCACAATAAGACACACTCAAAGCAGAAACTATTCCCAATTTTTTTCCTTTGTCCCAAGAAGACTTACCATTACATGCAGAACTTTCAACCAAATCAAGGCCATTGTTGAACTTACCAGTCAGCAAGTCATTATAGCATCATCTTAAACTTCACATTGTTTTCAGTAATTGTTTATGCAACACTTGTCTCCAAAGCAACTTACAAGTAAAGATAACAATGCAGTCATATCAAAACTAATAATAATCATCTATGCTAAATTGAAGTTTTCCAGAGAAAAATGTTGACAAAGAAGAAGACTTCTGAAGGATCTTTGTGCAGAAGAGAACAAAATGGAATTATTTCCACAGCAGAACAGAGGACATGATTACTGTATGCAGTATTCCAGCAGCAGAATCTCATTACATCTGTAAAGTATAGATCTGTACATGACACAGAACAAGCTGCCAGTTCGTTTAACTCCTGTGGACACACTCATTTGTGTGTCAGTGGGTGTTTGAAGAAAATAAAAGGTAATTTATCTAAAACGTTCAGGTGAAGCAGAACTGAACCTTGTGGCATGACAGTGACATACCAGAAAATCTACCAAAGACTGTCTGAGAAATACGACATGGAAAGTCCTGGGTGGAGTCAAAGGTCAGATGTTGTTCTTACTGAGATACTGCGGAGTGATTTGAAACATGATATATTCAAGAAACCCCTCAAACATCTCACAGCTTTAAGCAAGAGAGGTAGATACAAGAAGAACTTCATGTGTTTTATTCAGTGAGGAGGGTAAGAGCAGGAGTAGTTTCTATGTCCAAGTGAATGTCTAAATGTGTTTCTCTGAATGTTTTTAAACTACATCAGACCAACTAACTGTAGACATTTGCATTTCTTGAGCAGTAAAATTATATGCATGTGTATCAGTGCTCTGCAACAAAATCCGGTAAAATTATAATTTCAGAAAACTGCTCTATTTGTGTTTTTCAGATTATTCTTAGACTTCAGAGGATTACTTGTATGAAAAAAAACTGCCTCTAAGTCCAGCACTGGTCTTTGTTCTTGAGTGAAAGTGGGATTTCTACTTTAGCTGAATCGTTCATCATGGAGCTTTTCCTTGAGCTCAGCATTATACTTGAGGACATCCCACAAAACGGCCTTTAGCTCTGGATGTAAAGTCTACTTGTAAATCCTTTGTGTGGATGTTCCTGCATTTAAAAAGACTTTCCTCCTGTATTAACATTACCTGAAAGTTCACTGAAACCGGTTCCTGCATTAAAACAGCACAGTGACTGTAAAACGTGAGCGTCCAGCCACTAACTGTTTCAAAGTGCCGATGCTGTGAAAATCTGCAGTGTCTAGCGTCAGCAGTTTCATCACTGCTATTTCTGACAACAAGAGTATTTTCATCCGATAAAGCTTTTTGTCTCGTCTTGGTTCTCTTTGCCCACAGTGATGAACAGCCCTCTTCAAGGTCAACTCTGCCTACAGCTGCATTCGACTCTCACAGACTGAGTCAGATACACACAGTATCCCTCCTTCTACAGATGGGCTAAATGTGATACACAACAGCTAATGCTTCCATGAATTTACCATAGATACTGCTGTGTAAGTACAGCAGACACACAGGGCTTTAAAACACAGACGGCAGACTGCAACAAAGTTATTTTGAAGACAAGGAAAGAAAAAAAACATTTTCTGAAAGACAATATCTTCATGATAATTATTCAAATACCGTAAATAAATTAACCTAATTTTGTGCCACTTGTTCGTAAAGGAGTTTAATTTAAAATTCTATATAAACTAAACACTGAAATTCATTAAGATTGAAGCTGTTATAAAACAAAAACATTTGTAACAGCCTGTCAGAGTTTCAGTCTTACATTTAAACTCTCATACTGATCATTGTGGGTCAGTTAGCATCAGCTGTGATGAGCTGCATGATGAACAGGATTAAAACACCTGCTGGGTTTTAGCAGCAAATATTGAATGTTTTAGTTTAGCAAAAAAAAAAACTGCTGCAGAAAAATCCGTAACCCAGTGGAAACATTTGAACCGCGCCACGTTTACTGCAAAACCAGTGATTTATATTCCAACTAGGAGAAAAACAAAAAAAGACAAATATTTTTATAAAAACAAAAGGATCAGTTGCTGGCCTAGAAAAACATGGAGCTTCTTACAAACAGCGTCACATTCATATGAAAGAAGCTCAGCCCCAGGAGCAGCAGCCTCAGGTATCCTGTACTTGGATGGGCTGTACTGTAATAAAATTTATTTGTGCTTCTGTACAATAACAATAAAAGCATTCCAATTCTGAAGTAATGTGGGAATAGTTACTACAAAGTTACTACAGAGCACCACCATATCAATATCTATTATTAAATACAGTTTGCTAAGCTTCATATCAGCATGTCAAGGTTATGATGCCTCAAGGCTGGGTACTGGGACCTCTTCTCTTCAGACTAAACATCGCCTCTGTTCACCTGATCTTGCATTTCCCTGCCTTTTTAAAAATTTTACAACTATTTTATTTAATAGATTAGATCTGTAGAAAGATAGAAACTGAACAAAAAAATCTCACCATACTAGTGAAATTTGTTTGGGAAATACTGTCTTTTCTCTGCAAGGACAGCAGACAGTCCAAAGTGGCTTTCAGAAGTGATAAGATGCCATAGATAGTGATGTAAAAAAAGGCTCAGATAAATCGTCCCAAAACATTTTCCACTTGTTAATGTGGCTTACTGTATATTCTAAGAAACTGAAGGCAATAGATTATTGGAAGTAAATTAATAAAACCGATCAAAAAGGGATTCTGATAGTGTTCTGAAGAGAAGTCCTAGCAGGCCCTGATGGCCCACCATTGCCTTTCAGTAAAGAAAAACTGCGACAGCAAATTACAAAGCTATGATGAGCAACAACAAGCTTCCTAGAAATGTAGTGGAGTCAAAAGTCATAAGGTCCCCAAATAATACTAAGGGAAAGCATAAATACTCAAAAATATATACATAAGTACAGTACATAACTCAAGTAAATATATTTCATTACTGTCCCTCACTGCTTAATTCACAAAGTTAGCCATCAGTTACTATGGCAATTTATCCTGTGAAGCTAGCATGCTTCAGACCACGCTAACTCTCAGGCTTAGTTAATGCTGGAGCCTTATTATCTGTTCAGTTTCAACTCAGAAACCAATTAGTTTTGTTAGTAATTCTGGTTTCTTATCTGTTTTGGATTGTGTTTTATTTCCCTGCACTAAAATATTACTGATTAATCTTGGCATTCACTCAAGTACTATTATTATTTTGACATTGTGATATTAGAACATTATAAATTTTAAAATGATTCATGTAGACTATGCTACTTTTAACTTCTAAGTTGAACAGAAAGGCCTTTAATAGACCATTACAGTGTTGAAGGGAATAGAGAAATTACTGATAAAGAAACAAAGATATTGTAATGAAGACAAGCCATATTAGTTGTAGCATACTTTACATACTTTACTAATGAATTTGAACTAACTTAACTTAAATTAACATTTACAATGTAAATTAACTTTTGTTTTGGCATATATTTAAAAGTGCACTGTTTAAATCACACAATATTTAAAAATCTTGGTGGCTGCTACTAAGATCCATTTTATACTCTACAATTTATCTATTGTCTTTTGATTGCAGTGAAGCTTTGTTTGTGCTGACAGTAAAACAAGAGAATGTCCCTTCAAAACAAAAGTATCATAACGCAAGCAGGAAGTGGACTATAGGTAAAACTAATTAAAGGTGATACAGGGACCTTATAAGTTATCAGTATAACTCATTTGAACATTGTAGTCAACATTTTACTTCCCAGATACTGCAAAATGTTCATATTTAATATTGACTTTTTGCCACATTTGTTCAGTATTACATCATATTATCCGTACATTATCAATGTACTTACAGTTACTTATATTGATAAAATGTGACATGAATGAATCTGCAGTCAGATTAACATTTATGATATTGACTACCACTGTTCATTTATTAGGTTAAAGTTTTAATTTGAAAATTACAGGCATTATTATGATGTTTTTCAGTAAAGCATAGCTTAGAAATGAATACTTTGGGCTAATTACCATTTAATTGATCTGCTATCATTTGTTATTGTATTTTTATTTATTTTTTGAGTATGAAGTGGTTCAATTCCTCTAATCCTTCATCAAAAAATGTTGTTCATTTGGTGTGAAGTAAGGCGTACGTAGTTTATCTTGCGTAGCATCAATGAATCTGTGATTGATCTCAGGGTCTGCTGAAGAAATCTGTGGCCGTTCATTCACCTGAATTACTTAAGCCTGGACCTGGTTTGGTCTTTGTGAAGCAGTTTCCCCCAAAAACAAAAACATACAATGAGTCTTGCTTTGATTCTTTAATACATGTTTGACAAATCCTTAAATTTTCCATAGCAACCATTCAGAGTGCATAAATGTTTGCTTTGTGAGAGCAAACGTAAATGTAAATGTTTCCATCAAGCTCCTCCTTGAAGCTTCATTCTCCAGCTGAGCTTTTACTTCACACACCACTGCTCAGCGCAACTCCACAACTGAGTTCCTCAAGACTATCGGCAGCAGCAATTAGCAAACCCTGGGCATGGGCCGAGATCATCATGCAAACTTCTCAGTCCGACATCTCTAAGAACCATTGCAAACAGAGTCATGGAAGGGCCTGTTGTGATGACATGCTGAAGGCAAAGCGTTGGAAATAGCAGCAGACACAGAGACTCAAATTTATCAAATTGCAAAGTTAATTTGTTTTTAAGGTATATTCAATATATACATAAATTTTGTAGCAACTTAATGTAACAGTTGCTTGATTGTGCTAAAAAATGGCATTACATGCATGGAAAATACATAATTCTGCCCCAGTAAAGAAATAGACATTTTGACAATCCATATGATCTATAATAGGAAATGTTTCAGAGTGAGAATTAACATTTATTGGAGCTTTTTGCATTGTGAACTTATAGTGTACACACACTAACAATACAGAAAAAAGTTAATTGAGGCAATAAATTTAAAAACACAAAATGATTAGGAACATGGTCTTTCTAAGACTTTTGTTGGTTCCTTGCAGGTTGAAGTTATTTAAAACAGATAGACTGTTCTATACATGAAATGTGTGATTTATTCTGTTTCACTTGATCTGTCAAAATAATAATAATAATAATAATAATAATAATAATAATAATTGTAGTGTTCTCATCAAGAGTGTAACAACTCTGATGAAACACCGAGTTAAACCACAGCAAATGATGAGAGGGAGACGTGTCGTTAAGATTGATCATTTACTGTTGACCTCCTTGTTCATAAGCTCTTCCCTGCTCGTCTTCATAAATTTATCAGTTATACTTCTGAACATTTACATAATTTACTGAAAATAGCCCCTTCATGCTTGTTTTCTTTTTTTCTTTTTTTTTACGATAGCTTAAAGTCAATCTTGTTTTACATTGAAACTAGAATTATGCTTCCTGGTTATCTGTTCAGTAGGTCTCAGGAACTACTGAATCTGACCCTGAGGGACAAATGGACAAAGGGAAATTCTTCTGTCATCACTGTCTTCCTAAATTGCCACTAATCAACATAGAGCTTGAAGGGAATCCAGGCAAGGAGAAGCCTCAAGCTGTTTTCCAATTAGTGTCACTAGAGAGACAAACAGGAATTTTACAGTGAAGCCAGGAAAAAAGTGCAACCCTAAAGAGGCGAGGAGAAGGGAAGGAGACAGTGTGCTTAACTGAAGAGAGCATTAGAAGGGTAAAGGGAGAAAGGGGGAAGAGAGGATACAGACTAAGAGAACAGTGAAAGATGTTGAGGCTGGTATCTCTTTTCTCCGGGTTGAGCAGATTAAACGATTGTGACAGCAATTTGGCCAAACAACATTTGTAGCTGAGATAGACAGATAGAAAGCAGGCCAAGGCCCATCTCAGAGTGCAGTCATTTATTATGCCAACCATTTGAAGGGAGTGTGGAGACAGAGCAGGCTCCAGCTCAGCAGTATCAATTAACTGCAGAGTGCTTTGTATTCTGAAGCTGTGTATGAAACTCGACAGAGCTCCTCCAAGTCCTCCAAGCTTTTTAAGATGCAAGGTGTTTCTATCAGACGTGCTCTCACAGCTCAGACCTTCAAAGACGATGGAACAGTGACTCAGCTTAGTCATTTAGGAATATTTACAGAACACAAATTTACCCCAAAGGTCATCTAAAGGCACTTTGCATAACAAACAGTACCAATAAACATCCAATAATGGGCAATTCAGTTTTGTCCAAATTCAGTTCAATTACTTCCAGTTTGTTCCAATACAATGCAGTCACACAATAGAATTGAAATGAAATTACACAGAGTGTAATTCATTCAAATTTATAGCTCAAAGTAGTCATATTCAGTAGATGATTTATTTCCAGTTGGTCAAGTGTTTTTTATTAAGGAAGCCAGCCAATTCAGACAATTCTTAGTCCTGAGTAACATGTGGTGTGACCATTAACAGCCTATAATTCACTGGCTAATAACCCAGAGCATCCTTTCAGAGTCAAACATGCACATCAGCTGCAATTTGTATTTTCCATACTTGCTTTCACTCTTGATTACATAAGATAAAGACTGTCAATACTGTATTCCAATCTTAGACCAGACAGCAGAGTCAAGAGTCTGTGTTTTTGGCCAGATGTCTAAGATAAGTCTGAAGTCTTTGCTTTTCTACTCAAGTCCGATTCTCAAACTCCAGATTTTGTTTGCATTGAAATCCACTCTCATTTCATCGTAATATTCCTATTGATAATATCCCAATGTCAGGTCTAAATACCTATTAGAGACAATTTAAACAAATACAGGAAAGACAAGAGAGTTAGATTCTGTTATACTCGCGAGGAGAGCAGACAGAGAGATGTTTCCAGTTACAAATCTCCAACTACTCTGGAAACACATCTGTCTGTTCCTCTCTTTTATTGATCTTTAGGAAACCCTGCCACACGGGGCGCTGCAACTCTAAAAGGGTGGAGTCAAAGCATTCATCACATGGTTGCAGCGCTAAATAACATTCACTTCTAGACACATGTTATCTATACTCTAAATCTTTCTTTCTCCAGACACGTTGCATAGCTTCAAAGCAACGGCTTTGTATCACAAAAAGCACAGAGCAGAGTTTATTGTCAGGCATGTAAAACTCTGCTGGGAGCAATTAACACCTCTGTCTTGTAGGAAGTCCTGCAAGGCAACAGCTGCTGAGAGTAGCTGTCACCTCTATTTCCCAGGGAAGTCTCAGGATAGAATCAAAGTTATTTAACACACAGAAACATTATCTAAAATGTAACTACAAGGCTACATGATACAACAAATATTTGATAATTACTAATACAATTTACCTAACACCCAATATATTTCTCAGTTTGTCCTTTCTTCAGTTATATGAAGTCTGCCAGAGCCATCAACTTGAGATCAGCCCAAACCATAGTGTTCCTTCCAGTAAGGTGGACTTTTTAGTGTAAGGTTTTTGAGTGCATGGTCCTCCATTCAAGGAATTCAGAAGGTTCAGTTTTAGCTTCACCGGACCAGACTTTATTCTGCTGGTTCTTTACTGGCCTATCCAAGTTTTCTACAGAAAATTTTAAACAACCTCATGCATGAAGTGACGACTTAAAAAGTCTTTGTGGATAGGGGAGAGGGTGGTGCTTTAATAAAGCGAAAACAAACTCCACCGGGTATTTCCAGGTCTTTTTGCAAGATTTTCTTGGATGCTCCTGAGCTCCTAGACAAGATTTCATTATTATTTTGATCACTCTGTCAGTGATGTTATGAAGGACACCAGGCTGTGTCTGCTTTATGGTTAACCAATGTTTTTTCCACTTTGTGGTTATAATTCTAATGGTATCCACTGAAATATTAAGACGGTTAGAAACATCTGTAATTTTTGCCAATAACATGTTTAACAACATTAGGACTTTCTGAAATGTGTTTTCCTTTACCAACTATATGACTCTGTGCAATACTTTGGTAATAAGAGCCAATGTCGGTTATGTTAGATTAAACCACAGACAAACCTTAATCAGTCAGACCAGTATGATTTAATCCAGCTTATCACTATTTACTTGATCCTTACATCTATAACGGATCCACTTTATCAAAGCAGACACTGTAATGTTACAGGACAAGTAGTTCAAACAGGTCACTGATGTGTAGAGGTTCACACAACGGAATAGCAACTATTTCTTTGAAAAATTTTGAAAAAAGCAAGAACGTTCAGGGTTCAAATCCCGGTTTGGAGTTATTAGCCTTGTGTATTGCTGGGTTCTCTCTGGGTACTCCGACTTCCTCCAACAGTCCAAAAACATGACTGTCAGGTTAACTGGTCTCTCTAAAATCTCCTTAGCAAATGGATTGTGATAGATGAAAAATTCTGAATGATTTTGCTGCGTTGTGGTCTAACATTGGAGTCTAAACACTTATCAAGTGTTACAACTGAGAGCAAAATGAACACAAAGTTAAACCAACTTTTGCTTTTCTCTTCATAAGGCTACTGTATGGTTCTAGTTATTCATCTATGCCACTTTTCTTTTTGTCACATTTTTACCCAATATATGAGTGGATTTTTGCTGAATAGACTTGGTGCATTTTCTGCTACTGACCTAGTTTATAACTCAATTCTGTTTAACTAGTAGCAATTAATAGCAAGTTATTTTTAACCAGGTCAAATAAAAGCAAGTGCAGTAAATTACTTTCAATGTAATCCTGCACCTTTAAATGCTATACATTTCTGGGCAATAAATATGAAAAATAAAATACAATTATCATATTTAACTACTTTTTAAACAAACAAAACCCTGGCCTTGTTTAACCTCTTTAACTTAACCCTCTGTGGTGAAGAATGGTGGTTAACAAAAAGAGCAAAATCCCTGCAGATGGAATGATCTTTAGCTTTAGATACCCATAACCTGTCACCACAGAAGACAGGAGGGAAAAGAAAAGCACAGAAGTTAATGAGTTTAATGACATATTCACATATATGCATCTGGGACTGAGGCCTTTGAGGTGTGAAGAAGCAGGGAGGCAACATTCCCAGTCTTTAAGCTGAGCTTCTCTTTTTAATTCCCATCAGACTTCTCCCTGCAGCAGAATCTGAAAATACTTTTGACAACTCATAATTAAGCCAAGAAATTACAATTACCGCATAGAATAGTTAGACTCTGCTGTACACTGACAAAACACAAAATCAGAGTGGAATAAATCAACCAATCAAGTTTAGTTGTAGAACACAATTCAGCAACGTGGCAGTTTAAAGTGCTTTACATCATAAAGCACTCTGTATGTTTTTTTTTTTTTTATGACTACATGTTCAACATATAGTCAACAACAAACCAGTAACAAACATTATATATTGATGAGTGCCATCATTACACATAAAATATGTTGGTAAATGTTCCACTTATTATGGTTCTGAAGCAGCTCTAACCAGGTGGGTTTTTAGTCTGGTTTTAAAGGCACTCAGCTTTTCAGCAGTTTTGCAGTTTTCTAGAAGTTTGTTCCAGATTTGTGGTGCATAGAGGCTGAATGCTGCTGTTTGGTTCTGGATGTAGAGCAAACCAGACCAGAAGACCTGAAAGGTCTGGAAGGTTGATACAACAACATCAGATCTTTGATGTATTGTGGTGCTAAGCAATTCAGTGATTTATAAATTAACAACAGTATTATAAAGTCTATTCTCTCAGTGGAAGGACTCTAGATCTGGGTGATGTGCTCTATCTTCCTGGTTTCACCAGCAGCAGTGTTCTGGATCAGCTGTAGCTGGAGGATTGATGTTTCAGGTAGAACCTGTGAAGACTCTGTTGCAGTAATCAATGCCACTAAAGATAAATGCATGGATGAGTTTTTCAAGATCTTACTGTTCATCAGGATTTTTATTTTGATTACTTTATTTCTTTTTTCTAAGTGACAGAGTTGGCACTAATGTCTACAAAATCTTCTGTAAAAGGACATCTGACTGTCCTGGAAATCTTTGCACACGCAGACACTTCCTGAGAGTGCTAGACTAAATTAAGCTTCTTTTAGCTCAGCCAGTTTGGATCATTTGGTTTCAAATAGGTTTTCTTTGTGGTTCCATTAATCAAATGTGGACAAAATATCTAGAGTTGACTATTAGTACAGCAGGTGTTACTTCTTCATTTCTCAGAACTTTGAGGCTGAAAACTTGTCTTGCCTTTTGGTTCAGATCCAGATAAAAGTCCAAATTCTGAGAACCATCACAGTTGGAAGAGAACCCGGAATGGTTTGGGATGGAACAGAGCAGGTTTCCGTTCTTTTGGAAATCCCAGAGCTTAACAAATGCCTATCTGTAAATTCTGGCATAGTTTGATTATCACTGTGTGGTAATCATAAATACGGCATTCTCAACTGTGGTTAACTGATGCATCTTACCTCAGATAATAGGAATAAAAAACAAGGACAGGATTTAAATTACAAAGTAGATACTTTATTGTTGATAAAGAAAGCTCTACAGCTATGGTTATGAATTCACCTCATATCACCAAGCAGCCACTATCACCAGATGTGTCCTAAACATGACCAGGGTCATATCATACCAGAATCCATTTGTCAATTGAGTAATACTTAGCTATGTCAAATTCTGTCAATCTATGTAAAATACTTAATTATGACTACTGTTTGTGCTAGTAGAATTTTTAAATGTTTCATTAATAGTCTATTGGACAGCAAAAATACAAAATTTGCTTTTTATATAATTGCTAATATTATACCACCTATTATTTAACAGATGGTACTCCTTTCATACAATCTGCATTGGTCTTCAAAAATACAGTGCTCTGTGCTCTTACTATAATTTACATTATTTTGCATCACATAAATATGACCCAATATTATTATTATTTAAATGTGGGCATCATCGTCCAAGAAATATGTGAGGCAACTCTAATCTAGGAGAGGGTTTGCACAGACTCATTGCTTGCCACATGTTTGTGAATGTAGCAGGCAGTGTATGGACCACTTAAAGCCATTCATATCATATGCTCCTCTTTGCATGCCGGGTGGAAACAGTTTTGTTTTTACACCTTGTTCTTGTTGTTGTCAGATCGTATCTTGTGATCCACCATGAGAATGCTTGAAATAAAATGTGAACTCCCATAAAACTGAGTTTAGAATGCTTTTCTATTCAGCATTTTTAAATAAAATGTGTTGATTGCTCACATCCTTCTAACTTTACTTCTGAATTCCCATCTTTCCTGTGATCTTGACACATGAAGAGCATGTTTAAATGCAGAGTTACATTGCAGTAGAAACTAGGGTGTTTATTTTATCATAGTTGTGAAATTCACTAGATAGACTTACAATTTCACCTGTACATCCACAGCATCCTCCATCTGCCAACTGGTTTTATCCATACACCTTGTTTTTATTTTTATCTCTTCTTATTGAATGTAGCTGATTAATACTGTTTACTTGTAGGAACACTTTCAGTTTCCAACTTGGATATATCTAAAGAGAATCCAGGTCTGGTTACCTGACATCCAAAACAGAATTTTTTTAATTATTCAGGTTATTTCTTGTGCTAAAATTAGTACAAAGTTTTAAACATTTCTAACATATGCAAGATCAAATTATTATACAATTGCTGAAAAATGTGTTGTACATTATCCAGGATTTTTACATTGTTAGCACTGGGAAGCGGTCCTGATTTGTCTTGGTGTGTGTGTTTGCGTGTGGGGGCGTGCACACACACGGGTGTGCAGGGGTGTGTTTGCGTGTGTGGAGAGCTGAGTGGAGAATAGATGGGGAAGGCAGCAGAGAACAGAGGATGGAGTAGGAGGTTGGTAGAAGCTGCCTTGCATCCCCTCCTGCCTCTTCTGATCGCATCATCACACCATGCATTAGTCAAGCCTTGTGGCCCGTCTGACGTCTGCAGAGAATATGTGAGCGGAGAGGGAATCCATCAAGAGTAATGGTATTGCTGTATGCCCCCAGGGCAGCCATCTTTAATCCTTACCCATCATGCCTCAGCCATAAACTATGCAATCACGGCCTGCTTGACGGCAACAGGCGGCTCCCACTCAGCAGGCGTGTGGTCTTCATGCTCTATTTAAAACAAAAAAGTCAGCTTTTTTCTTGAGATCTGTTCCCTTCAGACCTCTTCCTTTTTTCTTTCTGTTTTTACCTTAAGCAGAAGTGTCAGATCCCCAGTTTCTCCTCTATCCTCCCTTTCCTTCCCCTTGGCAGAGATTCCTACATATCGCTTGCCGTCTCTTCTCTCTTGCTCTTGGTATGTCTTCAACACTCTGCTTTCCTCAGAGCCCTCAGCCTTTTAACTTGTTGGGGTTTTGTGGGTAAAATCATGATAAACTAGAGCGCAGCAGGATACAGATGGTTCCATAGTACTTCCCCCACTCCTGTGTATAGTAAGATGATACTGAGGTGTATGGTCTTTGGTCATTTAGTAAAAGAATCTGAGAGAAAGTTGTAAAGCCTAATATTACTTTTTCTCCAATTTTTCCACCAACTGAAGGGGAGGAGCATTACTCTGCCAAAATGTTCCATTTTAACATGCCCCACTTTATGCTTTTTAGTAAAAAAAATATTGTATTGCTTTTAAATTGAGACAAACATTATTTTGCCTTGAAACCTTTGGTAGATTGGCTCTACCATTTCTGATAATAATTCTGGTCTGTGGGATTGTCCTTAATATGAAAACATTGTTGATTCACTGCTTTCCATTCCCACATTTTTTTATTACACACTGAATAAGAAAAATGTATACGCCATGTGCTGAGACAGCTGGAGCGTTCAACTGATGGATTTTGTCCATCTGGCTTTTACTGGCGAACTTGGAGCATGACATGCAGACCTCCAACGTCTTTTTTTCTAAAAGCCGTGTTTCCTGATGCATTCACCTTTCTGACCTAGTAAAAGCCTAGCAGCAGATTATTGTCAAATCTTTAACACATTGAAATAGAAGTCATGGCGGTTTTTCAGACCTGGACAGTCCGGAAAGGACCAATATCGTGTTTGTTTTCCAGATCAGGATCTGGACTGACTGCAAACTGTAGACAGCAACTAAGTGTCCAGGAGTCCAGAAACAGACGTCAGGGCCGCCATTTGAGGGCCACTGGATTAGTTTATCCTGGCTATATCTGTAGATTTGCTGCAAAAGGCTCAGTAAAATAGGCTGACGATAAATTTTGCTTCTTCTCTGCTTTGATTGCTTTATTCAACAGACTTTTCTCCACATAGACATAAAAAAAAAACAAAGACATGATACACAATACCTTCAGTGATTATGTGTTTAGCGATCTCTTTTTTCTATGTGAAGTTGGATGCATCTTTAGTGTTACCCTTCATTAAACATGGACCAGGTCTAGTTTATGCAAACCAACGTATTTTGATGGCAATTGTAGATATAGTTTTTCAAACAGATCTAAAAGTGTTTTTTTTTTTATCCTTGTTTGTGATTTATACTCAGACATGCAGTAACCAGACAGTGATTACATGGCGTCCTACTTTACATAAGCCCAGTCTCTATATGTGAGATTAAGATGTTAACAGCTAAAAGGCAAACAAGATCTCTAACCCAGCACTGCTTTAGTCATGCTCAAGATCTGTGGAATTAGATGCAATTACTGTAAGTATTATTATCAGTATAATATCAATATTATTATCACGTTCCGGAAACAACTCAGGGATTACAGAGTTATCCCTCGGTAAATCTGTCAACAAAAAATGGTAACATATTTAACATGAAAGACAGAAAATAACATGCCTGGAGCAGTTCCATTTTGCCTTTCCTGTCTTTAAATAATAATAATTTAGCCTAATTGTCTAAATATACTTTAATATTTATATGACAAAACTGTCAGAGGGAGTAGCTCTTTTGAATGTGGATAAAGATAAAAAGATCAAATTAATATTTTGGCTAATGCATGAAATATGAATGCACAAAGTGAAATTGTTTGATAAATTTTTTTCATTGTGTTTTATTATTGCTTAGAATAAAACATAGGCTGTATTCATCATCAGTTCTGAGGTAGCTGTGATTAGTCACTAAAGTGAATCATCATGTTTCACCTCATCCAGTAAAGAAACTGGACTTCCTGATTTCTTGGCTCTTTCCACTGACAAATGTGTAGCTTTCTATAACGCTTTTAAATGTTTTATAGCTTTAAATTCTAGCTTGAGCAAAACTATCAATTAAAATAAAAAAAATAAAAAACAAGGTAAATTTTTATTTATTTATTTTGTCCTCACATGAAACTTGAGGACATAATAAAAACAGTTAATTTTATTTTTGCCTTGTACAAAATAAAGACTTATCTCCTATAAATACCCCCTGAAGTGCCATAGTTAATGAATATATGAATGATTAAAAAGCAGCTCTCGGATGCACAGCTTATTCTGGTGCACTTTACTAACAGCCCATCTCCTCTATGTGTAATTCATTGGCCCCATTCTGTCATGTAGGCTCGCCTCTTTAAAGTGGACGTGTATTACATGCTGTTTTGTTTCCAGTTAGTGTTAATCACATTCAATTAAAGTCAGGTCCTCTTTCATCCTCAGCGGAGCAGCGTTCTCATCCGGGTGTTGTGACAGGATGTGAAAGTGAAGCAGGGCAGTGCTCTGAGGGTAGGCTAAGAGCAGCAGCATCACCACCAAATGACACAAGAACTTAATTACACTTCCCCCCAGGGACACAACAAACAGCGCATACTAACATTTTTTAACATCCTAAAAAACATTTGGATTTTTACTGTCCAAAATCTCTCTCACTTTTCAGGTCCAGGTTCATTTGCTCTTCGGTATACACATATTATAAAAAAAAGATGGGTAAAAAATTTAGCCTCTGTGTAATTCTTCCTTTGGTGTTAACGGCTCCTGTGAAAGTTAAATAATGTTCAACTCTTTTTAAATTTATATCCCTTTGCTACAACCTCCAGATTCATTTCATAACTTTGTGGTTTGGGTGAAATAACAGCCTGAAAGGTACTGCTGCTACTTGCTTTCATTTCATCCTTTTCACCATCAGTCTGCATCATTCTTATCATTCAGACACATTAATAGAAATAACACAAACTTTATTTTTTTATTTCATTTCAAATACATAAACAATACATTTCTGGATAAAAATGTCTCTCTTTATGTTGTCAC
Organism: Xiphophorus hellerii; assembly: GCF_003331165.1. Taxonomy (NCBI): domain Eukaryota; kingdom Metazoa; phylum Chordata; class Actinopteri; order Cyprinodontiformes; family Poeciliidae; genus Xiphophorus; species Xiphophorus hellerii. The sequence continues at coordinate 31,626,607 of NC_045694.1, read as the reverse complement.
AATGCTGTTATAATCAGCACACCTCTCATTCTTCTAGTGGGTCATGGTTTAATTTATTTATTTTTTTGCTAAAGCGTTGCAGAGTTTATGTGGATTCACTCTCACGTTCCTAATCAAAGTGAATGCTCTATCTGTGTGAGTAGTCATATAGAAGATACACAGAAGAAGAATTTAACTTTCTGCTACAGATATTACTTCACAAACTGCTAACACAGACAGTTATGTAAATCCGAAGATCATTAGAAATGTAATATGTTTCAGAAATTCAATTTAAAAAGTGAAGCCTGTTATATAAGTTCATACAGAGATTATTATACTGTATATTGAAGAGTTCTGTTGATATTAATTGTGATGATTGTAGCTTGCAGCTAATGAAAATCTTAAATTCACTTTCTCTGAAAGTTAAATAGAGTCTGATGACATTTTTCAAACACAAATGTTGTACTAAGGCCACATTACAGCCTTCACAATCATATGGAAGGCTGCAGACTTGGCAGTTTGCCAGCGTACAGTCATCGAAGCAAAAGGTCATTTGTAAGGAGCTTGTGTTAAGATTGCTGTACACAAGCTTATTATCAGAGAAGTGAGATGGTAGAAAGTGCTGCACACAACAACCACAGCCTGGAGAGGGCTGTGATGGAAAGAGACCGGTGAGCTCCACCGCACACAGACAGGACATGGGAAACGATGGCTGCCTTCCTGAACCAGAGGCAACATCAGAACCTCTTACCTGGAAAACTCCTGGACTCCTGCTCCATGGAGATGCTGACTTCATTTTCCAGCAGGACTTGATACCTGATACACTGCTATACAAGTACCTACAGAGATATTAATACTCCTGGTAGATTGAGATTTAAAACTGTTTCCATAGTTTCATAGTACTCGTTGTCTTAGCATGTGATAAGATAATTAACCAATATAAAGTCTGACAAATTCTATTGATTGTCACTTTCTATGACAAACACAGCACTAGGGTAGATTCTTCAGGGTTTGTCATAAGACATCATGAAATCAGTGCTCTTAAGCTTTTGTTAATTCATGCAGCCTTGTGCAAAAATTCTGTTTGAAGAGTTTGAAATGTAAATGTTTCCCATAACACTGACTTCATCAGAAAAACAACAAGTCCCTCTAATAACTGTAGGGAGGGAAGATTCAACCTAAACAATGATTTTTGGATGGTGGACATTTCAGAGCTGAATGCGTTGTTGAAACAAAGCTGCAGTCTGAGCCTGACATGCAGCTTCAGCATGCCCAGCATTTTAAATCTACTAAGTTTTCACCATCAGGTCACTGCTATAATTAAATGGTGTTAAGTTGATGAACTGCTTTTAATTTCAATGAGGTAAAGATAATTTGAGGCTTGTTTCACCACAAATTGCAGAATACTGGAGTTTCTGAATCGTTTTCCTAACAGTAAATTAGCTCCATGTTGGTTCAGCCGTCTTTCTTCCGATCAACTCGTTTACCTCTTCCGGGAGACTTTAAGCACACCAGGCTGCTTCATGTCACATTAATATAGCTTGTTTTTTTCCCGAAGCATACAAGTAACAGAAGACCTGTTTCCTCAGATTTCACACTTGCTGGTAGTTTTGTAGCTTGACTGATCAAAGAGCTGTTCTTCCTGAGAACAGGGAACCTGTTCTAACCATGCTCAGTCCTGGAGAAAAGAGATGAAGTCCCTGTGGCTTATTGGATTGCAAGATTTATTTTATGCATGGCTTAATTCTTTAAAGATTTGACACAGTTGGAAAAGTTTAAGTGAGTGTAATTTTCTTTAACTTCTCAATGAGTAGTAATATATGTTTTTTTTAAGTATGCCTCAGCCATATTTTAGTTCTTGGGTTGTTTTACCAGATCTTTTAGAGACACAAATTTGAACAACAATTCTCCAAATGTCCCAAATGAAATGAATCAGTGTTGCCTTTTTGAAACAATACGCCCCTAATAAGTGCACTTTGACATGGATGTGTCTTTACATTCAAATTCAAATACAAATTCAATTAAGTTAATTTATATACCACCAATTCCCAACATGTCATCTGAACCCTCTGATGCGTAAGTGGGTCTTTTTTAACCCGGTGAGGTCATTTTTTTGCAATATCTTTGTAATGAAAAATTTTCATCACTTCATATTCCAGGTATTCCTCAAACATGCATCATGCAATTCACATTTTTAATTTACCTTTTCCACATTTTAAGAAATAGCATATTTTATATTACTACCCCATTCTTCCATAAGTGAGTCCAAAATGATCTGCATTCATTTCCTTTGGAATTTAATGGAAATCTTTGTTTCTTACCAACTTTGACTGTCAGGAACACATTTTTTACACACTGAGTTCTATGTGTCACCCATGAGTAATAATATTTTACACACCAAGAACTTTTACATATAATTATCTTTATTTTTTACCTCAGAAATGTGTGTGTGTCAATCATGAATACTGACAGTGTTATTGTCACAAATAAACATATTAGACTTCTTTGAAGTTAGCTAACACTAGTTATCTAACCAAGCTAGCTAACATTACTGCTTACACTTTACTGTACATGTTTATTATTTGTGTGTGCGAGTCTCTGTGTGTGTCTGACCCCCTGGCCGCTTGTATTGGTGACCTTGTTCTTTCGAACATGACCAAGTGGCCAAAATGACTTTTCCCTCTAGGGTGTCTGGATTCTCCCTTAGAGATAGGGTAGAGAAGCTCAGATGTCCGGGATGGACTTAGAGTAGAGCCGCTGCTCCTTCTTGTCGAGAGGAGCCAGTTGAGGTGACTCGGGCATCTGGTCAGGATGCCTCCTGGACTCCTCCCTGGTGAGGTGTTCCGGGCACGACCCACCGGGAGGAAGCCCAGGACATGCTGAAAGGACTATGTTTCTCGGCTGGCCTGGGAACGTCTTGGGATTCCCCCGGAGGAGCTGGAACAAGTGGCTGGAGAGAGCAAACTGGAGTGATACACACCGCAGAATAGAATACAGACAGTAATGTTAGCTAGCTTGGTTAGCTTGATTCTAGAAACATGCTCATTCTCACACACGTATTTCACAGAATTTCATTTTAAAAATGTTCTACATGTTCGACAAATTGTTCTAAAAATGTTTAAAAAAGTGAAAAATGAAAATATTTCAAACATGAAATAATTCTTGGGTGACATAAAACACAGCAGAAAATATTATATAAAACATTATTTTGAATCAAAATGACAAAAGTAGCATAAAAACACATTGATTCTAACACGGGTCAAAAACGACCCACTCACGGAAGACTGTATAGTCAGTCACTCACCCATCAGAGGGTTAACTCACTTTACAAAAAAGTTGTCTGTCCAATTCCTCCGCAAACATTTCCATTGTATGACTTTTTAAATTAATAGATCTTTTTATAGTTGTCTGGCTTTTTGAATAACATTTGAAACAATCAAAATATGATTGTTGTAATAAAAATACATTTCAAACCTCATGCTTACTTTATTGTACAGTTGCTTTTTGTACCTACCTGCTTTTACAGATCAGCGGCAAAGTGCTCATATCCCTTAAATATTTTCACATGTAAGCACATAAAAACCACACATTCACTTATGTTTTTGTTTTACTATGTCACAATCAGCACAATAATAATAATAAAGTGAAAGTAAAATCATACATGGTTTTCAATTATATTTTTTTTATCTGAAATTTGAAATTTGGACATTTGTATTCAGCCATGATAAGTCAGTACTGGACGGAAGGGTGCCCTCAAAGCACAGCTGTTTAATACCAAAGAGAGATCCAGTTTCTCTTAGCAAAATTGTTCAAGCTCAGTCAAACTGCATAAAGAGTGTGTGCAAATTATTTTTTTTTTTTAAATTTGCCACTAAATATAATTAGATTTAGGTCTGAACTTTGATTTGACCCTGTAACAGACAAACTTGATCAGATCTGGCTGTATCTGGATCATCCTGATAGAAGGTGAACCTCCATCCTAAATATCCCAGTAAATCAAACAGAAGTTGAATGATCAGGTTAAGGTAGGACAAAGCCTGGTTTATATAAGCACTATGTGTCGGGTGTAAGAGGAGACCTTCTAGATTGTAACACCCTTTAGTACCTGCCTCGCAGCATAAATGGCAGGAACCATGACAACATGAAGTGCAGGTTCAAGCTAACACTTGCCTGCCAAACAGTGTTAGCACCCTGAGTGAACATGCAGATAGACACATTAACATGGCTGCTAATCCTCAGGGTCTCATACAGAAAGCAGACCTTGTTTTGGTGGATAACACGTTTGTGGCTTTTTTCTCCTTCTGGCACGAATCCTCCAAACACACACATCAAGCAGGCTTGTGAGTTCTTCTCTATTTATGTAGAGGTACATGTTCCTGAGCAGGCATTAGCAGATGGCCTGCAAAGACAGACCAACTGGGAGTATGCTTACTTAGAATGGGGAAAAAAGAGCACATATTCACACACAATGCACAGAAACACAAGGTGCAAACTCCCTTGAGTTGAAAATGCACAACCACCCACTCTCTAGAGGCTGCAGTTATATTTACCTCAGGCAGAGTCAAAGCCGAAGAGAAAACTAAGGCAAAGGCGAGGAGGAGCTGGACGAGAAGTTTGTGGCTGCTGAGAGTGAACAGCACAGCGGTGACAGAACCTCCCCAGTGGCCGGACCGACGCGCTGGAAATGCATCACTGCCTTTCCCTATTACATCCACAATGCTACAGGCAATTTTCTCTGCTCTGTCTGGCTCAAAGATCCTCTCCTTTCTGTCATTCTGCTGCCACCCACAATGGACAGATTGCATTAGGATGGCCTTTCAGCAGCCATCTTGAGTGAGTCCATGACTTAAGTACCTTAAGTTTCATCAGGGGGCTGTGTTGGTCCAGAGCTCATTTTAAGGTGATTTTTAAGGTTGTGTCCTGTTCACAACACAGCAGGGGCAAGAGATGGGAAGCGAGGGAGATAGCTCCAAATGGCCAACTAAAACAAATGTGGTCATAACATCACCATCTCAGGTGTTAAGCACTTTTCCTTTGATGTTGTCTTATAATGTGTAGCAAAGCAAAGCAAAGTAAAGGGAAAGAAAGGGTGGTGAATCCATTTAAGATGGATTCCATAGCTGTAAATAAAAAGACAGGATAAGGGAAACTTTAAAGGACAAAGCATTTCCCTCTGAATTAACAAGCTTTTAGGTAAAACACATGAGAAGAAATCTGTTGTTTTACTAATAAAAACAGAGAGGAAATTCTCATTGGGTTTATGTGTAGACCCCCAAATCCACTGCAGAAAAACTTACTTCACTGTACTTTCTCACAGTCCTTTGATTTTCTTTTATACAGTTTGAGTAAATATCATCTAATTAATGTCCATTTTTCTTGAAAAATGTTCTTACTTAAAAAGGTTATGTCCAAAAGTAAAAACACAGTAAATAGACAGGTTGTGTTCATATGTTCTTTTAGGGCTGACAAGTTACTCACATCCATACATCACTATGCAGATCTGTAGGCAACTTGTGGACAGATGCCTTGCTCAAAGGAACATCGATATGGAACCACAGCCAATCCAACAGCAAGCTACAGAACCTCATGATCCTTTTGAGCTATTCCTGCAAACAGCAAGAAGAAAGAAGGAAGTACTCATGAATAAAGCTTAAGTTTTTCATATGTGTTCTCTTATTATTACTTAAAGGATTTCATTTTTTATTTTAGTCAGCACTGAAGTTATAAGAGTTTAAGTAAAAGAACACATTGATAAACACCAGATTACATTTGTTGAGTAATGAAAACATTATTCATCATATGGTTTTATTTTGAATAAGATCAAAAATAAAATCTGTACTTTGATCATTTCATTGATTTGAATGATGATTAAAATCTTAATCTTTGAATAGTTTTAATCTTTGTCAAAAAAATAATAGAAAATTCTGCGATAACAGGCCTCTGCAGTGCTTTATTCAGTGAGTTATGCTGTGCATGATCTCCACAGCAACTTGCTTTCTCAAACAAATGTGGATTTTTTAAAAAACAAAATTAAAAAGACAAAAAAAATCTTTTAACATTTAAATAAAAACTGATTTCTAAAAAATAACAATTAAATAAAAAATATTTCACATAAAATAAGTGATTGAAGAAATATTTACCTCCTTTGAAATGCCTGATCAATCAGCAGAGGTTCACCCAATAGCTGCTGGGAGTCTCACAAACAGTGGAGTTTCCATGATCACTATAGTACTGAGAATCCCCTTTTCAAAGTGTTCAGTGATATCAGCATAAATACAGACTGTGGAAGAACCACAGCGCTGGTTCTATTGGACTTCAGCACAGGATTTGACACTGTCAACCATGACATGCTATTAAAGCACATGGGGATCCAGATGGCACTCTGTTCTTACCTAAAGAACAGAAACTTCTTTGTGTCAAAAGGTAACTGATGATCCACTCAGACGCCATGCTGTGATTGCAGCCAAAGGTGCAGCAACTCTATACTGACTTGAAGAGGGTGAACAATTTTGCAAATATTTAAGTGAATTTTGTAGAAATCTGTTTTCACTTTGGCTGCACAGTGGTAGCACTGTTGCCTTACAGCAAGAAGCTCCTGGGTTCGATTCCCGGCCCGGGGTCTTTCTGCATGGAGTTTGCATGTTCTCCCTGTACATGCGTGGGTTCTCTCTGGGTACTCCGGCTTCCTCCCACAGTCCAAAAACATCACTGTCAGGTTAATTGGTCTTTCTAAATTCTCCCTAGGTGTGAGTGTGTGTGTGCATGGTTGTTTGTCCTGTCTGTCTGTGTGTTTCCCTGTGACAGACTGGCGACCTGTCCAGGTGACCCCGCCTCTCGCCCGGAACGTTAGCTGGAGATAGACACCAGCACCTCCCAACCCCACTAGACACAAGGGTGTTAGAAAATGGATGGATGGATGCTTTCACTTTGACAAGAAATGATTTTATTGCAATTTTTTTTTTTTTATCAAAGATGCTAAATTTTGTTGATTATGAGGGAAGTGTACAAGGAATAAGACTATAAAACATTAAAAGTCAATGCTTTATGGGATGTATTTTAGGTGTGGATAAAGTACAAAAGAAATTTGACAGAAACACAGGCAAGGTAAAAATGTAAAGGAGATATTTGTGGAACGTGGAATCCATGGTGGGTTGGGGTAAATAGGGCTTTGACCCTCAAACTTGAAGTGTGGTTTCAACAAATTCTAGGAACTACCGCTCTTATGTGGTTCAAAATTTAAACATAACTAACTTTTCTATCATGTTTCTTCCTGACTGGAAGACATGAATGTTTAAGAGTGACCCTGCAGGAGTTTGTTGAAAAAGAATAAAACAATAATAATAATGTTTGATGACTGTAATGCTAAAAATGGGTTTTTTATTGGCTATTTAGATAAATATAAGTAAATTTCAATGTGTCAGTTTTGTGAAAATGTAAATACAAACAGAGAAATGTTTGTAGGAAATGAGGCCTGCCTCATTCAGAAAATAAATTCTTGGTTGAACAAAAATCATCTGCCTGGAATGTTCATGTGTATAGTATGCCACCATGCATGCTGGAACTGACATTTCTATATTATACTGTTGGATATCTTTAAGATAAGTTATATTTCTTATATTAAATAAAACAAAATAATACTTCTGAAATTGATTAGTTGTTCCATGTAAAAAATATTACCTTTCAGTATTTGCTTCTACTAACCAGCTGTGTGTGAACCAGCCAGAAACATTCTTTTCCCTAACGCCCTAAACACACCTCCATGTCTCAGAGAGACGCTGCATTTGTGACACCTTAGCAGTGGCTCTGGCCTCTTCACACCTGAGCTTTGAAATGAGCTGAGCTGACATGTGACAGCTGGTGCTGCCAAGTGTTGCTGCTGCTGCTGCTGTAAAACACACACATTCACACACCCCCACTTGATCACGCCTTCTGTCATTTTTGCTGATATTATTCTTACTCCTTGTTTTAATTTATATTTACACTTAATAAAACGAGACCTGCAACAAATATCTGAGCAGACAATGCTGTTCCTTATTAAGCAGGGAGGAAGAAGCATTGAAGACCAGGCCTTATTACACAGCACATCAGCAGAATGTCTCTCCTGGGTCCTGTAAGTGTCTTTAACTTAATTCCAAAATAGCTAGGTCCACTTGGCAGTGATTAGACTCTAATTGTTGTAGTCTGTATATATACCAGCACAATCTGTCCTACACAGCAGGGTGGAGTAAAGCCTCTGGCAAATGTGGGACGACTGCTCCTGCAGGATGTTTTTATTAACACACCCACACACACCCCCGCTAACAGTGGCAAGCTCTGGATAGTAGCCACAGCTTTAATTGGTCAGTCTGACAGAGGTGAGGCTGCCCTGCTCTGGTACCACCGGGCCCTCAGACCCCCACCAGCAGGGAAGGCGGGGGAAGTGTCTTGCCCAAGGACACAAAGACTGAGATGGACAAAGTGGGAACCAAACCGGCAACCCACCAATTGCAGGTTAAACTCTTACCACATACACACACACACACACGCCCACACGCCAGCACACACAAAACTCACTAGCCTAGCTATTACCTATCTATGCGATTCTATTCAGTTCTCATCTCCTTTCAGTGTTCTGTCTTAGATTTCTTCCTCTGAGTTCCACTGAGATTTCTCACAATTAACTTTTTTTTGCAATACTTCATTTTAAGTTTTCTAAGTTCACAGAACATTAACAAACATAAGCAAAAGCAACATATCAATATTGCTTCCCAACCCACCCCCAGTAATAATAATAATAATAAAAAAATCCAGGAGAGCACAGCAATACAGTGATGTCTAGACTGACTTTAAGAGCTGTAGCAATTTTTCTAACATGAATATGCAGAATCTAATAGAGACACTGGCATGATGTCCACATAGGTCAGATAAGACTGACAGATCATAGCAAAAGTTTTAGAATTGTTTCTAAGAGAGTAGGTGATCCTTTCATAGAGAACAGCTATTAATTTCTGAGAACCATCTGGAAACAGGGAGTCAGGCATCAAGTCACACAATGACTTCATAGAGCCAGTTCCAGGAACTTCTGTTGACTTTTTCTTAATTGTGTACCCATATTTGTAAAGCCTCCTAATAATCATATATGGGAATAAAATGGAAATTAAAATCCTAGAGGTTTTGATGTAACATCAGAGTTGTGCCAGAATGTGTTTACCTTTATGAGCTATGCAGAAATGAACCCCCTTCAATTCCATATTTAAAACATAAATCAGATAACTGTGAAGTATTTATGTAGTTTTTGTGGCTTACTGTAGGTTTGATTGAAGAAATTGTGTCGAGTCAACCTGTGTCTACTATTAATGGTTGCATTTATGCATTTTTAACATAATTCAGACCATCAACTGTTACATGTAAGTTGGTCTCCCATCTCTCCCTTGACCTGTGTGACCCTCACTTTAAAGCAGCATTCATTAAGGCAGAGTTTATTTGAAATAAAATGAGGGGAGTTCCCTTCATGAAGAGGATTCTCCAGGGGCCTCATACATAAAGAGGCGTGCCCACAAAAAATGTTAATGATAATTAGCTAAAATGATAATAAGCTAACACGCACACAAAATAAAGAAAATAAAAATAAAAGTATGTGAAAACCTCACTCGAATGTAAACAGTACTCAGTTTTTGTCTCATAAAGATGTAACGCATTGGTCCGTGCGCCGAAGCACATGAAATGCATCTGCCGGGTCATTTCATTCTCACTAAAATTGGATCAGCAGATTAACTCTAACCTGCTGATTAAAAATAATCAGTAGGTTTGATTATTTTTAAGGTGATCAAGGTGTGTATGCAATCACACCTATGAGGGCATAATTGTGGAACGCTTTGGCTCTGATGGAGAACATCACCAATGGAAGGATTCAGAGGGAGCGATTGATCAGAGATCATATTTATCTGCTGGGAAATATTGATGATGGTTCATTAGCGCTCAGACTGATCATCCTGGAGCTCTGAGCAAAACTTAGCCCTCCTGTTATGTTCGTTTCTAGGGTACAGCAAAAATGTTCGTGAGTCAATTTGACCCGGGGAGTGTTTAATCATGCAATAGTGTCAGAAACCCAAAACTTCCTCCAAAGCATTTTTGTATCTGATTATTAACTCCAATACTAACAACTTCTATCAATATTTGTGCAATGATGTTTTTTTATTTCTCACAAATAAAGTGAGAGATGACAACCTGCTCATTTACTCATTTAGACATAAAAAATGGAATTTACATTTTTTTATGTCCACTGAAAAAAACCTAGACACAAAAAGACAATAATTTCCTTGAAATTGATCTTTGGTGATTTGTTTTATATTACACTTTTTTTTTTCAATGGGTGCTCTTTATAATTGAACTTGAAACACACATACTGTTCAGGGTCAAATTGAACCGCTGATTAATATCAAGATAAATGAGTCATGCAGAGAGTATTTATGTTTTCCTCCACTTCTGCTGAGTGTCACTCAGTGTGGGTGGAGTTTGTCCACGGAAACGGAAAAGGTTCCCGTCAAAAGTTGTGTGAACACCTGCTTTCTCGCAGTTTCCTAGTGAAGTAAAGAGAGTAGTGAGACATGGGCTTGTGTGTGTGGGGGTGCGCACGCATGTGTGTGGTGTGTTGTGTCTGTGTGTGTGTGGTGAAATATGGTTCATAGCTGCAAGGAAACATATAGAAATGGACATTTTTAAATCTTTTTTTGCACTTTAACTTGACTGCCGGGTCAAATTGACCCGAACAATATCTATGTAAAAAGTAGACCTAAGGGGTTGGTACAAATGTGTAAAATGAATAAATTTTCAATTTATATGTAGAGTGCACCTATTAAGACAAATAGAAAAAGTTTCATGCAAAGAAAATACTTCCAACTATTTAAAAAAAAAATTTAAACTTTAAAAAATTTAAACTTTAAAACGGAACATAACAGGAGGGTTAAATCCTGGCTGAACGCGCTACTGTTCAAACAGGCATGTGCAGGATCTCTTTATTTTTTATTTTTTTAATAGATTTATTTATTTTTTTTAAATGTATTTTTATTTTTGTTAGGTGACATTATGTGTCCTCAAAGCACCTTTTAAATAAAATATAATAATAATTATTATAAATACTTATACTGCTTCGAACAAGGACGTTGCCATGGTTATTGCTTGGTGGAAGACTTCTGGGTATTTATGCTAATTTATATATGTATTTATGGGTGGCGACAAGGCAGCAGCTGTGCTCTGTTTCCCGCAAATTAGGATTTATAAAGAAAAAGTGCGTGCTCACGGCTTTATGCATCCCATTTTTTTTGTGTGCCGCACTTTACTAAATTTTTCCGTACGCCGAGTTTTAGTGTGAAAACTGCTCACTCTTTTATGTCTGAGGCCGCAGGTCATTTAAAGGAGGTAGGGCCATATTTGAACCCAAAGAAGTTATAAGCAAGATGAACTTCAGCCTGGCCATTCAGAACAGAAGGAGTTGTGAACGATGACATCAATTTTCTGCTCTGTTTTAGAATTGTGCTCTGCTATGGTTGTAGTCTGACATTGGGAGCGGAGGAAGTCAAGCTATGCAGTCTGTGTCGGCCAAGCAGATCAGAAAACCTAAGAGAGGAAGGAAGAAAGATGTTTCAGATTAATCAGCAGCTCTTCAGGGATTTATTTGTTTTGTAATATTTGAAATATATATTAAACCTGGATTTGTGCAATTTTTTACAGGAGGATTGGTACCATGATAAGTTTGTAAAAATACAGAAAAAGCGCAGCAGCGATGAACACAACATGTAGCATTTTTCATACAGTTTGTGCCACCTATTGCAGCCTGGGTTACACTCACCCATAAACAAAGGCTCCGCATGCAAACAGCTAGAATTTATCTGTCTTTTCCTCCAAGCACTTAATATAAAGTGTAAAGTTTATCAGAAAAAAAGAAAGTGATTGTAATTTTGCTAAGCAAGAAAAACAAAAACAAAGTGGTCACACAATTATTTTTGGTGTACTACATAATCATAAAAAATTGTGATAAGTGTTGTTTTCCAAGTGACACCAAGCTGTTTCTAATATAGAACTCTTTCTTGTTTTCCCTCCATCCTGTAAAACTTTGTTAGAACTTATCAAATCATTTACTAGACCTTTAAACAACATTAAACACAATGTGAAAAACAGCTCAGATATGGGAAAGAAAAAAAAACACCAACTGTTCTTTTTCTTTCAGTTTCTCAATGTGAAAATGAAGCTCAAACATGAAACAAAATCCATTACATCTGATTGTACTCAGTGTAAGAGCTCCATTGGATCTATGAGATGAATTGTGAATGAAACAGTTTGATCTGCTTGCCTCATCATATGAGTTGACAAAAACACTGCTGTGACCATAAATTAGTGTCTCAGACATCACTTGGAAGCGATGCAGGCAGAGACACAGTTCTCTCTGTGTGATGTATGTGTGAGGACAGCTGAAGCTCTGAATGTGAAGCACTCTGATGCCGATGGAAAGGTGAATCAGTCCAATCTGCTTGAACATGGGGAAATGCTACAGCCAACACGGCGGTGTTCTCAGTGTGAATGCGAGACAAAGCCAGCTTCCTACTGACACAGCTGGCTGTGAATGTCACAGCGACTCCCACAGACTCCATTTGTGATCAGAGTGCGAGCTTCAGTGTTGGTCGTCTCTGTGCCAGGGAAGCAACAGTGTGGATTTCAAGCCGAGAATTGCCAACATGCTCGTGGGAACGCCTTTGTTGCAAGTGATGGCCCCAAAATAAAACATTTGGTGAATACAAAGTGACAAAACGTCTGATTGCCGTTGCTTAAGCTGCCTTGCTTCCAACAACTGGCTCATCCATAGCTCCAGAATGCATCAATCCCCCCGGCTTCCAAATGTTTTAGATAAGAATGACATTATTCTCCTATTATACAAGCCAGCCAGTCCTGTCTGTCACTCTGGCAGCAGCAATTATTTCACTCCTACTGGCAGCTGTCAGCTTTCACAGTTGTAAAGATAATGTTTAGTGGCACTTTGGAGGAGAAAAAAGGGAAAGAAATGGCAGGGGGAAAAATGAATGGCAGTGTTGTTAAATCAACAGTGGGGTCTGCGAGCGTGACTCACATCTGAGCACTGACTTTCAAAAAGGACAGCAGGTCTGCTGTGGGCAACATGACATGTTGTAGTGGGAGACAGGCTGATGTGTGATGAGGAACATGAGGGCAGATGATAGAGTTTTGGTAAAGGTTTGCCTCAAGTCAGAGGGGTCGCCACCGTTCTATGTTTGAAGAGGCCTTAGCTGCACAAGCAGATGAGATGAAGGCCCTCCAACAGAGCAGGGTGAAAGGTCAACTCCATGGCAGAATTTACATCACCAAAGTTCAAGCTGCAGACACCGGTCAGATCATCCGTCCACTCTTTTCCCGTGCTGGCCTGACACTCTTCATCTGCCATGACTGACTTCCCACGCTCCCGAACATGATTCATTTCCAAGTCTGAAGGAAAGGAAGGCAGAGAAGAAAAAGGAAAAAAAAATGAGGTGATGCTGTAGCTGAGAAAGGAGCGCTGTCTGATCATGAGTGCTGCTTTTCCACAGGTCAGTCTGTCAATTAGTCTGGTTCTAGCTGTCAGTGAGGAAAGGTGCTTAAGGTGGAGAGAGAAGACAGAGAGGGGAGGAGAGCAGGCGAGATAAGAGACAGACAGAAGAGAAGCTGAGGACGGATTGCAGGAGCTGACATGGCTCCGAAGACAAGCAGATAGAGGAGAGATAGAGGAGAGATGGAGGAGATACGGGGCGCCCTGCGGCCCTTTTGCTTCTCCCACAATCTGAACTTTCGTCTTGTTCACAGCTCTGCGCCCTGTGATCTCTCTCACAGCAATCATGTAAAGACAGCAACAGGAGAGGCGCGCTGCCAGCTACCTGCAGACCCCCGCAGGGAAACACACCAGAGACAGCCCAGGGAGGGACAGGAAACCAGGGGGCCGAGAAGCAAATTGAGGTCAACTCTCGCTGCTCATCGGGATGCAGGCAAATCCATTATCAGTGACATCCTTACAGAATGGGGATTTACATAATGTGACAGTACATCAAGAAGCATCCAGGACATAGATCTTTCTCCTAATCCTTGTAGACACAAAACCAACGTGCTGAGTTTAGTCCGGCTGAACCTGTTGCAGCGGCTGTCCCTGAGTGAGTCTACAGAGAACAGCCCTTCAACTAAGACTTAACTTGGATTTACATATCACATCATCTCCATGGGTTTGGTTGTGCTTCTTGTCCCTGGTGTTATTGTAACTCAGGGCTTCCTGTGGTTGACAGATCATAGGGAGGATTTCCTACAGACGTACAGCAATCTGCGCTGCCACACAGAAAAGGCCAGTGGCTCAGCTATTAGATTAAGAAATCCAATTTTGACATAAAGACAAAGCCGTCACAAACAGATGGAGAGCCTGCGAAATCCCTTCCTATCACTCAAGTCAAAAACAAGATTATCTCCAGCCGAGGGAGGAGAGAAAGTGTCCTCTTGTTTTCCTATTTTTCAAGCTCGTTCCCATATTTCTGCAAAGATGAACTTTTTCAGGCTCAAACAGCAGCCAAAAAATGATGTTGGGTAAAAGCAATCATTCACTGTCTTAGACAGACGTGTGCAAATGACTGATGATCCTATCATGCAGATGCTATAAAAGAAATGAAGAGGATATTGGAATAACAGAGTGAAGATAGACCAACTCTTTTGAGGAGCATATGTTTTAGCTCCCCTCCATACATCAAGCAAATGTTGTGAGACGCTCTTCGTGCTTTGGCAAGCGGTGCTGGGAGGGGCTGCCATCTGAGATGTAAACATCACAATTAAGTGTTTTTTTTCTTTCACAGCCTGTGTGTTGAGCATGAAGACAAATGGTAGAAAACAGGGAACAACGTCTCCCACAGAAATAATTCTGATATAACTGACCTTCAATAAATCCAACAAAGTGAATCAAACTAAAAACAAAATACAGTTTGAACCAATGACAAACTTTTCCCTGATAGATTTTACGTATTCATATCAGTAACCATTGCAAAGAGTTGGTCTAAATGCTAACAATGCTAATCTCAGTATTTCTGGTGCTGCAAGTGAACAAACTCTCTCAAGATGAATTCTTTTCTCAGTTATATTTCATATATTTTCTTGTCTGTTTCATTGTGTTACACTGTCTTTTTATTAGCTCCCATCTAAATTAGTAAGGCTCAAAGAATCAGTTCTGAACAGTATAATTATTATTATCCATCCATTGTGTTAGCTGGCTGCTCTGCCTGGGCTCAGGACAGGAGATTCCCAGAGGGTATGTAGCTATTAAAATGGTTTGTACTTGTATATCACTTTATCAAGTTCATAGGACCTCAAAGCTCTTCACACTACATCCAGTCATTCACACACACATTCACACACCAAAGGTGGTAAGCTACTGGAAAGCTTTAAACAGGCTCTTGGGCCACCTGTTGTGCCCTCTGACCTCCAGCAGCAGAGAAGGCGGGGGAAGTGTCTTGTCCAAGGACACAACTGCAGAGGTGGACAGGGTGGGATTTGAACCAGCAACCCACTGATTGCAGGAGGAATTACTACCACCATTGCTACCTTCAACTGTGAAGCTAAATTCATGTTGTTAGTAAACGGACTGAAGCTTCATATTGTCTTCTTTCCATCTGTAGCATTTTAATAGAGCTGCTTAATGAACTCAGAAGTTGTGTCGACAGCTAAACCATTTGGGATGGGGTGTCGTGTTATTCCCCACTACTAAAAGGACAATTTGAACTGAAAATATTTGAAATGCTTTTAACTTAAATATAACATAAATATTAGGCTTAATTTTTTTTCACCATCAGGCTCATTTACAAAACAATATTCTTGGCCATAATTTGATAGTGAAGGTCCAGTTCTGGGCCCGGGACAACACACCCTGTTGTTCTCTGTATAAACTACCATGGACATTAATAGACCTTATTTATCTTGTTCAGAGAAAATATTGTCCACTCTGAAAAAATGTAAAATAATTTAGATTGTTTTCTAGATCAGAACTTAAGTCCCTTTATTCAGAGTTTCTAATGTACAGTACATGTAGTTACTGTACATCCCCTCAAATCACAAAACAATCAACTTTGCAACAACAGAAAATGTCAGTTTTGTTTACTTTTTTTGTTGCTCTTGTAACAATGTAATAATTCTTATATTTTCTGAAAGCTTGTTTATTGTTGCTAAACTCAATTGTAATGATTGATTAGAAACTTCAAATTTTCAACATCCCTCTTAGAACCGCCAGTGGGAGTCATTTTGACTCAATGACAAACATTTCAGTTTTTGTCAAAAACTACTTTGGGTTGTTGTTTTAAAACTTTCACAAACTCTAAGTAGAATAATTGTTAACCAACAAAATACTGAAAAAAAAATAAGTCTAGAAAATGTCACAATTAAATAGCTACTTTCACCTGGTTTAGACTGTTGAAAATACTAAACTGTAACCGACAACAAAAGAAGATAATTGTCCTCAGTGAGAAAGAACGTTTCTTTCTACTTTAAGTAATTAGAACATTTAGACTGCAGAGAGGTTTGTCACATTATAATTGATTGAGTCAAAAATGAAAAAAATGCACTAAGTGTAACAATTAACTTGAATAGTTGTGACTTAACTACTTTTAAGGATGCCTATATTCTCCTTATTTTTGCTGACCAGAGCAACTCTCCACTACAGCGTTCAGTAGCATGCCTCCTCCATCCAACATGGAGTTGGATGAGTGAATGCATACAGGAATTGTTTGTTGGGCTGAGGATGTACTCAGTAATTTAGTTCATAAATTAAATTATTTTGGGTCATGACACTGCTGTGGAGAATCCAATGTCTAAAACTGGGCACAGCAAACAGGCCTCTTCTGGTTACAGCTGGAATATTCTTTGATATATTCTTATTTTTCAGTCTTTAAGTTGTATTTTTTTTATTACATGGATCACTGACCTTATTCATAATAGATTCCAGATGCAAGACACCCTAATTATTTCCATTCAAACCCTGCACTCTGATATTCTGGAGTTGAGCTAAAACATTTTTTTTTTTCATTTTGCTCATCTTTCCAATATTTTAAGTGATTACTTACAGCTCTCTGCAAGCAATCACTTCCCATAACTAAAATACAGCCCTCGTTATTTCTCTGCCAGATCAGTTTATGGGGAGATGAATATGAGAAATAATGTCAAATTGGTAAAAGATATCATTATTATTATTATTATTATTGTTGTTGTTGTTGTTGTTGTTGTTTATTTTATTACTAAAGATCCCTGCCATTTGTTCACACTACAAACTGGTTGCCATAAAAAAATCTGATCAGCAAAAAGGCAACCAACATTTTCCAGTTTTTGTCTGGACACAAACCCACCATGACGCGACCAAAGGCCTGTTTCACAATAGTCAGATTCAGAAATCCAGGATTAGCTGTTTACATAATTGTACAGGTGATGATGTGTGTGTGTTTATGTGTGCACCTCCACAAAATGAGATGAAACATCGTGTTCCAGAAGGAATTGATGTGGTTAGAAAATATTTATTGAGAAAGTAATACTTAGAGAGAAGAAGGAAAAAAAAAACTAGGTGCAAAAAAAAAATGTCATTTGGAAAAAAGTGCATAGTTTACAGTGCTGTTCACAGCCTGTTATTACCTTTCATTTCTGTGAGTTTTGTTAACAAGCTCAAAGTGCTTGTTAAAAAATGTATCATATTCATGTTACCATCTCCTCCCTTTCCAACAGGGATGGGCTTTTCCAGAAAGAGTTCCAAATATTACATAATACTCCAACCGCCACCACCCATCACCACCCTACCTTTACATGAAAATATACATCTGGAGGTTTTGCAGAACCCAGCTATCTCTGACATTGTTTCTGTAGATGGCAGTGGTGCTTCCACTGACAGTATTGTTTCTGTTTGTAATTGCTGGAAAAATGTTTGTTCATTATCATTATTTTACGTTATCTACTAAAAATCATTTTGCATTTATTGATTACATTGATTTGACTTATCGCTTGCTTATTTGTTGCCTCTGACTTTATATTTGTAGACTTGGTGTGGTTTTAGAATATATGTGACATATTGATGGTAGAAGTGGAACTTACACATGACAGCATTACACTATGTTGGGAAACTAAGTTCATGGGTTCATTTCCTGTCATGACAAAAGGCAAGGAGGCATTGTTTGGGGGTTTTGCAGAATCCACCATTTTTTTACATGCATGTAATCAAAGATCAGTTCTTTCAGAGATTTGATATAAGTCCTGACTCATATAGTTTTCGCTGGTTGCCATCATCTACTGTATGTTCTTCAGTTGCTATTCTAACAATTATTTTGTTGCACAGCAAAGAGTGTGCCAATACAAATCACAGAAAAAAATCAACAGTGATTTAAACAGACAAAATAAATAATTCAAATAAATAACTTCTAGAAATCTCTACACATATTTTAATGTTCTGTATAGTGGTAAAACCAGGACAGTTGATAACTGAATGGAGGTGCTGTTCAGTGTTTGTTCTTCTAACCACTGCAAGAAAGTCTTTATGCCGTTCAATAACTGTGAATATTCTAACGCTAAAAACAAAACGGGTAATTATAACTCTTTGAGAGGGCATGTTTCTCTAAATGATGTCTTTTTGTTTCGCTCTCATTCTGGTTAATTAGTACAACGCCTCTTTATTCCTGCTATTTCTTTTTCATCTCAGAGCGTGTTACTGAACCCTTTCCATTTATTTCACGCATCTGCATTCCAAACACACTGCTCATTAGTGTGTGTGGATCACTTCACAGCCCAATATTCTTTCCTTTCTGCTTTCAGCAACACTGTGTGTAGACTTTCACATCCAAAGCTGGCTGAGTGACAATCAATATGCCAACCTATCAATTAAAATGATTTAACAACTTGAACATTGGCACTCTAAGTTACAATTACAAGACAACCTACTCAGGTAATTAAAAACATGAGAAGCTATATTTCCTGTGAAATTATGGCAAAATTTTTTCAACAGGCAGCATGTCCGATGTGGTTTGTGGAGCGTTCAGCGCTGAATATTCCAATGATCGCTGTAAATAGACGACTAAATTAGAAATCAGACCTGAAGAAACAATTTGGTGTAATGACAAGCTCCTTCAAAAGACCACATCTTGCCTTCCTCCCTCTGCATCCTGACAGCCTTTCTTCACATCGCAGGCTCCTGACAGGGCTTTGTACGAGCCTTGTCACCTCAAATCTGTCTGCCACTGCTATTTTCTACGCCTCCTCCCACCCCTCTCCGGTGCACAAGCTTTGTCTTAGAAAGACACCCTTAATGTTGGATTTCATCAGGCAGTCGCTTCCCGGTTGATCAGGTGGGACCTGAAGTGAGGATTCGCAGCCACGTGTGAGTCTTTATTCCCTCCTCTGTATTTGACATGGAGCCTGTTGACATAACTGATCGTTGATGCTAATTCCTACTGATGGCCTTTTCCTTTCAGCTCCGTTGTAACCTGATTATGCCAATCAGGGTGTCTAACGAGTGGAGAACGTGAACTGTAGGCAGCTTACAAGCCCGGTTCCCAAAGCAAACTTTTTCCTCTCCAACAAAAATGAAGATGTTGTAACTCTTCCAAACTGATGAGAGGTTCAGTTTAGTACTCTGCTAACCTTGTGGTGCTCTGTTCGACGGTACAATATTGACATAACTCAATGACATAAAGACTAAAATAACTTGGAGTTTTGTCTATCAAAATCAGTCTGTCTGAAGGCTGGACTGTCTGTTTCAGGGAGCCTAAACGTCATGTGTCAAAAATAAAGCTTTTGAAAAATATTTATTCTCAGAATTAATTTCAACTCTACAGTTGGGTATAAAAGAAAAGAAAAAAATATAGTATTTGTTTTAGTAAAAGAATCAATTCAGTTATTGGCAATCACATCAATTCTTTCTACTGATTAATTATTTAGGTCAATCTGTTATTTAGACTCTTCTTTGATCATGTCATGCTCTGTTTAGCTTTCCTGTGTTTTCACTCTATATTCATCCTGATCATTTTGACACATTGACTTTCTGCATGTCACTCTGGCAGTTAGCCTCCATTCTGATAGTCAGACCATCTGAGTTAACTCTACCAATCAACCTGCACTATGAAAGTCTGATGGTTTTCACTGCTGTACCCATGTTAGTTTTCTTGTTCTATTGTTCCTGATTACCATTGTGTCACTATAAGTTCCTAGTTTCTTATCTTCACTCAATATCTTGATGAATTCATTGAATGTTTGGATCTCAGATCTTTCTCAGATAATAAATATTAAAAGCTACCAGCAAGTTGCTTCATATGCATGAGCTGGATGAAGAAAAACACAGGAGAGGAGAGTAGAGGAGAGGAATATTGCTGTGGTCACACAGAACCAAGTCAGGATTAAAATTATATCTACACAGGTTCATACAGTGAGAGCATGTCTCTTTTTAACCAATCAGAAGTAACCAAAACCATGACATCATCACCAGGGCTTCCACAAGTTGTTTAGAGTATATGCAAACTTCTGACTCTGAAGAAAGTTTGTTAAAATAAATATCTCTTTTTGTCTCTCTCTCTTTTCACTCTCTCTCTCTCTATTCAGCAAGTAAAGATGTATTTGTTATTCACTACAATGTAAAAAAAAGTAGTTAATTTATGGTAAGATGGTTATGGTAAAACCATTTTGAGAACCACAGTTGTCGTTGTTTTACTGTAAATTAGAGACCTTTTTTTTTTTTTTACAGTGTAGCAACCTGAAACAGATCTATCTCTCTGAGGTTCCATTGTCTTCTTTTTTTTTTACCATAAAGTTTTTAACATTACAATTGGGTGTAATTTTTTTTAAAACGATCCAGCAATAAATGAAAGAATAACATGTAATTAAATCTGACATTCTTTTTCAGAAACAGTGTGGAGGTGGATGGGTGGGTGGCTCTGAGAATTAGGAATAGTTCTCACAGACCCCATCACATGGGCAGTGTAGCTTTGAAGGCTTAGTAAATACCACCGACATTCTGTTTCAAAGAAACCAATCTGCTTTTAGTCTATATTTCGAGGGTTTCAGTTGTTGCATGTTTAAATTCTGTAATATTTTCAAGTTCTGTCTTGTCTACTTGTCATTTCTCTCATTTATTGTTCAGGTTCTTGAAGGAAATGAATTGGTCAGGTATGAGACTAACAAAGTTAACAAAGACTCTTCATGATGGTAATCATATTATAAAGTTCAATCTCAGATTTTTCAACAACTGTATTACAATAACTCCAGGGTCGGTGTCCTGCAACTTTTAGATGTGTCTCTACTTCAACCTGAGTCAAATAATGAGGTCATTGGCAGGACTGGAGAACATGACAACACGTAGGAGGTGATTCAGTTATTTGAGTGAAGTGTGTTGGACTAGAGAGACATCTAACGGTCACAGGAGGACTGGAGGACTGGGACTGCCCAGTCCTGCTCTAGATTCATCAAACTCAGTAAGTGTTTCCATCCCTGTTGGTGTTTTTATAATTTTACTAATTTTAAGTAACATTGTTGATGATATTTGCTTTTCATTGTTTTCAGACTTTTTGTGTTCAGTTGCACATTTCTTGATTGTAATATGCTTTTTGGATAACTGTGCAATACTTTATAATGTAATTTCCCCTTAACTGTATAGGTATATATTTTTTAAAATTTTTATCTTTGAGTTAACTTACATGACTTAATACCCTGTCGCTTTGCTGCTGTTACACCTGTATTTTTCAAATTGTAACCAATAAAGAACATTTCTATTCTATTCTATTCTATTTTCTTGTGGGTGGGTGTGTGTGTGTGTGTGTAGGCGTGTGTGGGTGGGTGTGTGTGTGTGTGTGTGTGTTTGGAGCTCTGGCTAAAAGTAGATGAAGTGACAGAGATTTACTCCAGAAGCAATAATCTGAGTTACTCCCCTTCATATCTTTAGTTTTCATGTCTTTAGCTCAAAAGGCTCACACCTTATTTACATCTCAATTGACAATTTTCAGTCAAAAGTCTTATTTGCATTCACTGCCAAGTGTGTGCACAGTTAGAGTCTTCACGTTTGTATCTGAAGAGGAGTTGGCTCCTGAAGGACAAACCAAGAACAAAAGCATGGCTCTAAAAGAAGGAGAGCATTTGATATGAAAACATATGTTAATGTTGCTTGTGTGACAGGATGCAGAGTGATCAGAATTTTTAAGAAGTAACCAAATATTACTACTATTATTAAAAATAATATTCAACATGCACAGAGAGACCACTGGCTAATGGAACACCACAAATGACAAACAGTTATGAGTAGATAAGTTCATTCCTCCAACAAAATAGCACCACCATAATGAATCATGAGTAAAATGACTGGAATTAGAACATCTCTGTGGCATACTGATGTCTCTTTATATTGGTAATCACAATCCTTTAGAGGATCGGAATAAACCTACAGGTCAGTCAACTCGCCCTTAAGGAGGACCGTAACCTTTAGTGGAAGTCTATAACCACTAGCTATAAGCTAGTTATAGATTCTGCTCTGTTTCAGGTCAAACACTCCTTCACCTCCTTTCTGTTAGCATGTTCTTTAGTGAGTTTTATTTTATTTTAATTCCAAACCTTTTGCTAAAAGGCTGTATCCTGATTCTAGAATTACAGAAACTACATGCAATGAAATATGCAATTCAATATTGGAGACAACATGAACAGAGACTATGCCTTTTATTCATACAAAAAATATGAGCAGCATTGCTTGTTTCAGTTAGAGGATGGAAGGTTGGATGATCAGAACAGCAAGAGAGTTCCTAGAATTTATTGACACTGAAGAGATACTTGTACTTGCCCTCTAGTTTAGATGTGGAGCAGCTATGAGGAGGAAAGAGACTGCAATGACATTTTCTCAGAACAGAATATTTGAAAAACAGCAATTCTTAGCAGTCGGAAAGAGTAAAAGAGCAAAAGGCTCATACCTTATTTACATCTCAATTGACATTTTTCAGCCAAAAGTCTTATTTGCATTCATTGCCAAGCTGTGTGCACAGTTAGGGCATTGTCATTCTTATGACAACAATGAAAATGAATAGAAAGGTGAAGGAATCCTTGACCAAAAATACACATAGCAAGTGTTTTTTGTTGAATAAGACAAATAACAAGCAATTAAGCAAACAAGAAAACTGTGTAGCTTTTTTTTAAAATCAGGAATATTAAAGCCAAAATGCCCAACATCAAATTAGTTCAATTAAAAAATGTATTCTTGAGTTAATTCCCAGTTGTAACTTGACCTGTACGTGCCAGTATGCAGAAATCACAGCATTTACACACAAATGATGGTAAATCTAAATAAGATAACTATTGAAGCAAAGCAATAATAATGAAAATGACTTACACTAAAATTAAGAAACATTTCAGTCTACAAACTGTAGATGGGTTTACCAGATGGGTAGCTGGAAGTAGAGGGTAAACTTCCAATAACAGAGGATTCAGATAGAATCTGTGGACAGTTGTGGTTAACACCAAGCTCTGACTCATGGAGGAAATTCAGCTGGGGGAACGTGACTCATGTTTCTGCTGTCCAGATCAAAATCCTGCATACTCAAAACAGGCAGCCTGCTGAGCCATGTTACAATTACACAAGGCAGCATATATACTTGCTAGAAACGAAAACACTACTACTACTACTACTACTACTACTACTACTACTAATAATAATAATAATAATAATAATAATAATAATAATACAGACCTTTGGGCACTTAAATAACTTAAAAACAGTATAATATGTAGGAGAAAGCATAAGAGACAGATACCCTAACACTTAGATGTACTGTTAAGGGCTTGTGGTCCAGCTGACTGGATCAGGAATGGATCATCTGATGCGGCCCACAGCTTACGGTAACCAGCAGAAAATTGATGGCTATTTACTACTAACAAGACATGGTTGGTACTGAATTCAGATTCCTCCTTCTGAACCTTTTTGAGACGTATTCATTAGAACTTGCCCTACGTTATGCTCTTACTGTGGAAAGCTAAATGTGACAGAACAAATAAAAATACATCATCAAGTAAATTATGGTTTCTATTCTTCTCTCTCCTCTTTACTACATATGTAATCCTAACATTCCATAAAAAAATGATACACATGTGCAACATAAAAACAACATTTCACCCATGACAAACAACTAACAGACATTAACACCCAGATTGATGCCTCCTCCCCACCTCAACAGTCCACAACATATAAATAACTAGATATACAGTATGTGTTCAAACACATCTGCTGAAAATGGCTGTTGACCGGCATAACATCACACAGATCTAACAAAGATAATTGTTTAGTTTTATTCAATATTTAATTAAGACTCAAAAGAAAAAAAAAACAATTTTGACAGTATTTTTAAGGCTTTTATTTGTTTGCTTTTATCCATATTTTCTGTTTTGTTTGAGAATTTAGTTTTCAGGTTTGTTTTTAGAATATGAAAACCAAACAAAATAGGAGAAAAAAAAGACCAAAAACAAAAACCTGCCTTCATTGACCCATTGTGTCTGTTAGTATTCAATCTTTCTCTAAGCCCTGTAATATCAACCGTTAAATAGCTTTGACTGTTCTGCAACACAAACAGCAGAAAACCATTTTCACAAAATTAGAAAAACAGCAACACAAACTGCTTCCACATACTGGCACCAACTCAAAAACCCATCATACTTTCCTACCATGGTTTGATCATTTAGGATTATGAAGTATAAAACTGCTGGTTTACTGGTGGTGGGACAGTTTAAATGAATCAATATAATTAGTAAAGTAAAAGAAAATCTCTTTTACAGGCACTTACAAAACAATTTAATCTGGAGAGACACACAAAGAAAAGCAGCAATTAGAGAGTTTTATTTGACTTGAAAGTAGATTCTTTGGAGACAGAAGATGAATATGATGAGAATCACCACCAGCTTGAACAGACAGCTCAGGCCCAGGATCAGGGTCTTCTTCCCCCCGGGGCCAGACACTGGTGGTGGAGCAGAGACAGGAGAGGAGGGGAGCCTGAAGGAGACAGGTGGAGGTGGGTAGAAACAGATGGATCCATGGAGCCTTATGAAGGGAATCCTGGTTGTTGATTGGCTGAGGCCAAGACAAAGTGATTGAATAATGCAGGTGAGGCTGGAGAAAAGTTTCTCCCAGATTGAATTTGTGCCTAAAATTTGAAACTACTGTAACAATAAATAAAAAGACAATAACAATCAAGCATAAAATAAAACTCTCATATTTAGTTCAGAAATGAGCAGGAAGAAGCCAGTGCTTATTAAGTCTGACTTTCTTTTGACTCATGCATTATATACATTATGCATACCAGTCTCAAATATTTTCTGTCCACATTATTAATATTTCTACCTGTGAATTTTTCTTACATGTATGCATATATCCAGTCTGCACTGCACACAAACGCATCTAAACATTTGTATAGGTGCATTATTTCATTGTTATTATTATTATTATTATTATTATTACATTTCATTTGAAAAACAGCAATGCTTATTTCATTGTTATTCGGCCTTTAAACAGACAGCAGTGTCTCCTGGCAGACATCCATACCACACTGCTCTACAATCTGAGTAAAACAAACAGTGAACAACATGAACACAACATTCCACTTTCCACAGGTCAACATAGAATGTCCTGTACAATTAAAGCCATTCTGCAAACAAGAGTCTTTTCATACTTCTCAAAAAATAAAGTTAAATTCATCGTAAACTTTTCATAAACTAAATTACTCTTGGTCGTGAACATTTCAGTGAGACAGGACAGTAAAAATCAGAAGCAGTCCCAACAGTTATATTAGAGTCCTTTAAATGTCATGAACTGTTTAGACAGTAAAGATGCTGGAGTTAATTTTAGATGTTGTAAATAAAAACCTTATTTCTGAGTAGGTGCTTTGTCTGTGGAAACTGGGAATATTGTTACAGCTGTAGTAAACACAGCATGAAATAAAGAGTTGCTGTGTTTGAGTCAAGTGGTTGTTTTGTAGCACCTCCCCAATGACTGCTGCCTTTGCTTCATGTTCAACAACCACTAACAAGAGACACAAAAAGAGAAAAAAGCCTAGGTAACAAATCATTTTAAAAGGGTGCAGAGAAACATGAACATTTGGGAGAGATAGTTTAAGCGTGTGTGGTCAACTGTGCATGATGCCATTCCTCTCATTTTTAACACTCTGGAGTAGAAGAGACTGGGGCTATGCAGATCAATACAGCAGTGGAACTTTCCTCAGAGCAGTTAGGAAGAGGTTAGACGAGAACAAATCCTACTTAGAACAAAAACAGTGCAACGATTCGTGTTCAAAGGGTTTTCTAAATCATCTTCAAATGCCATATATTTTTAAATACACGTAGGATGAGGAGGAGGATGTCATATTTTCCACCCACACAATTCCCCCCCAAAAAACAAAAAACTGAGCACCTGAAAATAGAGCAGAAGCCAGTAACAGAAGTCCTTATCCACAAAAAGTCTTTCCAATAAGAAAACAGAAACAACTAGAATGAAAGTTGTAGAGAAAGTACATGCTGGTGGATTCTGTGGGGTTTTTTTTAACCCTAACCCTAACCCTAACCCTAAAACCCAAAAAGGGTTAATAATCTTAAAATCAGCAATAAACTAGGTGTATGGAAGCACAATAAGAAATGGCAGAGGGACAAATTTTGAACATTGTAGTGCACAAAATTATTCCTGTGTTAGAGGTTAGGGGTCATAGGTGAAGTTTGGATTACATGCTGGAACTAAAACATTTAGACACCAGAAAGGCCTGAGATTGCTCCCTGTACTTCTTGTTTTTTTGCCCCTTTGGTTTTGAGCTTCAGGTCATTCGTTTGTTAGATCATGTCTGTTTAGCCGTTGTTTTTCGTTATCTAGTTTTTCCTTGTTTTGTTTGATTCTTTCTCCATGAAGTTTGGATGTTCTCCATGTGTGGGTTCTCTCTGGGTACTCCGGCTTCCTCCCGCTGCCCATAAACATAACTGTCAGGTTGACTGGTCTCTTTAAATTCTCCTTAGGTGTGTGTGGGTGTGTGTGTGTGTGTGTGGTGTCTGTGTGAGTGCATGATTGTTTGTCCTGTCTGTCTCTGATTTGCCCTGTGACAGACTGACAACTTGTCCAGGGTGGCCTCGCCTCTCGGCCGTTAGAGGAGATAGGCACTAGGGATTAAAGTGCATGATAATGGATAGATGTCACTGTGCATGAAAAGAAAGCACAAAGAAATGTTAAAAAAAATAACAACTCTCAAAGGGAGAGCAAATAAATATTAATTGAATAATAATATAATGCATGTATTTTTTTCTACATAAATAAAGAAATACCCAAACACTGAAATTATTGACTCACTGATTAAGTAAAATTGCTATAGGCTGCATAGATATTAATAGAAATTTACAAATGCTTAGAAAAATAGTATATTTTATTTAATGTTATAGATAAAATTCCATACATGAAAATCTGTTTCTTGTCCTCATTGTGCATCAAATAATGTTTGTATTTGGACCTTGATGTAAGTGTCAAATAATTGTAATTGAATTATTTGACACTTCAGTGGGGGAAGCTACTGAGCTACTATTGTCAAAACGTAACATTCTTCTTCTGTAGATGGAGCACTGATCCAGTCTTTAACCCCGTCTCTCTTTTAGACAAAACTCTTGGCTGAACTTTCTGTGCTCATCCTGTAGACTTGGAAACTAACTCGGAGCTTTCCTGTTAGGACGTGTTTTCTTCTAGATAAAATCACTAAAGGATCAACTTCTGCCATTAACCTTTTACTTCTCTTCATGGGGTTGCTGTAAAATCAACGACACAACTCAAGTGATTGCTTTACATGATGGTTCAGGAGGAGTGAATGCTGCGAGTCAAAGACTCGATGAAATCTGCTGAAATCTTCCCTTAGATAAAAACTTTTCAAACTAATTTGAATGATAAACTGAACTTGATTGTATTGCTTGATAACTAAGATGAATTGGACTGAATGTATTACTGGATTATATATATTTTTAAGTACCTTGAGACAATTTGTTGTGAATTGATACAATATAGATAAAGTGAGTTGAATTTAATAAACTTAACAAATTGTTGAAATGTGTAAGCACTAACATATCTCTGTGAAGGGAAACTATGTAGAAGTGACTCAGCTGCTAGATGATGGCATTTGGCCGTATTAAAAGATTTTTTCTCATCGGAATGACAGTGCACTGAATATTCCGCCTTCAGCTGATGGTCTTGCATCCTGTGGCCTTTCACACTGTGTTGTGTCAAAGCTGCAGACTTTACACCCACATTCTGTCCTCTCTGCACAGGGAGGATATTGACAGCCTGACAGAGTCCATTACAGATTACATATTTTTCTGTGTAAAGGACACTGTGCCTACCAAGAAAGTAAGGTGTTTCTCTAATAATAGACCTTAGGTTACCTTTGAAATAAAAGCCTTGCTGAATGAAAAGAAAAGAGTTTTTAGATCTGGGACAAAGGAAGCAGAAGAGGGAGCAAAAGGAACTTAAAAGGATGTTAAGGGGAGGCAAGGACAGCTCTTGGAGCAACGAGAGTCTGCAGCAGAACAACAGGAAATTTCTAGAGAGGAGTAGAAACTAATTCAGATCCCAGCAGCAGAAGTGGGAGAACTACACATCCCAAAACCCTAGACCTACTTCTAACCTCTAACCCTAACCTTTAACCTGTAACCCTGGCCCAACCTTAATCCCAAACTATAAATCCTTTCAAATAATTAGAATATTACTGAAAAGCCCATTTATTTCAGGAACTTTATCACAAAGTGAAGCACATTATTTAAAATAATTACACAAATATTGATGTTTGAAAGTCTTTAATTTTGTTAACTATTTTGATTTTCCACTTGCAACAACTCTTCGGATTGTAATATCTGACTAATTTATTTCCTAAATGTCATTCATCCAAATTCAGGTCATTCATGAGACTCAATTCACAACAACAAGACTTTCAGAAGACTTTGTCTAGATAATACATTTAATTCAAGTCCAATTAATTACAGTCCACAGCAATCCAATTGTAATTCAATTCATTCTTATCTCAATCGACTATACTTGAATGAAATCCCATTTATTGACTGAATGTTCTTCAATAAACAATCCATTTTTATTTATATTCAATCCAAATGCAATCCATTTAAATAGATAATGGTATTTGGAAAATGCTATTTTCTAAATATGCATAACTGAGAAAACAAAGAGTTGATACTGAATCACCACTTCAGTGAACAGCCTGCTCGTGTTCATGCTTTGAGGAGGAAGGTGGCAGTTGAGGAGAGAAACCTTCCTGTTGGTGGAAACAGACTTCAACCACAGCCTGACTCAGCTGCCTGGATATGGAGTAAAAAAAACAGAAAGAAAAACATGAAAAAACTAAACTAAAGGGCAAAAACAAGATTAAAATGAAGTCATGATGAAGAAAAAACTGAACAGCTGAAGACTGTGCATGTTGCAGCAGGGAAAACTCAAGGTTTTACTAGCCATCAAGAAAATGAGTCAATCTGGGATTTCAAGATTAAAATTATATTTTTAACAAACAAATTGAACTGAACAACATTGTTAAACCAGATTCTATGGACAGAACATAATACAGCTTTCAAAATACTGTCATAAACATATAGCCTATTGTCTCATAATCTGTAGCATATTATGAACTCTCTACACCTCCATCTAAACCAGCACTGTCTCTGGTTCAAAAGGCGAAACAGTCTGATCTTAAAATCCTCCCAAAGATCTGATTACACATTAAGAGCAGGAACAGTGGTGGAGCTGTGTGTTTATCAGAGATAGAGGGGATTATCAGGTATTAGCTGTGTGAGCCCACTGTGCCATGGTATCACCGCCAGTAAATAAGAAGCATTAACCAAACATCATTATCATAAACACCATCTCAAAAACACAGGTAAGTTTTATTGAGTTTCCATAACAATATGACCACAGGTAAAAATAGGTGCAAACAACCCAATTTTTTACGGGGAAAACCTACAAGCTTGAACATCTGGGATCTGATTAATCTGTGGCCAGTCAGTCCAGAACACTGCAGCACTGATGCAGGGGATCACAGCCACTGCCATGGCTTGGTTTTCCAAGTGGTCAGAGACTCAGTTCACACAGCAGGATCAACAAGATCTGAGTAGAATCACATACTCTGAGTAGACCTACTCAGCTCTGTCATACTCAATGTTTTCGGTTTCAGAGCAGACAGCATTAGGTAACTGTCAGGTCTAAATACCTATTAGAGACAATTTAAACAAATACAGGAAAGACAAGAGAGTTAGATTCTGTTATACTCGCGAGGAGAGCAGACAGAGATGTGCTTTTAGTCACAAATCTCCAACCACTCTGCCACACATCTGTCTGTTCCTCTCTTTTATTGATCTTTAGGAAACCCTGCCACACGGGGCGCTGCAACTCTAAAAGGGTGGAGTCAAAGCATTCATCACATGGTTGCAGCGCTAAATAACATTCACTTCTAGACACATGTTATCTATATTCTAAATCTTTCTTTCTCCAGGCACGGTGTTGAATAAGGCACGTTTGCATAGCTTCAAAGCAACGGCTTTGTATCACAAAAAGCACAGAGCAGAGTTTATTGTCAGGCATGTAAAACTCTGCTGGGAGCAATTAACACCTCTGTCTTGTAGGAAGTCCTGCAAGGCAACAGCTGCTGAGAGTAGCTGTCACCTCTATTTCCCAGGGAAGTCTCAGGATAGAATCAAAGTTATTTAACACACAGAAACATTATCTAAAATGTAACTACAAGGCTACATGATACAACAAATATTTGATAATTACTAATACAATTTACCTAACATTTCCGCCCTGTTTAACAGATATTTGGTGTACTTCTCATATCCCTTCAAAACCAGTCACTTCAAATGATTTTCAACTGGGAGATGATTTTTTGGAAAGCAAACATTTTTACACTCAGGGGTTATACCCAGTCCAAAAATTAGGATCTGGATACCTGTCAGAAGAGTCATCATCAGAGTATTCTTTGTCAACATCAGATTTTTTCTCTAATAAAGGATACATCTGTGCCATCTGGTCCTCCATGGGTGAAATCGCTGTGGTAATGAGACGGTTAAACAAAGAACGCAGGCACGGAACAAAACAACATCCACACAAAGTCAAAATTGCAGCAAATACTGCAATTGTTACTAAGACAGAGGACACAAGATTTCTAATACTTCCCAAAGGCATCCATCCATGCATCCCACATGGAAGTATCCACTCCAGAGTGTTCCTTCATTTTGCCGTTAAGGGTTCGAAGCCCTGTAATGGCCTTCGTTAAGCTTCCATCAGCTGCTGTATTGTTTTTGTAAAAATGTGCAACATTTTTCTCCAAAAATCATGCACACCCCTCCTTTCTCAGCCAGCAACATGTCAAGAGCTATACGGTTCTGGAAAGCCATCAGTGAAGTAGCAGCCAGCTGCTCATGCACTGCCTCGAAACCAGCCTGTGTCCAATTTCCGAGTCTTTGCACATTGTAATGGATGTAATTTATTCTGTCTACGTTTTTGTCAATCGTGCACCACCAACAAATTGTAGATTCAAAACCAACCTGATCAACTAATTTATATTCATCAGGCACTCCACGAGGGACTCCGATGGCATCGATGTATGTCGGATCAATATCTGTATTTTCCATGTCACTTCACGTTTCTGTAAGTGTTGCCTCTTCTGTAACAAAACACTAGACAAAGAGAGTATCAGTTTTTCCGCAGATGTAGGATATACAGATACAGGTAATAACAGAGAAATAATGCACAAAACCCTGTAATCACCAGCTTCAAAAGACATGTTTCCAAAGTAATGTTTTGCCAAAATGTTAAACATATGCAGATCTTTCTCTTAAACCAATCTTATAAAATAAAACTAAACAAACAAAACAAAACAATAAACAAAAGCTTAAAATTTGCTGCAGTTGTACAGTTTACATTTATCATCAAAACAATGAATATCAATGTGAATTAGACAGTCCAGTTTAAATTACTTTTATAGTACAAACTGGATCTTACTGGTTATTTGTCTAAAACATTCAACATGCTTTCCTTAAACAAAATTCAAAAGAGTTAAACTTGGAGAAATTATAATGTCAATGTATAATTTAACAAATCTAGACATTTTCAGAATATACCAATTTTACCTAGGTCTTTTACTTGTCGTTGAATTTAAAGTTTTATTCAAAATCGTTTTAAATGGATGTAAAATCAAAACAAAAATCAAGTTTAGAAAAATCATTATAATCCCGCCTGTGTACTTTTACTGATTAGTGATAACTTTAATCAATAACAGATTCTTCAAAACATTTCTTAAAGCATTCTTGCTCCATTAAATTAATGCTCTGAAAATGGCTAACACAATAATATTTTTAATTTCTATAATTGTTTTCCTAAGTTAATTTACCAAAATATGCTTCATTAATCGCTATAAATTTGTTATCTATTGTTTCAAAATCCTTTAGCTCATTATCAGAACATGTTTCAATGGAGAACGACTCAAATCCATTCAAAAGAAACATATATTTCACCAGACCATATCTTTCCTTTCACTTTTTATGTGTAACACGGATCAAACATGTTCTTCAAAAATAAAAAATATTATTCAAGTAATATTCAAGTAATATAAAAGATAACCCTATAACATTCTCCCCCCTGTTGATGCATTATCTGCTAACGCATCACATTTCCACTACTGTTAAATAACGATGTTGATAAAACAGGTTTATGATGTTCCCTGAGAAATTCTACCAAATTCAATGCTGCCTTTTTCCCAAAAGGTAAAACCCGTCAAAACAAACAAAACAATTTATGTTAGCATGCTTTATCTTCAAGATTACTATTTTCCCAAAACACTTTACATTACAGTTTTAAAGCTCCTTATCTCATTGTATTCTTATAATTGTCAAATAATTCATTTTATAAACTCCTCAAAAATTTTCACTAGTGTTTGACAAGGCGTGTTTACTAATTAAGACTCTGTGAAGGTGTTTGCATTAACCAGCCAGAGAGACGTTGAAGAAAATTCAAAAATATAGTCTACAAAGAAAATCCAAAAATGATAAATTGGGCCCAAACTAAAATCAACATAACAAATACAATTCAGTTGTTAACAAAACAAACTCAAACACAAACTGACCTAACAAACAAGACATGAGGGGAACTTAAATAGTGGCTGATCAGACCATTAACACATAGTAGGGGTAATTAAACACACAAAACCCTAACAAATACTGGTCAGTATATCACTAAATCTACAAATGAAAGAAATTAAACTAAAAACCAAATTTCCCCCTCCCTAGGTGAACAAATGGAATGGCCCGCTAAGGAAGTTTGACACCCATATATGGACACCAATCAGCTGGAGCTCATCTGCATGATGAGCAACAGGTCCAGAGGAAACTGATAACTCAAAAGAAAGAAATTAATTTGTTATATTTAACGAATATAAAGAACGGACACTTAAAGTTAACTAAATGAATGCACAACAAATTGCCAACCAAAAAGTCAGACCAACGAAAACAAATTCAAAAATAAAAATCCAAACTACTCACTAATCGATATATAAAGTAATATTAAAGGAAAACAGCAAATCAGTGTTTGGATGCAAAAAACTTATATTTAACATTTTCCACATTATTCCTTGCTCACTAAGTATTTACTTGCTTAAACTATTTACACTAAAGAGAAAATGTTTCACTAAATCTAAGCACAAACCTGCCTTATGTAATGATACAGACTCTCTAAAATTTATGAAATCCGTATATGCTTATATTTCACAAGTTATATTTTAAAGTCACTACCCTATTCTGAGCAATCTCTATTGTCAGACCATAAAACAAATTCTGGAGCCCACCATAAAACCCCCTTTCACCTCTCGGAGGAACTGACTTATATGGCAGGAAAGAGAGCCGATAAGGATGTCAGGAAGAACTCCCAATTCTTTAAATACTTTAGTAGGCTTTGGCACGTAAAGCATCAGATATGTTTTAGTCTCTAATTGTAAAATTTGAACTTAAAAAAAAACCTTTCGTCGTACCACTACTGATATTTTGTCAGGAGGTACTTTTAGATGTTGGGAGCGAAAGTGATTTACATCACACCCTCTCGTTCTGTCTTGCTGAGCTACTGCAAGTGGGGGTTACTTCACACTTAAAAAATAATGGTATGCAAAAAGCTTCACATGTTAATTAGTTGAATCTTGTGGGGTAGCAGTTACAGCCCAGCTCTGTGGCCCTCCTGGAGCGGCTGCAAGGGGGGCTGCAAGTCCCCTGATCTCTACAAAAGTTCCATATGATCTTTACCATTATCCCATAAGGTATTTCAAACTTAATATTATCCTTTAACAACAAATTTGTACAGTGTAGCACACTTTTTCTATATTCAATCAATTTCTAGTCAACAAATGAGTTACTTCTATTTTATTCTGTCTTATTCATCCATAATTCCTGTAGATTTAATAATATTTTATCTATCCTAAAGTTTTGGTCAGTTTAAAAAGACCGATTGTGAAACTATCTAGAATCGGTTGCATACTACAATTTGTTGTTATCGGAGCAATGCCTCTTATCAGTTAGAGCCTGTTTCTCTAAAGATTTTTTATTTATATCCTCTACCCATTTAAAAAGTCCCATTATAGCTAATTGTATTTTATTTTTTTTTATTTATTTATTTTTTTTTCCTTATTTCATTTGCAGCCCTCTCTTCTTTCTGTAGGCACTTTTGAAATGAAGTGACCTTTTGTAATACATTAAAAGTTCTTGAAAAAGAAATAAATCCATACATAGAGTAATGTTAATGTATCTATCTTACCATCCCCCCAGTTGAGACATGCAAAAACGCCATGGCTCAATATAGCAGCCCACTTATACAAGTTGTTTTTTTTTGTTTTTTTTTTACAGGAAAAATAGGAGTGTTACATGAAGAATTTTCACACTGCACTATGACTCCTGCCACAATAAGATCTTTAATTTCTAGTTTTATACCCTCCTGTGCATCTGTTTTTAAAGGATATTGCTTAACTTTTGGTCTAAACTCTGTTTTGGGTATTGTTAAGGAAATAAGGCTATTTTTGATGGTTCAATACAGCCAAGCCAATGCCATGTGTGTTTAAGTTGATCAACATTCCTATCTGGACAAGCTGATGCAAGGTAGGACTTCAGAGACAAACATTGTCCTGGCAAGGCTGTAATTTAAAGCAGCCATAAAATAACATGCTCCTGAAAGGCTTTAAATTAGGAGGCCATAAAGAGTATCTTCCCCGTCTAACAGGTCAGAGGTCGGGGTTCCCCAGGAGCTTAGAGTTGCATCTGGAGTTGATCACAAACTTAGGAATCTTGGAAACACTTAGGTTTAATTTCTGATATACCTTCTGAATATTAATAGCAATAGTGTATTAGATTAAAGTATATTACCAAAGCTACAAGTACTAATCTAGTATATGGAATGTATTTAAAAATGTACTAACTATAACAATATCGGAATCAAGAGAAACGCCTTCACTAGAAAAGGGAATGCTCAATAATAAGAATGCAGACAACTGTCCTGCTTTTTGCTTTTAAGCATCAGCCGTCTCCAAAGGCGCCTTTGTTCTTATTCTTCTAATTCTTTTGTCATTTACAGGCTGTATTCGTCAAACGATTCTTCCTCCTTCTGTTTGACTCTACTTATCTCAGTGTAGTTTGCTCTGCGTTGATATGTTTGAACTGTCCTTGCTGCTAAAGCATTAACTCTGTTTGTTAATTCGTTACTATTGTGTGCAAGAACTTGAGGAGGGTTCCCTGCTAATAATGGGGTCCAATCTCCTCGAACATGATGCCAGTCACTGCCTAAAGCAGTCATCCAGACTTGTTGAACCTCATTTCCGTTTAAATGATAAGATTCACGTATGTTATTCATGTCTTCAACAAAGCGGTTCACATCCTCTTTAAGAGGTGTGATCCCTTCTAGCGCCTTTTTTATATCCTCCAGGGTCCACGTTCTATATACTAGAATCGTGGGCGCTGCTCCATCTTCTCCTGCATTAAGATTTGCTACTTGTATCATAGGATAAAGATCAGTCATGTGTGGCTGATTATTTGGCTCTCCTGAAGGGCAACATGGGGGAGGGAGAAAAAGCCCAGTGGGAGCTACAGCTCCCTGCACCAAAATTTCTCCCCAGTTCTTAGACCACTTAAAGTTTGCTTTTTGTGATCTAGTAATGGGTCCCTCACTACCTTTTTCCTCATAGTGTGGGGGTGCGGGCAAGTCGGGGTATAGTTTTGCATTTTGTACTATTTTTTCCTCCCCTTTTGTTTTGTTATGTTGGTATTTGGTAACTTCAGCTACGTCCCCTCCCCCTCCTGCTGCTCCCTGCTCGTCTGCCTGCCTTTTCACACTTCTGAAACTTGTCTCATCATCCTCCCTTCTATAAAACATCAAATTCTTTGATTTCTGTGGGTTTGACTTTGTTTTTATTTTATTTTATCCTGCAATACTGTTAGTTTCTGTGAATTTAGACGGCCGTCAAAGTTGTAGTTTGTTAACCATTTATCTAAATGTTTTATTTTATGCGGATCCTGATTTTCAACATATTTCCAGTCATTTGATTTCAAACTGTGTGTTGGCTTATTCTTGCTTATACTTTGCCCATTTTTTTTTTTTTTTTTTTTTTTTACATTTAAATTTAGCCCAGTTTATCGACGCCTAGGGAGTCCTAAAAACTGGGGTTCTGTTCAGTAGGCCAGCAATTGAAACAACCTGTTGAGGTAACCCACGCTTCAACTCTTTCGAGTGGGGGTTCTTACCTCTGCATCCTCAAGAGGTTTGCTGGTTACAATCCTACTGTTTTTATATGAGATAAAACACCAAGTGGTATTTATATCTCCAATCACACTCACACGGAATTTAAACGCCTGCCTCGTCGGACTCCGCCATCCGTTCCAATTACAATTATTGAAAAAAAAATTTTTTATTTTTATTTATTTATTATTATTTTTTTTTTTTTTTCCAAATTGATTAAATTTTATTGCAGGTTTATACTAGGCTCCGTGCGCCTTTTCCACGAAATTTTTACGTAAGGACTTCGGACGCCCTTCACGGATTCAGTTTTCTTTTTTACCTGTTAGAGTCTAGAATTTACAGGGTTTTCTTATTCGCGCAATGACCCGCAGTCATTCGCCACACTTTTAAACAAGAATCTACTCACCCTCTCCTGTCTTCCCCTCAGAGCCGTCAACCGTAAGATCCCAGCAGGCAGGCAGAGCGCCAGCCCTTGAACAGGTTCTGATAAGCTTCCACTAGGAAACTTGCCGTGCGCACGGTCTTTTACTGGGGTCCACCATGCCCGCTGGAATCCTTCCGGTATATTGGCATCCGGCTGCGAAGGACCAAATAATGTCAGGTCTAAATACCTATTAGAGACAATTTAAACAAATACAGGAAAGACAAGAGAGTTAGATTCTGTTATACTCGCGAGGAGAGCAGACAGAGATGTGCTTTTAGTCACAAATCTCCAACCACTCTGCCACACATCTGTCTGTTCCTCTCTTTTATTGATCTTTAGGAAACCCTGCCACACGGGGCGCTGCAACTCTAAAAGGGTGGAGTCAAAGCATTCATCACATGGTTGCAGCGCTAAATAACATTCACTTCTAGACACATGTTATCTATATTCTAAATCTTTCTTTCTCCAGGCACGGTGTTGAATAAGGCACGTTTGCATAGCTTCAAAGCAACGGCTTTGTATCACAAAAAAGCACAGAGCAGAGTTTATTGTCAGGCATGTAAAACTCTGCTGGGAGCAATTAACACCTCTGTCTTGTAGGAAGTCCTGCAAGGCAACAGCTGCTGAGAGTAGCTGTCACCTCTATTTCCCAGGGAAGTCTCAGGATAGAATCAAAGTTATTTAACACACAGAAACATTATCTAAAATGTAACTACAAGGCTACATGATACAACAAATATTTGATAATTACTAATACAATTTACCTAACAGTAACTCAGCTCTGAGTTCAGTCAACCCTGAATTATGGGTGAGTACAGTCCATGAGTACAGAAGAAACTGTCATCAATGGCAACAGGCAGAAATAAGAATCCTTAAAGTGCACATCTCTCACCAATTGAAATATTAATGTGAAGATTACAAACACATATGTTAGAAGAAAAGCATTATTGTTGCTGCTGCAAAAGAGAGAGAGAGAGACAGCATGCTAGACACCAAATCAATGCAGTGTGATTTGACAGGAAATTTAAGTTGTATCCTTGATACAAAATGCTTTAATGTCTTAGTGCACCCAAGCCAATAAAGTAAAAATGTTTAGGAAATAATTACTATTAATTCAAATTAAAAAAAGTTGTTTTGTATGTATTCTTCTCCAGTTCTAATTACTTTTTCTGTTTTAGGTGACAGCTTGTTTTAGGTATTAAGATTTGAGAAATGGCCTGGGCTGAACCTTTAGCAGGTCATCATACAGCAGGATCTTCATTTCATTCCCAGCCACAAATCAGGTATATTGTGTGCAGGTACACAGTGGTAGTAATCTTTGTCTTGAGCAAGTTACTAAACACCACAGTCATTAACATATAGCAGCTTTCAAACATTATCTATCAGACCTGTTCTAATTATAATGTCCACTTTCCTGAACATGGCACCAACAGGAACCATTGAGTTTGTTAGTCCAGGTAGAACAGAGACCAGAGATGAAAATAGGCTAGAGCTGTACGCTTCTCAAAAGTGGTAAAAGTAAAAGTTGTGGTACTGTTTCTTTATATCAAAGTGATGAAGTATCTGCCTGACCCAGAACCGACAGACGTTGTGCTGCATGTTTTCCTCCGTCTGCCTGTAACACCAGCATTTTATGCTGGAGGGCCTTAACAATCCTCAGTCAGTTATGTCAGCAGCCAAATTATTTTCTAAAACTGTTTGGAATGGAGGGACCACTACTATGAGGAAAAGAAAGAATAAAAATATATTAAAAATCTTCTACGTAACTTTAAACTTAGACCTATTATTTTTATTGACAATCTACTGTAATTTGAAAAGTAAAAAAAAAAAAAGATATTTGAATA
Organism: Xiphophorus hellerii; assembly: GCF_003331165.1. Classification (NCBI taxonomy): domain Eukaryota; kingdom Metazoa; phylum Chordata; class Actinopteri; order Cyprinodontiformes; family Poeciliidae; genus Xiphophorus; species Xiphophorus hellerii. The sequence continues at coordinate 31,587,558 of NC_045694.1, read as the reverse complement.
AAATAAAACACTAGACCAAACAGGAATGTGGGGCTGGTGGTAGCATTGTAGCAAGAAGGGTTCGACTCCTGAGATGGGATCTTTCTTCATAGAGTCTGCATGTTCTCCCTGTGCATCTTTGCTTCTCTCTGGGTTCTCCAGCTTCCTCCCAAAAACATGACTGTTAGGCTGAGCGCTTTCTGCAGTTTGCCCTTAGTGTGTACATGGAGGATTCTCCTGTGTGTTTCTGTGTTGCCCTGGGATGGTCTGGCAATACAACCATATGAACGTTTATTTCAGTGATAAATGTTTTATCACCTTCTTTAAAAAATGGCCTAAGTCATTTTTGCCAAAAGTGATTTTTGCAAAAAAAAAAAAAGTCATCATCTCTTTACATCCAGAAGAGGCAACATCAAATGTTGGTCCTACAGGCAGACGGAGAGGGGAAAAAGATTAAAAAAAATAAAACAGACTTATTTTAGGAATGTGACAATATTGTTGGTGTTATATATAGATGAATGTTTCAGCCAAACTTATTTACTAAGTGGACTTAAAATAAAACAAATGTTCCCACAAATTTTAATTATCAAGACATAATTTTTATAATTCAATAAATGTTGAAAATGAAGATGTCAGTTTTACCACAGAGGGTCAAAATGAATATTTACTTGTGTTTTACTTCAGAATTTGGTCGGCCTCCCTAACAGCAGCTAAGCTTTCTAAAATGTAGGACTCCATCTCATGATCAGGGTATCCAATTAGGTTATGAACTGAGAACATGTCAGTCCATTTTAAGCTCTGTATTTTTGTTTTTACAGTCATCTCTATAACTGCTGTGGTTCAGTTTTTAATGTCATCTGTTTGCACAGTTGCACTACTTTGCATTAAAGAGGCTGATGAATATTGGTTTTGGTGGTTATACTATGTCTTAGTTTGGCCCAGTTTCAGTACCATCTGTTCTCCCTGCAAGCAAAAGGTTAGACTATGTTCCACTTAATCAGCTCCTCTCTTCAGTCTGTTAGGATGATTGATAGCACATTCACCAAGGACTATATTTAGAACATGTTCCTACCTGCTTACATGTAATTAAATCTACAATTTAGGTGTCATTTAATAGAAAGGTATAACGGAAGTTATCTAGATTATTAAAATTTTAATAAGTCTTATTTATTTCAAGTTACCCTTAACATTAACATCACTTTTCCTATTTCTCTGCCATTTCTTCAAATGAGATGGCATACCTTTTTGTTTCTTTTTTTTGACAAAGACAGAATAAATCCGTCTGTACTCGATATTTAATAATCTGTGGGAGTTTGGATGGCAAGGTTCTGTTTCCAATGTGACAAAGAAAATTAAACGGATGAAAAAAATTTGTTGACTTTTCAGCCAAACACATTTACTAAGTGGACTTTTATACCTTAGCGAGATCACCTGACTTAGCTTCACTACTTGTGTTTGATCATTCCTTCTTTAAAAAAGTTCATATAAATTAAACACACAGGCTTTTACATGTTAACAAAATCTTTTCCTATAAATGCAGTACCAGTAGATGGCAAAAACTGTGGCTTTAATGACATCATGCAAGGACCTTTTCAAATAGACTGGTTGGCCAGTGGTTCTCAATGATTTTCTGTCGTTTGCCGTTAGGGATCATACATTTTTTTCATGCAACATAAGGAATTTGGTGGAATTCATTTCTTCATTTCGTTTTGCAAAGGTTTTGCATTTTCCAAAATCTTGGAAATGCAAGGTTTTACATTTCCATGTCACAAGTTTTCATTGCCTTCCAAACGGATTGCATTACTACACCATATTTTGTGTTCCCCTTCAATAATCTATGTACTAGTCACTTCATGTAATATCTTGAATATTGAAAACATTTTTCTGCTACAATATGAGGTATGTGTAAGGTTTTTATATGTATGTTAATATCTTGTTTGTGAGATATGTGAAGTTGTATCTGTTGTATCTACTAATTTATTGCAAGCAAATAAAATACTTTTGAGGTAAAATAAAAATACTTTTCTTCTTCACTCTTCAATTTGCATTTTTTTCGTGTTATTTCAATGTTAACTGCTAAGCTGTAGATGTTTTACATCAAACTCAACTAACCATTATCATTTAGCTCTTGTCAAAGTTGCTTAAATCAGTGTTTCCCAACCGTGGTCCTCAAGGCAAGCTGCAATCAATATTGTAAAATCTTCCAACAGGCAATGCATACATTTGCCTATACAAATATTTCAATTATCAATGAGAAAAAGAATTTACAGAAAATTCAAGTGGACAAATTGATTTTCTTTCATCATTGTTCATTTTACTTCTCATTTACTGCAGGATTACAAGTGAGGCACTGCTTGATCTGTCTCCACTGACCTCACATCACTGTTTCACACATGTCCCTGCTCGAGCATGCGTATTTCAAATAAGTGTATTACCTTTTCAGCTGATCTTATCTTTTCAGTAAGATCTGCAGACCTGACAGACCCACTCATTTACTTCCAGTGTATGGCAAATAAGAAAAACATCTAAAACATCCCAGTAGGACAAAGGTTCAGTGTTAACAAGTTGAATGTTCAGGAAAAACGCCGTACCAAGACAGAAAGTTATTTGTGCTACATTACTCACCCAGCCTCTTTCTTGGCAGTACAATCATCAGAACGCCTTGAAAAACAACCTGGGAAATTTATAGGTATCAGAAAATGAGCCCCTGACTAATGTATTGGGACTAAAGTCGTCAGGAGCCTATAAATAACTAGCATCTGCTGCAACTGTAGACGGTGCCAAGGTATTGAAATGAAACACAAAACAAGCTCATAAAAGGGTGTCACAGATTTATGCTGCAGTATGAATATTACACCATCTCAACCAGTTCATATAGCTGTTATTTTTCTGTCTTTTTTAACTGACAGCTATCAGAACTCGAGAGAGGCTGACATACAGGCAGACCTCCGGGCTAATAAACAGGAAGAAGCCGGCACAGGGGAGGATGTTGATCCATGTTCATGACATCATTCTATTCAACCATTTGCTCCATTTTGTTTAATGCATAGTGTTTTCAGTCTGAGTTTGGTTTTCTTGTGCTTTTTCCCCAGAGATTGCATGAGAAAGAGACAATGTCAATTGTGACAAGAACTGTAGAAACCAGTGAAAGTCCATCTCCTCTCAATCCAGCCTCTCTTTCTGTCTCTGACTGAATGAAACTGGAGACCAGATGTCAGAGTGAGGGGATTTTCTGGATCTTTTTCTACCTTTTTTGCAAGGTATTTTGAAAACATTTCTCTATAGATGCTTGATTTTAGTTTAGTTTGGTTGCTCCAGCCTGGCCTGATAGTTTTTGCTACTGGCTTGGTTTGGCTTTATGCCAGTCGTAGAGGGTGGTGCTGAGTTTGAGAAGCTGGCAGGCTGTCAAACCAATGAGGAGTGGTCGGTTATGAAAGTGTGAAATCTGCTTTTCATATGAACTTAGTCTTAGACTTAGACTTAGACTGACTTTATTGTCATTTTGCATGCACAGGGTGTATACAGAACGAAATTCCATTGCATATGGCTCAGAACAATGTTTTGAGGTTCCAATGTTATGAGGTTACTCCAGAATAAAATAAAATACAATATAAAATATAAATATAAATATAAAATATAAAGTGCAGGACTGACAGTAAAATAGAAGTTATTTAGCTATGTACTTGTGCAAGGTATGAAGTGGAGACCAGTTTTTGAGTGCAGTCCAGTTAAGAGTTCAGCAGTCTGATGGCAAGTGGGAAAAAGCTGTTTCGGACCTGCACCGGATGCTGCGGAACCTCTTTCCAGAGGGCAGGAGGGAGAACAGTCCATGGTGGGGGTGTGAGGGGTCACTGACGATGTTTCGGCCTCGGGACACGCAGCGCTGGGATGAAATGTCCTGAATGGAGGGAAGGGGGGCCCCGATGATCCTCTCTGCTGTCCGCACCACTCTCCTCACGTTCTTCCAGTCGGAGGCGCTGCAGCCTCCACACCACACAGAGAGGCAGCTGGTCAGAATGCTCTCTATGGTGCTTCTGTAGAACGTCTTGAGGATGGGCGGGGACAGGTGTGCTCTTCTCATCCTCCGCAGGAAATACAAGCGTTTCTGTGCCCTCTTGACCAGAGACGTGGTGTTCACAGTCCAGGTGAGGTCGTTTGTGATGTGCACCCCCAGGAATTTGGTGCTGCTGACCACCTCCACAGCCGAGCTGTTGATGAGCAGTGGAGCGTGGCTGGGCAGGTTCTTCCTGAAGTCGACGATCATCTCCTTCGTCTTGTCAACGTTCAGGATCAGGCTGTTGTCTCTGCACCAGTCCACCAGCTGCTCCACCTCCTCTCTGTAGCCCAGGTCGTTGTCGTCTCTGATGAGGCCCACCACCGTTGTGTCGTCCGCGAACTTCACGATGTGATTGGTGGCGAACCTGGGGGCGCAGTCGTGTGTCATCAGAGTGAACAGCAGAGGACTCAGGACGCAGCCCTGAGGGGAGCCTGTGCTGAGGGTGATGACATCGGAGGTGTGTTGTCCGATCCGGACTGACTGAGGTCTGTCGGTGAGGAAGTCTAGCAGCCAGTTGCGCAGGGGGGTGCTGAAGCCCAGGTGTCCCAGTTTTTCTGCCAGATGCTGTGGGATGATTGTGTTGAACGCTGAGCTGAAGTCCAGGAACAACATCCGCACATGAGTGTTCTTCTCCTCCAGGTGAGCCAGGCTCAGGTGTAGGGCGGAGGAGATGGCGTCCTCAGTGGAGCGGTTTCGGCGGTAGGCAAACTGGAACGGGTCGAATGTGGAGGGGAGTCTGGAGACGATGTGTTCTTTTACCAGCCTTTCAAAGCACTTCATCATGATGGGAGTCAGTGCCACAGGCTGGTAATCGTTGAAAGAGGTGACTTGAGGTTTCTTTGGCACCGGAATGATGGAAGCAGTTTTGAGACAATGGAGCGATTGTTATATTACATTTGAAGTAAATTTTTTGGTAGAAAGACTTGTTGTTGACACTTTTACACTAGTACTCCTGCTGGTTAGTCCAGCTAAATTGGTTATTATCAGAAATGTATTTCTAAATTTACTATTTACCAAAAAATGATCCTCTAGTCAAGTAGTCATGGTATGTCCAGCTAGTTTCACCCATAAAGATGGTCTGTTAGGGTTGTAAATCTGTGCTCCTTAAACATGAAATATGTCACAGAAGGTAGATATTTATGATCCTTAAGGCGGTGTCTCCCAAAATGGAGTTAATATGTTATTAGGTTTGGGAGCTGGGCCACGCCCCAACCACACCTGTGATTTTCCAGGCGGTCTGTTTATACTCTGCTCACCTACTCATCGCAGTCTGTTAGTTCTGTCAACCCCACTCTCCCTTACCCTTTACCTCTTTCATTTAATTCTTCTTCATTCATAAAAATGCTTTGCTTTTTCTTTTTGCTGCAGGTTTCGTCTGGGGGATCCTATGTTGGCTCAGATAAAATAAGAGGAATCGTTTCCTGAAGACCAAACCCCCACAGAGAGTCTTCACCTCCCAAGCCCTCCATTATTCTCCCCAGATTACCAAATCAAGATCATTCATCCCTTCATCCTTTCATCCCTTCATTGGGGGGAGGAGGGATCCCTTCATCCCTCCTCCAGTTCATCCCTCTCCCCTCTCCCTTCCATCCCTTTCTTCTTCATCCCTTCATCTTTCATCCATTCATCAATAAATCTTTAAACATATACAGTATCTTTGTGGTGGTCTTTACTAGTGAACCTGGGCCATAATGGAACACCCTGCATGTTTCAGGCGTTTCCTTGCTTCAACCCAGCTAATTTCAATTGATGGATAATTAACAGGCATTTGTTGAACTGCAATCAGCTGAATCAGGAGAATAAAATAGAGAGACATCTAAAACATGCATGGCAGTGTGCCTTGAGGACCAGAGTTGGGAAACACTGCTGTGGGCTCCAGTGAACCTGCTGTTGTTGCTGCAGAGGAACACCCCTCCAACATGTAATCATTTATAAACTATGATCATTCTAAGGAAAATGAGAATCCAAGAGAAGTTTAATAATCACTAGTCTGTGAATAGTTTTGATGCAAAATCAGGGGAAAAAAGGACTGATGAAGTTGTTTGTGAAAGCCTCTGTAAGGAAGACAGCATGTTTGATGAAGATTGTTTTTAAACTGTCCCCCAAAAAAGAAAAGCCCTGAACCTGCCAAGAGCAGCACAAAAGCTTTAAGAGCTAAGAGGCAAATAAAGAAGGAGAGAGCAGTTTGGAGTCTGAGAGTGACCTGTCTTTGAGTCAAGATCAGCAGATTATGTTTTCTTCTGCTGAAATTAAGAGGTTCTTGCAGGAAACCAAATAGCTCAGGCTGATTAAAGGGGAAGAATATTTCCAGACTTAAAGATGTGTTGAGTCATACCAGGCTTTGATGAAGAAACCTGGAAATTTCCTTGATATGTTAGCATATCAAGAAATCTCCTGTTGAAAGAAACTGAGCCCAAACACTTACAGCCGATAATGATGTTCAGACAGATATTCTATACATCCTTCATTTTTGTATGTGTGATTTTAAAGTAGGGACATTACATTGAAATGGTGCCAAAGACTAAGTAAAATGGCCTGCATTTTTCAGACTAATGGTTTTAAAGAAAACTGATATGTTAGTTCAAGAAACACAAAGTACTGCTGATACGGCTGATTGGAAGACTCAGTTGGTAGAACTGCAGAGTTTAGCAGTGACTACAGGAAACAGAGAGTTTTTAAAATCCTTCAAATCTAAAAAGGCCGTTCTGACCAACCTGTTGGGCAGAGCAGTCATAGGAGCCTTGGTCAGATCACGTTTCCTCAGCGTAACAGAGATCGTTGCCCTGTCTCACTCATTCTTTAGACTGGAAAAAAGGGAAAAAGGTTATTCACTTTCTAAAATAAGACAGTGGTTCTATGACCTCAGAGTCATTCGAGATCAGGAAGCTTGCTGTCAGTTCAGAATGAACATTTGGAGAATCTGGATGTGATTCTCCTTCGAAGGATTTCCTGAAGTTGATGCTGAAACTAATTAAAAACGGAAGGCTCAGTTTATTCTACATGAACTACAGTACATACTGCTTTGATGAGTATAGAGTGGTAGGTCCGCAGGCCCGGATGCTCTTCCTGTTGATTTTTACAAGTCCTTCTGGTCTATGATTGTTGAATGTTATCATGATTAGTCTGCAGAGAGGTTGGCTGCCTCTGAGCTGCAGAATGGGAGTCACTACTCAGCTCCCACAGAAGATCTACAAGATTTAAGAAACTGGTCACCAATCTTATTTCTATAGAGAAAGAAAAGGTGTTTGACCGAGATGAACATCAATATTTGTAACAACCTTAGACTGCTTTTGGTTTCAGTCCAAGTTTCTTAGCTATTATCCAGGTTCTGTACCATGACATTGAGTGTACTTAAAAGGAACTTGACTCAAGTGCTCCAGAAAATGTTTTAAGGGGAGAGAGACAAGGCTGTCCTTCATCAGGGACGTTTTATTTCTTGGCAATTGAACCTTTACTTCATAAATTGAGAATAGATTTATGTGGGATTTCTCTTCGTGGGTGCAAAGTTGTCAGCTCATGATTTAATTATTTTTGGTAAACTCAAGAAGATATTGATGTCAATACTGTTTTTCTTGTTGGTTGTATTTCTTCTACAAAAATAAACTGGAGAATGAGTGAGGCTATAACTGTGGGAAGTTGGCTGGAGGATCAATTCAGTGTGGCTGGAGGTCTAGTCTGGATATAGGAGGATTCAAATATCTAGGTGTGTTTGTAGGCAATTGTTTTTTGCAGAACAATTGGGAAAATGCATTGGATGAAGTAAAGGGTCTAGTTTTGAAATAGAAGTGGATTTGACCTAACATCTCATATGGAGGGGAAGTTCTTGTCATCAATAATCTAGTTTGTTCCATTGATTTGTGTTGATTCTCCAGTTTCTCTTTTATCAACTATTCAAAGAGTTCTGGTAGATTTTTTGGGGTATGGGGCAAAGCTTCACTGGATGAAGAAGGTAGACAAGGCCTGGTCCATTTGGCCAGCAGAGTTGCTGTATTTTCTTTTCAGGTAATTTAGAAGCTACTCACAGGTGGATCTAATGTGGAGGACTGTATCGTTCTGCATTCTTCATAGGTTTGGTAGGATGAGTTTAGATTAGTCTCTCTTTCTTTTTTTTTTTTTTTTTTTTTTTACCCCTCCAAGGGGTCTTTTGTGGGCTCTAATGTCCCTTATATGATAGTAGGCTGACAGGAAACGGGGAAGGAGAGGGGGGAAGACATGCGGCAAATGTCGTCGGGTCCGGGAGTCGAACCCGCGACGGCCGCGTCGAGGACTCAAGGCCTCCAAATACGGGTCGCGCTAACCACTACGCCACCACGGCACGCCCAGTCTCTCTTTCTGATGGACTCCAGCAAACTGAAATCTTCCATTCTTGCGGCTTTTTTTCTCTGTGGGGTCCCTTTTCCATCCATCAGACTGTTGTCTGGTATGAAGAACTTCTCTGGCCCTTTTCTGGATTCAGTGGACAGTAAAGGAATCTACCTTGAAGGAGCCTCAAGAAAAATTATGTACAGACTGATTTTAAAAACTCCCAAACAAAACAAGTTGAATGGATGTGGTATCAATCCTGCTGTGGAGGAAAAATGTCTGTGAAACAGAGAGAAATGCTGTTTCATTGTTTCTCTGTGTTCGTCTTTCAGATGTTTGTGTTTCAGGGAACTATCTTTGGCATATGTGGGGAAGTTTTGACTGAACACCTTTATTTGTGGTTTTAAATTTAGTCGCCAGGGAAAGAGTAAACGTTAGTTAATTACGTTCTTATCAGGCAGGCCAAAATGGTGGTGCATATAAACAGAAAGAGGAAGGTGGAGGAAGGGTTGAATTCAGTTGAATTGAATTTTTATAGATCAGCTTCAGACTGTCAGGTCTTAAGTTATGGAGCATTTCGTTGTGTAATAGAAGGAGAACTTATTTTTGGAAGGGTGTTAATGTAATTTGTTATGGAATATTATGTTCATTAATTTTGTTTTGTATTTTACTACAAGATGTCACATGATACTATGTCAGTTATTTATTGTTTAAAATTCCTCTCTCTCATACACACATACTAGGTTAGTAAATCATCCAACTTGAGACTAGTTATAACCTCAAAAACCTTTCTTTCATTAGGTCATACATTTGGTCTGTGCAATCATAGACCAGCCTTTGACTTTGACTTAAATCCACTTTGTCTTGATATTATCCTCTCAGTCTGCTTTACCTTCCATCCTTATGCCTCCCCCTCCCATGTGCAGTTCTCATGTTAATGAAAATCTAATTCTCTCCTGCAGAATTAGAGGAGAGCTCACTGAGAAGTTGAACACTTGGAATTAAGAGGGCTTAACTTCGCTTGACCTTTTTGTTTTTAATATCATTAGTTTTCATGAGTCTGTTCTTTGGATTAATACCAGCCAGCATATGCAGCTACTCCAGAGACCCTCAGAGTACATTTGTGTAAACTCTAAAAAGTCATTGTCCATTTTAAGAAGTACACTATAAAACCGACTACACAGCTCAAAAATGGAATTTTATGAGACTTTTGCAAAACGAGTACAAACAAGTCCAAAGAGTTTACAAGTATGGATGTTTTCAGTTAGATTCCCTCCCTGACCTTACACACACATGCACACAGATAAGAAAAGGTCATACCTGGGGTTGGTCGTAGTGCTGGGGCAAAGCACAACCCATGTAAGGAGGCCTTAGTCCTCGCTCTCACGGGTTCGAGTCCCGGACCCGATGACTTCTTCCACACGTCTTCCCCTCCTCTCTCTCACAACCCATATTCCTGTCTGACAATTATCAAACAAAGAGCTGACAAAACCTTTAAAAATCCTGGCATAGATGCAAAAGTCGTTTTCTGTTTCAGACTGGTCATAAAATTTGAATATCATGAAAAAGTTGATTAGAGCACAGGTTGCTCTGATAGTGACCTTCAGCTCTTCTGAATTGTTTTGTCTGATGTATCACATTTTCCTCTTTACAATATGCCATAGATTTTCTATGAAGTAAGGGTCAGGCAAGTTTGATGACTAATTAAAACAGGGATACCATGGTCCATAAACCATGTGTACAGGTGACAAGTCCTGTTGGAAAATTAAAGTTGGTCAGCAGCAGGAAGAATGAAGTGCAATAAAACCTGGTAGATCGCTGTGTTGATCTTGGACCTCAGAAAACACAGTGGACCAACCGCAGCAGATGGCATGGCACCCCAAACCATCACTGACTGTGGGAACTTTGACTGGACCTCAAGCAACTTGGATTCTGTGTGTCTCCTCTCTTCCTCCAACCTTTGCAGGTGTTTTGAGTTAATCAGCTGATTCGAGTGTGGCAACAAGGGTCTTCAATACTGAAACTTTTCACAATATTCCAATTTAATTTACATACTAAATTTGGGGTCTTCATTAGTTTTCAGCTATAATCATTATCTACAGGTAATGAATGGATATAATACACAAGTTTTCATTTTTTAATGGAATTACTGAAATAAATAAACTTTTTCATTGTTCTAATTTATGACCAGCACCTGGTCATAAAATTACCTTATATACAGTATATACAGTATATATATATATATATATATATATATATATATATATATATATATATATAGTATATCCCTCTGACCACTGTGCAGGACTTGTATATGTCATTCCCAAGACGAATTGACGCTGAATTGGCCGCAAAAGGAGGCCCTACACCATACTAATAAGTTATTGTGGTCTAAAACCAGGTGTTTCAGTTTCATTGTCCAACCCCTCTGTATATATATATATATATATATATATATATATATATATATATATATATATATATGATATATAATTATGATATGTATTAGTTTACATGTCATTTAAAAAATCATATGTAAACTAATATAAATTAATTAATTGATATTATGCATATTATGGAAGATCTTGTTGTGAGCGGTAGAAAGTACAGGGGCACTTATTGCAATTATCTGGCTGATCACGATATTTAAAAAGCCTGACCAGTTTTGATTCTAACTAATTTCTTTCTGTCCTAAATATAGCAAAAAAGTTGCACAGTTGGCAACAATAGGCTAACTACTGTGAAATGTACCTCCTTGTGCCCCCCCCCAATACCAAGTGCATAGGAGAAACACTGTTCTGTGAAATAAAAACTGCATGATAAGCAGCATATGGGGTGGAAATTTACATAGACTTGCATAATAATGAGCCAGAGTTACCGATGGTGGCAGAGGTACTGTCCTATTTTGGATATTATGTTTTACAAGCATACAGATCCAGCCATGTGAATTTCCCCCCTGCCACGACCCCTAACCCAACTCTCCCTCCACGATTCATTCACAACAGTTTCTGGCACAGAGAACAACAACCTGTGAAAAGCTGTTAAGTACCAGGAGTTGCTGAAGTTTGCAGGTGTTCTCAGGCCTGGAAGCCAAAGCAGTGTCAGCTGATGGAATAAGCAACAGCATTTGGTTTTATTTACTGCATCATTTGGCTTGTCTGATCATATTAGAACCACAGAGAGGACTGAAGTTCATGTCTGCACAGGAGAAATAAAGGAGATATTTTAAACCAGCTAACATCTCAACTACTTTAAAATTTTATTGAAGAAATTTTCATTTTTTATTTTTCTTTTTCAGAGTTTTATTCTTGTTGAATATTTTGGTAAGCACACATGCACTACATGGACAAAATGTATGATCAGGTGTGTTAATTATTACCTGCAAACTTTCTGTATGTCTTTTCTGACAGAGAAGATTACCTTTTTTTGTCAATTGATAACATTGACAATGAATTATTGTTATTCAGTAATTATTATTGTTGAATACAAATTGGAGTAATTCTATTGTTTAGATTGAGAAGAATTTCCGGGTGAATAATCAGTTTGACAATGCACATCAATCCCATGCAATCTTCAGATTTATTTAAAAACCTGTACCTCCAGTACCCGAGATGCAAGTCACATATTTCATCTTAAATGCAGAAATCCAAAAGGAATACTGACTGGGCAAAAGGAATATTACTGGACAGTTAACTGTTCCTGAGCCACAACTCACTGAAAATTTAAGTCCTATGTTTTTGCTAATGGTGGATCTAGATTCATTTCAGGGCTTTTGCCCCAGTCTCTCATGGAGTCAGTCCATTATCTATCCCTTAATAAACCTACAGGTAATCCAGTGACCGAACAGGCCCCCAAGATACAATTATCCAATTCTTTACTCCTTTCTTTTTCTTTCAGGTGTGGCATAGGGGAAGCATTTCTATTTCATATATGTTTATGCAGGATAAAGATCATCTGAGCAGTTCTCCACAAATCATAATCTTCCTAAAGTTTACTTTTTAAATTATTACAGCTCAGACATTCTTTTAATTTCATCTGTGTTATGTTGCAGATGCACCAACTTAGTTGATGAATTTGTTGATTTGTAGAAATGAGGCAAACGCTTTATCTGACTTATTTTTAATTAGGAGAACTTCAGCATTCTCTGCTTTGAAAATACTCAACTAAATATCATTGTGTCCAACATTCTTTTTTTCCATTAATTTGGATTAAGTTGGTTAACAGATCCCATTTGTTCCAATCCAAATTTGCCTACGTCTGTCTGAGTTTGGACGCTTGCTGTGACAGGTGCCACATTGACAACGTGTCTCTATTCTGGACACTTCCTGCTTCAGCAAATTTCTGAACAAGCTCACTGACCTAAAACTGACCCATAACCCTCTACTTGCCCAGTTTGGTAAATGGTGGAGGAAGCTAAACATATTACAGTAGTTATGCAGGCATGGCATAGTGTACATCTCAGCTCAAAGACTGCTACCCACTCATGTTAAATGGCTTCCAGACATGATGTAAAGACCCTGTCGTAAAAATATCTGTTTTTTTATTCAGAATCAGAGTGACATGTTTGACAAGATTTGTGGTCCTCTCCTGACATATTTTTCAAGATGTCAACTTAGTGATGCACCTGCAGCACTTTTTTGACCTTTTTTTCTCCTTGTTTTAAGATGTCCTCTTTCCAGTTTGTGTGTAGGGGTGGGAGTGGGGGTGGAGTGTTGGAGGGCGCCCCAGGTGCTCAGATGAGGTTCTGGGCTGTTTACTTGCTTTCATATTCTAAAAAAAACTAACACCTAACAATTATCAATCAATCTGAAATAAATTTTTAACTTTAAATCTTTTATATTCCTTGCTTTGTTGTGTTTCAAAAGAAACGATTGTGCCAAAAGTTATTGTTCTTTTCTTAACAGTTAATTGGAAAATTCTGCAAACATGCCATCCGGTGAGCTGAGGGGTGTACTACAAGATAAATTCAACAAAGCTGGGCATTCTAGATCCTTGTGCTTTTGTTTTGATTTAGACATACTTGCTCTCTTGCTTGCATCTTTTCTGAGAATATTTATTCCTCTCCAGTAAAACCAGCACAACCCTCATCCAGCCCAAAGCTTTCAAATAACTCACATCCAAATTTACACTTTACTGGCCCTTGTAAAATAACGTATTCCACAGTCAGCTCCCTTCCTACCACATAATCTGCTTTGATCACAGTGAAAATAAATAAAGTCAATCCATTCTAAATTAAGAAACAGAAAGTAGCAGTCTGGTAAACAAAAAAACCAACAGGCCAAAGCAAAGACACTCCCAACCCTGAGCCTCACTACTTACTCTGTAACGAAGGCCATCTGCTGGTGTGCTGTTCCACAAAATCTGCTTCACACAAATCTTGATTACATATTTCTAAAGGGGTGAACTTTTTGCTAAATGCCTCCTTTGATAATTATTCTGTCTCAGATAAGAAAAAAAAAACCTTGACTATATTGCTACTTTTGCTGCTTTGATGACCATATAAGAATCTCAGGCTTTGATTTTTCACCAGTACAAGTCCAAAAAAAGAAAAAAAAAAGGCCATTAACAGATTCTCTAAAATGTGTTTGATGCACTGTCCACATGTAACCTCTGTTTAAAAGCACTAAAAACGATTGACAATAAAACTTCTGGCTACAGTGAAGATTTGCAAATGCTTCTTCTTTGCGTTTGTGTGTGGACACTGGAAACTGTTAATTCAGAGATCAGTGCATGACAGTCTTACTACCCCATATAGAAGTGGGTCCAAAACTTATAGAAGTTTGGATCCACTTCTATAAGTGGGTCAAAATGACCCGCATTCATTTCCTATGGAATTTAATGGGAATCTTATTATTATTATATAATTATTATCTTTATTTTTACCTCACAAATGTGTGTGTGTGTGTCGACCATCAGTGCTGTGACAGTGTTATTGTCACAAATGTCTGTTATTGCGCAATAGCCAGCCCCGCCCACTCCTCACAACTCTCCTGGGCTGCCTACTGACCAGTTCTCTGTCTAACAGGTCCGGAAAATCTCTAAGACCTGGGTATTACCCTAAAGGAGATCTATAAGAGATAATCTATTCAAACTGGTGGCGAAAGCGATTCGTCTAGCTCTAACTACCTCCGATCCAGAAGCTACAACCCTTTACAGTTAAGAAACAATCAGCTGAGTAGCCCTCGCAGCTGCATAATTCCAATAACCGCTCCTGTTAACGGTAGCTCGCTTTCTAAAATATAACTCGCTCTTGGAACCGGCTAGATTAAATTTAGTGACTTAGATATAAGTCCCAGGGTCATTATTTACACTCACTAAAGGAAATTATGAAGCCACCTATTTACTAGAATCACGTACATTAGTTTTAATTCAAGTAAGAGAACAGAAAAATACTTTAAGTGACTCAATTAATTCCAATGTCCACCAACCTCGTTGGAATTTTATAGAATAAATTTATTAAGCAAGCTTAAGCAGGGATATGTGACATACAAATCAACAATCAATTGTATATAATTCAAGAGCAGTATAATAAAATCAACATGTATAACCATACTATCCTGTCTCTTTTCCCTAACCTATGTCGCAAATTCTGAGATGGACTTTTATGGAGCAGATTCAACTCACACCCAGTTGATGGCGGATCTTGGCAACAGGAACATCCAGAATCCTTGGTTAGAGTCTTTGTCCTTGTGTGGAAAAATCCTCCTTAGAATAGAAGCAAAGCAGAACGGGTCCAAATCCTTCGAAAACCCGGCTCTTCATCCCTCAGGGACCTTTGTCTTTTCTCCAAGTCTGCTGCAGAGTTTGAGATCGTTGGGTTGAGGCAGGGCCGACGGTCGAATCAGGAACCAGGGCTGGGGCTGTAGGATCTTGTCCCTTCTTAGCGGCACGAAGTCTCAACTTCCCTGTGGCTCTGAGGTGCGGTCCTCTGCTGTTTCTCAATCTGCTTCTCCGTGTTGACTTGTCTCCAGCGCCGCGGACTAAGAACAGTTGCTTCCTCTTTTCAGTCTCCTTTTATACTTTTTACACCCATGTGTGTGTACGGGGAGTTTTTTTATTATAACTTCCTCTCTTTTCTACACTTTTTTATTTAACTTCCTCTCTTTTCTATAACTCACATCACATCTCTTACTTATTATAAATCATCAACCATAATCATTACATTGTTGTTATCATTACAGATCATTATTCAGAAATACATTTCAGAAAGTTATTTAGTGATTACTTATACCCATTTTAACAATTGTATTCATACATATTCAACTTAATTATTATTTTAATCAAACCACAAGATTGCTTTATTTCTCTCAGGCCTTTATGCACCTTTTCTGCGTGTACCTGGAAAGATCTCATAACCCCATGCCAGTTTTCTTGACACAAATCAACCTATTAGCCTCCTTTTAAGTTAGCTAACACTAGTTGTCTAACCAAGCTACTAACATTACTGCCTATACTTTATTGTGCATGTGTTTTTTTTGTGCGTGCATGTCGGGGTGTGTCTCTGTGTGTGTCTGACACCCTGAATGAGAAAACCAAAAGAGAAAATGTGTTGAATGACATGCAAAACTTGTTGACTAATGTGTTCAAGGTTCTTTCTTTTATTATCTCATTAAATAAAATAAAAATTCATAGCTATATAAACGAATGAATAAATAAATGAGCTGAAAAAGAATAGAGTGCCTTCTCCGGGACGGGGAGGATGTCCTGCCCCAAGTGGAGCGGGAGATCGACAGACAGATTTGCACAACGTCTGCAGTGAAGCGGGCGCTGTACCAGTCTGTCGAGGTGAAGAGAGCACTGAGCCAAAAAACGAAGCTCTTGATTTACCGGTCTAAGTTCCTACCCTCATCTATGATCATGAGCTTTGGGTCATGGCCGAAAGAACAAGGTCACAGATACAAGCGGCCAAAATTAGTGTTAGTTTTTTAGGGTGTCTGGGCTCTCCCTTAGAGAGAAGCTCAGTCATCTGGGCGGGAATCAGAGTAGAGCCGCTGCTCCTTCATGTCGAGAGGAGCCAGTTGAAGTGGCTCGGGCATCTGATTAGGATGCCTCCTGGTCCCCTCTCTCGTGAGATGTTCCGGGCACGACCCACCAGGAGGAGGCCCAGAGGAAGACCCAGGATATGCTGGAGGGACTATGTTTCTCAGCTATCCTAGGAATACCTTGGGATTCCCCCGGAGGAGCTGGAACAAGTGGCTGGGGAGAGCAAACTGTGGGCCTCCCTTCTTAGGCTGCTACCCCGCAGCCTGACACCGGATAAACAGAAGAAGATGAATGAATGGATGGATGGATGGGTGGATAAATTCACATACATACACACTCACATGCATGATACACACAGCACAATAGAATACAGACAATAATGTTAGCTAGCTTGGTTAGCTAGCTAGTTTCAAGAAACGTGCTCTTTCTATCCACTCCTCCCCTCCCCCTGCCCACACACCCACACACACACATAGTAAAATTTCTGTTGTCATTTCATTTTAAAAATGTTCTAGAAATTGTCACAGATGTTCTACAATTTCTTCTAAAAATGCTTAAAAAAGTGAAAAATGAAAATATTTCAAACGTGAAATAACTTGTGTGAAATAAAACACAGAAGAAAGTATCATACTAAACATTATTTTGAATCAAAATGACAAAAGTAGCATTAAAACAGATTGATTTAAACACTCGTCCAAAAAGACCCCCTCATGGAAGACTGTATAGTCCATATGTCATGTATCAGAGGTTTAATATAAAGAACAGGATAAGCTGCATTTGTAAAGTTTTTCACACGACTATAATCATGTAATATTCTTATATTCATAAATATAATCATTGGTTAGTGTATGTAGTAAACTGTGCATTCATTCAGATTCTGTATTGTTTCTTGTAATAGAAGCAGAGTAAGAGATTATTGGTGACAAATTCTGTTTTTACTTCCATACTCATTTTCATTCTGCCAGCATCATACTTTCCTATGTACCTTTACTACTTTCCTATTGGGCAATTTGCATATTTAAATTGACAAGGGCTCAAATCCAATGCACAGAGACAGTCTTACATTGCTGTGTTGTGTTGCATGAAAGATCTACAATAGTGCCTTCTTATATGGAAGTCCCTCATAAATTAACACAGGACACTTGAGTGGAGAGATAGGAACCTGCATAGTCCAGCAGGAAATTAATTGAGCTTCACTTTAAGAATGTGAGACTGCTTGTTGTTTAAGTGCAAAGATTGATTACAGCCTGGGTTACTTTAACGGATGGCAGCTTCATAAAACATTACGTTATATGCAGAGACGAGCTCCACTTGATTCATAGCAACCTTTGCTAGATGTGTGTGTCTGTGTTGTGCATAAAGGTACAGTACACATGGGTATAATAAAATAACACACCCTTGTTAAAGTGTCAGGTTTCTGTGATGTAAAAAAGAAAAAACTAGACTGAGATTAATCAAAACTTCTGAAACCTTTTGCACAAATTTTTCCTGTGCAATACAAGAAATCTGAAACAAAACTATAAAATGGCAATCACCTGGTTTCATAAGAATACATCCTGCATCTAGTCATCCTAAAGCAGGATAATCACCTTGTTACTAGTTAGTAGGCCTTATAGTCAACTAGTAGACTTGTTAAATGATGCTAGATAGCCTGGGGTCTCCCTTGGGTCTGGCCTGGCTGCTGTTCTATCCTTCCTGACCTGGGGAAGCGTTTTTAGCAATTAGGCACTTAATATCAGAGGAGATGAAAAGCTATGATCATGTCTTTCTGCCATTGTCTTTGTATTCCACCGCAGTGCGTTAGAATCTTTTAGGGGTTTTGCTATAGCTGAGGTAACTGACACCAAGCTCTGACATAACTTGTTTATCGTTTTGCTTCTCAAGTTCTAATAAACTACATGATTAGTTTTTTTAGGTTTTAGAAATGTGGGGAAATAACTCAATAATCAATGGCATAGCTGCAGCTTAAATGAATCTGAACAAATTTAAGTATGAAAAATATGATAGTTCAGCCAACAGGCAAAATTTGTGTCTGATTACAGACTCCTGTCGGCCTGCTGATGGCCTGAGGGTCGCTCGTCTGACAGCTGATTGTGGCTACATGTTTATCTGCTTGTTTCTGGTAAATTAACTGTGATCAGTCAGGACTCAGCTAACTGTCAGGTGTGAACGCCCCTACTTAGAGCCGTCTAATTGTGATCTTATTAGCCAGATCAATTCTTCAGGGAGTCTACATCAAAGATGAATTTGTTTATAATTTAAACAGTCATGAGCTGAAATAAATCCGTCTCCCCAGGGATCTATATTTTTATACATTCTCCATCGTGTTTTTTCAAAATGAATTAATTTATGTAGAAAGTGTTGAAAAAAGTTTAGCTTAATGGGATCGGTAGCAAGAACTGTACCATCATGACTGTTAGTAGAGAGCAGCTGGCCTGTCAAACTGAACATTGAACCTTCAAACACTACATTCATATTCTGTAAGAAACAAGCTTAACAAAAAGAAAACATTGAGAAGAAAAATCATCCTCTCAATAACCTGTACACTCCTCTAGGCAACATGCCAGCTTTCTTTCCCTTGATGCAGAGAAAGCCTTTGACTGGAAGGTGATGAACAGATTCACTTTCTGCACACTTCTCATGAATCAAATATTTC
This sequence comes from Xiphophorus hellerii, assembly GCF_003331165.1. Lineage (NCBI taxonomy): Eukaryota > Metazoa > Chordata > Actinopteri > Cyprinodontiformes > Poeciliidae > Xiphophorus > Xiphophorus hellerii. The sequence continues at coordinate 31,568,581 of NC_045694.1, read as the reverse complement.
AATTTATCTGATATTGCCTAAATTTGTACTGGGCTACTTTTCTAATTCTAAACAAAAATTACAGAGGGATTTTTTCTTCAACAAAGAAGTCTTTTAATTGGCCCTGTCTGAACTCCCATTTACAACAAGCTAACAGTATTATGGAAATCCCACCAACTAGGAAGTCCGAACACCTCTGGTGGAAAACATCTTAAAGTTAGTGACTAATGTCAGACAGAGCTCACCAACCTGGTCATCTTTAAACACCTGCAAAGTTTTCATGGACCTTTAAACGCTCTCTCACTCTGGCTCAGTCTGTTACACGATGGGAAACCTGCTGAGTGGACAGATCCAGAAGACAGTCAGACATCCTTCACAGGGACAGGAACACACAACGGTCAAGTTCACTTGAACTTCAGCCTTGAGATGATAATCAAGTGAAATCCATTCCTGAAGAGCCACACATAGACGAATACGAGACATGGGATACAAATGTGGCAATCCTACGTCAAAGCACTGCTGGATCAGAGACAACATCAGAGGCGTTTTACTGGCTGAGGAGGAAACTCTTTTGGTCCAGAGTTCTGTTATCAGATGAAAATAAATGTTTTAAATCAAGGTTCCAGGATCAGGAGGAAGAGTGGAGAGGAACAGGAAGTCCAGTGTGAAGTTTCCAGTCAGTGATGGTTTGGGTCACCATTTTAACTGCTGGTTCTGGTCCACTGGGTTTTCTGAAGTCCACAGTCAATGCAGCTTCTAGCAGCAAATTCTAGAGACTTCATGCTTCCTCTGCTGACCAGCTGGATGGAGATGCTGCTTTGACTTTCCAGCAGGACTTGGTACCAGCCCACACTGCCAGAGGTTCCAAAAGCTGCTTCAGTAACCATGGTGTTCCTGTTTCTGATTGGCCAGGAAACTCCCCTGACCTTTAACCCCATAGAAATCCTCTGGGGAGATGAGAGACTCCAGACCCAACAAGGCAGATGACCTGAAGGTCACTGTCAAAGCAACCTGGACTTCCATTACATCTACACAGAACCACAGGCTGGTCGCCTCCATGAAACGGAGCATCGATGCAGTAATTCATGCAAGAGGACCCAAACCAAGAAATTGACTGCATAGACATGTACCACCATTTCAGAAGTTTGAGATATAAGATAAGATAAGATAAGATAAGATAAGATTTATTTGTCATTGTCATCAACAGATTACAACGAGATTGAGATTTGCTCGACTCGAGTTAAGATGCAGGTTATGTGTATATACATAATATACAAAGATAAAGAAATAAATAGTACAAAATGAGAAATAAATAGACATCAGAAGATGGTTGCAGCGCCTGGAGGTGTCGCAACATAATTTACATTTTTTAACAAAGTGGTGTCAAGAGCAGAAGTTCTTATGCCTTTGAATTTAGTGCCATGATTGCCATTGGGTAAAAACTGTTTTTTAGGCAATTTGTCCTGGTTTTTATTGCTCTGTATCTCTTGCCTGATGGCAGCAGCTGGAAGAGACCATGGCCAGGGTGTGAAGAGTCATTTAAAATGTCCAAAACTTTCTTGTGGAGCCTGGAAGTGTAAATCTGTTCCATAGTGGGGAGGGGGCAGCCTATGGTTCTCTCTGCTGCCCTAACAACCCTCTGGAGCGCCTTCTTGTCCGCGGATGTGCTACTGCCGTACCAGACACACAGACCGTACGTGAGCACACTCTCTATGGAGCAGTGATAGAAAGCCTGCAGCAGGTCTGAGGGGAGACGGTTCTTCTTGAGTATTCTCAGAAAGTACAGTCTCTGCTGTGCCTTCTTCAACAGCTCCTTGGTGTTGGTGCTCCAGGTTAGCTTGTCCTCCAACTCCATGCCCAGAAACATGAACACTGGGACCCTCTCCACACAGGTCCCACTGATGGTGAGAGGCTGGATGTCCGTTTTGTTCTTCCTGAAGTCGATCACCAGCTCCTTTGTTTTGGAGGTGTTGAGGAGCAGGTTATTGACTTTGCACCACTCTGACAGCCGCTTCACCTCATCCCTGTACTCCAGCTCCCCCTTCCTGCCTGAGATGAGACCAACAACAGTCGTGTCATCTGCAAACTTTATGATCTTGTTGCTGAGGTGATTGGAGACACAGTCATGAGTGTAGAGGGTGTAGAGAAGTGGGCTGAGCACGCAACCCTGTGGCGATCCGGTGTTCAGGCTCAGAGCAGTGGAGGTGTGGGGGCCCAGTCTGACCCTCTGGGAGCGACCTGTTAGGAAGTCCAGGATCCAACTGCAGGTGGCTGATGGGAGCCCAAGGTTTGCTAGCTTGGACACCAGACGTTGGGGAAGTATAGTATTAAATGCTGAGCTGAAGTCCACGAAGAGCATTCTGACGTAGCTCCCCTGCTTCTCTAAGTGGGTCAGGGCAGCATGAAGTGCTGTGGATACAGCGTCCTCTGTGGACCTCTTTGCTTTGTAGGCAAATTGGAGAGGGTCCAGCTCAGCAGGCAGGCCAGCGAGGATGTGACTCCGCACCAGTCTCTCGAAGCACTTCATGATGATCGGTGTGAGTGCCACTGGACGGTAGTCGTTCAGGGTGTTGATGTTGGTTCTTTTCGGCAGGGGGACAATGGTAGAGGACTTTAGGCAGGGAGGGACAGTGGCTTGAGACAGGGACTGGTTAAAAATCTTTCTGAAGATTCCAGCCAGTTGGTCTGCACAGTCTTTAAGCACCCTTCCCGACACACCGTCAGGTCCCGCAGCCTTCCTTGGGTTCACCTTCCTCATCACCTGCCTCACCTCACACTCCTCTACTGTAAGAGCAGAGCTGCTGTGGACAGGCAGCTGTGATGGAGCTGTGCTAGGTGTCGCCTCAAAGCGGGCAAAGAAAATATTCATCTCCTCTGCCAGGGAAGTGGTTCCCTCCGTGCATGGCTGGTTGCTGGATCTGTAGTTTGTAATGTGCTGAACACCCTGCCACACCTGCCTGGTGTTGTTGCTCCTGAGCTGCTTCTCTATTCTCCCTCTGTATGATGCCTTAGCTTGGCAGATGCCTCTTCTCAGGTTGGCTCTTGCAGAACTGTAGAGTGCTTTGTCCCCAGACCTGAAAGCAGCGTTCCTGGCTTTCAAGAGGCCCCGGACCTCCTTAGTCATCCAGGGTTTCCTATTCGGATAGATCCTCAGGAGTCTGTTCCTGGTGACATTGTCCGTGCAGAACCTGATGTAGTCCAAGACTGCTGAGCTGTAGTTCTCCAGGTCCTGATGTGCAAAAACCTCCCAGTCAGTTCTCTGGAAGCAGTCCTGTAGTTGGTGAGAGGCATCCTCAGGCCAGATGGTGACAGTCCGGGTTGTACTGGGGACACGTTTCCGCAGGGGGGTGTAAGCAGGGATCAGTAGCAGGGGCACGTGATCAGACTGGCCAAGGTGTGCTAAGGGTTTAGCCCTGTATGCTTGTCTGATGTTTGTGTACAGCTTGTCCAGAGTTTTATCATCCCTGGTTGTGCACTTTATGTGTTGATGGAATTTGGGGAGGACTGATTTCAGATCAGCATGATTAAAGTCCCCAGAGACGATGTGAACAGCCTCGGGGTACTTGTTCTGGTTGTTGCTGATAGTATCATGCAGGAGTCCCACGGCCGAACTAGCATTAGCATCCGGTGCTATGTAAACCGCAGTGAGTAGAATGGCGTTAAACTCACGTGGGAGGTATTGGGGTCTGCATTTAATTGTGATGAACTCCACGCCTGGAGAACAGTGGCTAACAACTACTGTGGAGTTCGTACACCAGCTGTTATTTACATAAACGCATAGTCCACCTCCTCTTTTCTTACCGGAGTTCGCTGATCGGTCCTGTCGATGTGCTGTGTAGCCTGCTAGCTCGATCTCCGGGTCCGGTATGGTTGGATTTAACCACGTCTCCATGATCAACAGAATGCAGCATTCCCGGATGAGGTTGTCAGTTGCAATCCACAGCTTCCATTCGTCCAGTTTGTTAGCGAGAAACCTCACGTTGGAGAGAAAAATGCTTGGTAGTGGTGGTTTGTGTGGCTGTTTCCTGAACCTCGCTAACATGCCGCTGCGACACCCCCTCTTTTGTTTACGATCTCTGTGCCGTCGCCCTGTCGCAGATACTGGGATTGTAATCCAGGGAGAGCCCGGTGTCCGTGCAATATCGACCGGAATGTTGTTGTGGACACGGAAAAGCTCCTGTGACTGACTTCCCCCGATTGCTTGACCAATGGCCAGTAAATTTTGTCGGTTGTAGGTGTTTTTAACCGAGCAAAGTGGAAAAGACAAACTTCGAGTTGGTGAGCACAAAGCCGCTGCGTCTACGTGCGCCGCCATCTTGTTTTCTACTATATGTAACTAAAGCACTTATTTTGATCCGTCTAATGTGATATTCAAATTTTTTGAGATGCTTTTCTTTCTTTTCTGTAAGACATAATCATATGAAAATGCAAAAATAAAAGCTTAAAATATTTAACTTTGTGTAGTGAATCTCTATAAAATGACTGTTTAACTTTGTCAGTTGACTGGCAAGAAATATTGCACTTTTATGCAATATTCAAGTTCTCTCTAAGAAAGTTCTCTCATGAATAGGGGTGCCATATAGGGGGGAAAAGTTATGACAAGGTTCCGGCTAGAAATAGTCGGTCTCACCTCGACGCACGGCTCTGGTTCTGGAACCAGTCTCCTTGAGAGGGGCTGGACATACTTCCACTCTGGAGTTGCCCAAGGTGAGAGGCGTCGGGCAGGAGTGGGCATACTTGTTGCTCCCCATCTCGGCGCCTGTACGTTGGGGTTTACCCCGGTGAACGAGAGGGTAGCATCCCTCCGCCTACGGGTGGGGGGACGGGTTCTGACTGTCGTTTGTGCTTACGGGCCGAACGACAGTTCAGATTACCCACCCTTTTTGGAGTCCTTAGAGGGGGTACTGGAGAGTGCTCCTCCTGGGGACTCCCTTGTTCTGCTGGGGGACTTCAACGCTCACGTGGGCAATGACAGTGAGACCTGGAGGGGCGTGGTTGGGAGGAACGGCCCGCCCGACCTGAACTCGAGCGGTGTTCTGTTGCTGGACTTCTGTGCTCGCCATGGATTGTCCATAACGAACACCATGTTCAAGCATAAGGGTGTCCATATGTGCACTTGGCACCAGGACACCCTAGGCCGCAGTTCGATGATCGACTTTGTCATCGTTTCATCGGATCTGCGGCCGTATGTCTTGGACACTCGGGTGAAGAGAGGTGCGGAGCTGTCCACTGACCACTACCTGGTGGTGAGTTGGCTCCGGTGGTGGGGGCGAAAGCCGGTCAGACCTGGCAGGCCCAAACGTGTTGTGAGGGTCTGCTGGGAACGTCTGGCGGAATCCCCTGTGAGACGGAGCTTTAACTCCCATCTCCGGCAAAACTTCGAACACGTCCCGGGGGAGGTGGGGGACATGGAGTCTGAGTGGACCGTGTTCCGTGCCTCCATTGTCGAGGCGGCCGATCGGAGCTGTGGCCGCAAGGTTGTCGGTGCCTGTCGCGGCGGCAACCCTCGAACCCGCTGGTGGACACCTTCGGTGAGGGATGCCGTCAGGCTGAAGAAGGAGTCCTATCGGGCCTTTTTGGCCTGTGGGACTCCGGAAGCAGCTGATGGGTACCGGCGGGCGAAGCGGCATGCGGCTCGGGCGGTTGCTGAGGCAAAAACTCGGGCGTGGGAGGAGTTTGGAGAGGCCATGGAGAAAGACTTCCGTACGGCTTCGAGGCGATTCTGGTCCACCATCCGGCGTCTCAGGGGGGGGAAGCGGTGCAGCACCAACACTGTTTATAGTGGGGATGGTGTGCTGCTGACCTCTACTCGGGACGTTGTGGGCCGGTGGGCAGAGTACTTCGAAGACCTCCTCAATCCCACCAACATGCCTTCCACTGAGGAAGCGGAGCCTGGGGACTCTGGGTTGGGCTCTCCAATCTCTGGGGGCGAGGTCGCCGAGGTGGTTAAAAAGCTCCTCGGTGGCAGGGCCCCGGGGGTGGATGAGATCCGCCCGGAGTTCCTTAAGGCTCTGGATGTTGTAGGGTTGTGTTGGTTGACGCGACTCTGCAATGTCGCATGGACATCGGGGGCAGTTCCCCTGGATTGGCAGACTGGGGTGGTGGTCCCCCTGTTCAAAAAGGGGGACCGGAGGGTGTGCTCCAATTATAGAGGGGTCACACTCTTAAGCCTCCCTGGCAAGGTCTATTCAGGGGTCCTGGAGAGGAGGGTCCGTCGGATAGTCGAACCTCGGATTCAGGAAGAGCAGTGTGGTTTTCGTCCTGGTCGTGGAACACTGGACCAGCTCTACACCCTCGGCAGGGTCCTGGAGGGTGCATGGGAGTTCGCCCAACCAGTCTACATGTGTTTTGTGGACTTGGAGAAGGCGTTCGACCGTGTCCCTCGGGGAGCCCTGTGGGGGGTTCTCCGGGAGTATGGGGTACCGGGCCCTTTGATACGGGCTGTCAGGTCCCTGTATGACCGGTGTCAGAGTCTGGTCCGCATTGCCGGCAGTAAGTCGGGCTCGTTTCCGGTGAGAGTTGGACTCCGCCAGGGCTGCCCTTTGTCACCGATTCTGTTCATCACTTTCATGGACAGAATTTCTAGGCGCAGCCAAGGTGTTGAGGGGATCCGATTTGGTGGCCTTAGGATCTCATCTCTGCTTTTCGCAGACGATGTGGTCCTTTTGGCTTCATCAGATCGTGATCTGCAGCTCTCGCTGGAGCGGTTCGCAGCCGAGTGTGAAGCGGCCGGGATGGGGATCAGTGCCTCCAAATCCGAGGCCATGGTCTTGAGCCGGAAAAGGGTAGAGTGCCTTCTCCGGGTCAGGGGGGGTGTCCTGCCCCAAGTGGAGGAGTTTAAGTATCTCGGGATCTTGTTCACGAATGGGGGAAGAAGGGAGCGGGAGATCGACAGGCGGATTGGCGCATCGTCTGCTGTCAAGCGGGCGCTGTACCGGTCCGTCGTGGTGAAGAGAGAGCTGAGCCAAAAAGCGAAGCTCTCGATTTACCGGTCGATCTACGTTCCCACCCTCATCTATGGTCATGAGCTTTGGGTCATGACCGAAAGAACGAGATCGCGGATACAAGCGGCCGAAAGTAGGGTAGCCACCCTACGGTTTTCTCCGTAGGGTGGCTACGGAGAAAACCGTAGCCACCCTATGGTTTTCTCCGTAGGGTGGCTGGGCTCTCCCTTAGAGATAGGGTGAGAAGCTCAGTCATCCGGGAGGGACTCAGAGTAGAGCCGCTGCTCCTTCACATCGAGAGGAGCCAGTTGAGGTGGCTCGGGCATCTGGTCAGGATGCCTCCTGGACGCCTCCCTGGTGAGGCGTTCCGGGCACGTCCCACCGGGAGGAGGCCCCGGGGAAGACCCAGGACACGCTGGAGGGACTATGTCTCTCGGCTGGCCTGGGAACGCCTCGGGATTCCCCCGGAGGAGCTAGAAGAAGTGGCTGGGGAGAGGGAAGTCTGGGCCTCCCTTCTGAAGCTGCTACCCCCGCGACCCGACCTCGGATAAGCGGAAGAAGATGGATGGATGGATGGATGGAAGTTATGACAATTCCAAGGGCCCCTGACCAACAGGGGGCCCTCCACAATTTATTTATTTACTTTTTGTTCATAGAAATAAAAATAAAAAGATTTGGGGCCCTGTCAATTACAAAATTAATCATATTGTATTTTCGAAAATTATTTTTAGCAGTAAAAATTAAATGTTGCTCCTCCCAGACCAAAAGACACACATCCATATTTGCCCTGAAAAACGTTCCTGCTTGGAGCGCTTGAGGTTATGGTGTTCAGCAGCAGTGAGTAGAAAACAAGAAAGACTGTAGCTATTACTATGCTGCTAAGAAAAAAAATAGTCAGGTTTTCAAAAAAAAATAGAGAGAGAGAGAGAGAAAAAGGTAAGAGTGTCAATTTATAACCCAGTTTTTCTCCAAGAGAGGTGGGTAGACTGTGTGAGATTAACAACCATTTAGCATAGTTAGCTTAGCTACAGACAACTATTTGCCTCCATTTCACTAGCATTATTAATTAAGGAAAATAATTACCAAGACATTCATATATTTAACTTGTCCCTGTACCTTTTACCATACTTAACAACAGATGAGTCAGTCAGCAGCAGCTCTAACTTACCCACGTCCCTCCTGACCCGTCCTCTCCTAAGTGAAATTAAAGCTGCAGTATGTAACTTTTATAAATATACATGTATATATATATATATATTTTTTTTTTTCACATATCTGTTAAAACTGTCATTATGTTCTGACAGTATGGTATGAGAGATAATCTGTGAAAAATCTATTACATCTGCTTTCTCAAAGTGCTAGAAACAACCAGTCAGAGGCAGGAGAGTTTTAGTGCTGTCAATCACAATGTCATGTGGCTGCTCATCCTCCTCCCCTTGCTATGTGCTATGCTGTAGCTAGTGATAACGATAAGTTGTTTCTTCACCATTAGCACACTTAATAGTGAGTGAATGAGATTTATTGACAGCACTAAGACCCTCCTCCTGGTTCTGATTGGTTGTTTTGGTCGGAACGTTGCATTACTTTAACCAGTAATAGTAGTTCAGGTGGATGAGACTGATTGTTTTCACAGATTATCTGGCTCATAACAACCTGTCACGACAAGGTGACAGCTTTAATAAATATGGAGAAAAAAAAATGATTAAAGTTACTGTATATACTGCAGCTAGAATAAAATCCAACTACATAGCATTTTTTGAGAAGGCTGGATTGCTTTATGTATATTTTGCACATTGGCTATGACTGTTGCTCATGGGGAGAGACATTTCAGTAAGCTAAAACTAATAGAAAAAATTTTAGCAACCTACTTGCAAACTGTATGTGGACTGTAGCATGTAAAATTCATGAGCAGTACATATTGTGTTAGTTATCAGTATTGGACCAAAGAAAACAAGGCAGTTGCAAGCCTTTAAAATTGTGACGCTTTTGATAGGTCAGATAGACTCAAAAAATTGTAACAGCAGCTGCGTGGGGGGGCCCAATTTAATTTTTTGTTAGGGGGCCCAAGATTCCTGGCAGCGCCCCTGCTCATGAATGATTACTCATTCATCAGCCTGTCAGGTGTAATTTCAAGAGTCACGCCAGCATGGGACCCTGAGCAGCAAAACAGTCTCACTCAGCTGCTGCCTTAGATATAAACCTGGCAGCTGAAATCATTTAGCTTGTTTTCATCACATCTCTGGTTGGTGACTTAAGCTTGTACATTCACTTGACTATTAGCAAGTTAGTAGCATGGGTAGGCTTGAGCTGATGGAAAAAAAAATAGATTATGCAGCTTGTTATTTTTGCAGCAAAAGTTAACATTGCTGCAAACAGTGAACCCCTAAATATGTGAGCAATGAAAATATTGAGAAAAAAATATAGAAATTAAGATAACTTCAGTAATTATATTTACTTGAATGAAAGGGAAACACTTTATGTATTTAGGGGAACAAATTGTAAACAAATATAAAAACTCAATATTAAGCATCAGAACAACTTTAACTTTACCTCAAACAAGCAAATTCTCTGCTGGTTCCAGCCTTTCGTTCTTGAGAAACAAACACACACACACGCACGCGCCTACACCTACTCCCACTCCCACTCTCTAAGTCATTAGTGCAATGTCTCGCCTACCATTTCAAGATGTCAGTGAAGCAGCCTGGGTGTTTTTGGCATTGTGGCCTTGCCTGAAGACATAGGCAGGGACTGTCAGTGTGGATCACACCCTGGCTCTGATGTCCCCTCCCTCAGCTCCTGTGCCACTTACCCTTCTCTTAGTACCCTGGGAGTTTATCTCTCTTTCTTTCTGAACCCTGAAGAGATCCTTGTACTCTGTCTATATACATACATCAACATATCCTTGAACTGGGTAATATGTTTCATTTTATGAATGCATGATAGAAATTTTCTCACCTATTTAAAAAGGATAACTAAAACACAGTTACTCCTGTGCCCCATAATTCATGCTAGGACTATTTAGACTCATTTCGTTAACAACTTGCAAGAACACCTGTGCCTTCTCTTTGAAATTTTTTTGAGAATGTTGTAGTAATTTCAGGCTTATTTTACTCTGCTGAAATTGTTTGGACTAAATACTGTTCCTGGTGGTCATGTTGGAGGTAATGAAGATCCAGAAGGTGTTGTTGTTGAATAGTGTACTGACAGAAAGAACACAGCAGAGGTGTGACCAAGTCACTGTGTTGCAAGTCTCAAGTAAGTCTCAAGTCTCTGTCCTCAAGTCCGAGTCAAGTCTCAAGTAAAAACAGGCAAAAGTCGAGTCATGTCTCAAGTCAGGAACCTTTAATTTCAAGTCATTTCGAGTCGTTTTTAGTTTTTTTTTTTTAATAATTTGCAATTATACATAAAATTCAAATATTAGACCATTTGTTCTTTTTAAAATATGTATTTGAGGTTCATTTGTGATCCTCTTATTCATCTGGTATTCTTCAAATCTGTCAGAAGTAAACAGATGTCAGAAAATAAATTACAGCCTTTCATGAATTACATTTGACTTCAGTTTACTCCTTCTATTCATAAATAAACATCAACACTACAACAATCATAGTTTTCAAAAAATAAAATAAGTATAAATGAAGTTATCACAAGTAAACTCAGGAAGGTCTGGTGCATTTATTTTTCTGCTTTTATTTCTAAGTATGTTAGTTTCAGTCCTCCGTAAATATGGGACAGATATTCTAAACACAAAATTTATTTGGGACAGTCACTGTATTTGGTCTTTTTTTTTTTTTTTCCCAGCAAAGCTATACTACTTGGAAATGGGTTCTGTGCGACATGTGACAGTCACGCCGGTCATTAAGTCAAAAACAGTTGACTTAATGCACTGACTGCAGTAAACAATATATTGTCAATATAATTTCCCAATGTAGATGTCTTCAACTCGCGGAAGCATATTCGAGCGGTTATTTCGTATTTCGTTCCCTGAGTTCTGTAGCTTTGCCGCGTTTTTTTAAACGTCCAAATCCTGTTAATTTGATTGGTTGTGCTGCAGCTACGTACACATACATACATAAGGAGAGAGGAAAAACATAGTGACGGTCTGCGCATATTGATACGGAATGAGTGAAATTAATTAATGACGCCACTTTATAAATAATGTGTTTTAAATTTTAAGACTTTGAGTAAAAAATATCAAGTATTTTCAAGTAAACAGCTTCAAGTAGAGTCAAGTCCCAAGTCAATGGCATGAAAGTCAAAGTCAAGTCCGAGTCTTTGAGCATTTTTTCAAGTCAAGTCTCAAGTCGTGATTTTAACGACTCGAGTCTGACTCGAGTCCAAGTCATGTGACTCGAGTCCCCACCTCTGGAACACAGAATAATTTCCTGAGTTAGTTTGAGCTTGTTCCACTGAGTGATGGAAGATGGCCTGGCCATGGAGGTGAGCTGAGGTAAGACGGTCATTGAAGCTTTCAGAAGGCAGGAGCTGCCAGGAAAAAAAATATAAGGACGATGTTAAGAAGGAGATTGGAAATTCTAGTAAGTTTACTGCAGTTTGTGTACTTGATGTTACCTGGAGCATTTAGGGAAAAACTTTTCAGAAGGTACTTGACAAATGCACAGTTGTGTGTAGGATGAGCAAACAGGTGTCCAGGTTACATGGGACCACCAGCATGAGTTCATTCCAGTCCTGTTTAGTCATCTTTAATCAAACTCTACGTCGTTTACCAGAAAGTCCGGTTTGTTTGGGGATTTTTTGCGGTTGAACTGATGCAGATCAGAAAAGCAAACTCTGATAAACCCAAGTTTGGTTAAAATGATTGCCAAGCGAACCGGAGACCGCTCCAAAAGCAGGAAGGGAACTAAAGAGCAATGCATTCTGGTTAAAACCTAAACAAACATGCGTGTCCAGCACTTGTGCGAGAAATGGCTGGTAGTCTTTTACCAAAGACAAAAGAAAAATCCTACAACTGCTAAAATCTGACATCACTCCATTATTGTTTACATTTCATAAAAAGGAAGTTATGCTCAGTGTCTTCACAAGTTTTTGTGTTGTTTCCTTCAGTGGTTTTTGGTGCAATGCTGCCACAAGTAAATAGCTGAGCAGGTTTACTTCATTTGACAGTGCAGAATGAAAGTGAAGCTGAATATTGAACATGTATTGCAGTTTTGGTCTGCATGTCAAACAGAGCCTAGCAAACTATCAAGTGTGAAAACACACTCAAGAAATGAATGGTTGCCAGGCAGCTTCTTAAATCCTGCAGCTCTGGGTTCCTAACTGGGAACAGACTATTATAGTCAAGTTGGTCTTCTTTCAGAGTTTCTCTATTCCAGCTGAGTAATGTAGTCGTCCTTCATCAAGATTTTGCTGTGCTTTTTCCAAACACAATGTAAAGTGAATCAAATGCAAAGTTTAAAAAAAAAAGCTTTTCAATGAAAAAGGGCATTGCATGGGGAGTGGTTAGAACAGGAGGGTACAGACCTTGATGCAGCCATCCCTAGTTTGAATCCCAACTCAACTCCTGACCTTGGTTCGCTTCCCCATGTTTCTCCTTCTCTCTGCCTCTTTCTTCAAATAAAGGCCAAGGAATTCTTTAAAAAAGAACAGGAAGATAACTATGTCAAAGTATTACAATGCTATATAGAATACTGGATGGACTTAAGGAGTATGACTTCTGCATGATGAGAGGAAAACTTTCAGACTGTCCTTCCATAATATTTAGACATTTTATAAGTTATTTCTTTGCAACTAATATAGTGAAATATTACTTATGAGCAGGAACTAGTCTATGCAATTTGCTGCATCTGTTATATCCAAGGTGGTTTGAAGTTTCAGCACAAGTGCATGGCTGAGCAGACATGATGGGATGTGATATCTCTATCCACAGGTAAAAGGCTGAGGAGGGATGGGGACAGCAGAGAGACAGGAGGGTGTCAAAGGGGACAGCAGGAACACAAAGCCCAGTGAACACAGCTGGGAGATGCCAGAGCACTTTGTGCCTAAGCTGACAGACAGACTGTACCTATCTCTCTCACTCACACACACACACGCACCCCCCCCCCCCCACACACACACACACACCCACACACACCCCTCACACACACACACGCGTACAAGCAGAAAGAAAGAGAGAAACCGTTAATGGTGCTGTGTATGTATGATTGTGAGCACAGGTTTGGTAGTAGGTGGATGATCTGAAAGGATTTTGACAGTTCAAGCCTGGTGTGTGTGACCATGCATCTTCAGAGGCATCTGTCAGAAGGTGTGTGTAGGGGTGTGTGCGTGAATGCATTTATTAAGAAAAAAGATGTTTGCTCCTGCTGTAAACTGCTTTGTGTGAGGTAAATCTAAACTGACACAGTCTGACCTTTTCAGAGGTCAGACACTATCAGAAACATTAAAAGCTTTTGTATGTTATAAATGAGGAATGTCCTCATGGCCAACTGTTGCAAACCTCACTGTGATGCATTGCATCACTTTCCTTTTCAGGGACTGTACAGTAAAATTAATAGCTTTCACACCAAAGAGAGGCGAATAGCTGCAGTCACAATCAGATTTGTCTCCCAGTGACTAGTTCTATTGTTCAATGAAAACAATTTTAAACATAGTTAAAATATTTTTGCAACAAGTTATCCTTCACCTTGGTGTTTTCTGCTTCTGAAATGAACTTCTGAAAAGAACTAGAAACACTCGTCTATGTCCTGACTATTTTTTAAAGACTTAAGGTCATCAAAGATACAATATATAAAAAAGAAAGAATATGTATGAAATACTCTTTTTATCTGGACAAAAGTGGCTTTTGCATATCTAAACCTATGACCATTTACGGCTCAAACTTAATAACTTTTCATGGAAACCTTAAGCTACGGATTTTGCTGCTAAGCAACCACTATATGTGCTGCCTCAGCTGTGATGCATCAGCTCACCAATCCTCCCTGCATTAACCCTCCTGTTATGTTGCGGGTCACATTGCACCTTTTTAAAGTTTAAAAAAAATGTTAAATAGTTGGAAGTATTTTTTCTGCATGACTTTAAAGAAATGATGTGAACATCTCTGGTGTACAAATAGCTCAAAGTACAAAAGTTGATCAAATGAGAATTTATTATTTTTTTATTTTAAATCTTTCTTTTTACATTTGAGGAATATATTCTTGATTGCATCCTTACTTGATCTTTTGATCTGCTTCTCATCAGATTTGAAACATATCTGAGACCTCCACACCATAATCAACCTTTTTTTAAAAAGTTAATGAAACAATTTGAGTTATTACCTTAAGCAGCCAATCTTTTAAAGTGTCACTTACAATCATTGCCTGATTAATGAGCTACTGGTATTTACTGATTTATACTGGAAGTACAAACTATAATTTCAATTAATCATTGGGCAGAGAAGGGTTTGTCTGATATAAGAACTTCTCCTCACATCACTCCTCTCTAAAAAGATTTCTCTGTAAGTTAGATTCATCAGCAAATGGCTTTGTGAACATGAAACCCAGAATCTTTACTTTTAAGTTCTTGAATCATGAAAAATACTCCAAATCTGAAATAAACTATTAAAACAATAAAGAAATTCAGCACTACTGGTAAATTAGCATGAAAATGTATTGAAGTTCCTAAAGATGTTTCATCTGGCACAATGGAAGCAGTATGTAATAAAGAGACCATCAAAACTTTGTGACGCTTGGGTTGTGTTTAAGGGAGGAGAGAAGGCAGCAGGCTCGTCAGGACGGTCAAAAACTCACAACCACACTGGTACTGGGAATTCCACAGTGTTGTCCTTTAATAAACACTCTCTTCACCAACCTTACAAGCCCGGTTGAACGGCTGCTATATTATCAAACATGAAAATTGAGCAGAGTCCAAACAACCCATAACATTACTGAAAAGTTAGGGAACTAACATGTCAGTCTCGCACGTTTCTCCCACGCTCTCTACAGAGAAGCCGTGGCGCATACTTGTGACATCATTAGCAATACTAGAGTATCTTAAAGAGACACTACACAATTACGGCTGTTACAACGTACAGAGAGTAATGGTAAACAAAAAGAGTATCTTTTTATAATCAAGCAGAAAATTATTCAAGCAAGTGGTTGCATCACAAAGTTATTTTATTATTATTTTTAACTGGAAAGCTGCTTCCAGTCTGGTTTTTGTGCTCACCACAGCACAGAGACCTCCCTCGTAAAAGTGTTCAATGACATCCATATAAATACGGACTGTGGCAGAACCACAGTGCTGGTTCTGTTGGACCTCAGTGCAGCTTTTGACACTGTTGACCATGACATATTACTGAATCGACTGGAGAGTTGGGTCGGACTCTCCGGTCCAGTGCTCAACTGGTTTGAATCTTACATAAAGAACAGGGATTTCTTTGTTTCAATTGAAAACTTTTCATCAAAGAGGTCAAAGGTCACATGTGGGGTACCCCAAGGTTCAATCCTAGGACCCCTTTTATTCAATATTTATATGCTCCCACTAGCTCAGGTTATAACAGGAAATAATATTAGCTACCATAACTATGCAGATGACACTCAGCTCTACATTACGATGTCACCAGGTGACTCAGAGCCCATCCAATCACTGAACAGATACTTAGAGCAGATAAATGTGTGGATGTGCCAAAACTTTCTCCAGCTGAACAGAAACAAAACTGAAGTTATTATTTTTGGACCTAAAGAGGAACAATCTAGAGTTATAGATCTAGAGTCAATGCACAGCTTCAGTTATTACAACTGAAAACCAGCGATCAGGCCGAAACCTGGGAGTAGTGATGGACTCTGACCTGAACCTACAGAGCCACATAAAGACAGTTACAAAGTCGGCCTTCTATCACCTGAAGAACATTTCCAGGATTGAAGGACTAATGTCTCAGCAAGATCTAGAGAAACTCATCCATGCGTTCATCTTCAATCGTATTGATTATTGCAACAGCGTCTTCACAGGTCTGTCCAACAAATCAGTCAAACAGCTGCAGCTGATCCAGAATGCTGCTGCTCGAGTTCTCACTAAAACCAGGAAGATAGAGAACATAACACCAGTTTTAAAGTCCCTACACTGGCTCCCTGTAGCTCAAAGAATAGACTTTAAAATACTGTTGTTAGTTTACAAATCACTGAACGGCTTAGCACCACAATACATTAAAGATCTGTTGTTGTTGTATCAACCTTCCAGACCTCTCAGGTCTTCCGGTTCTGGTCTGCTCTTCATCCCCAGAACCAGAACCAAATGAGGAGAAGCAGCTTTCAGCATCTATGCACCACAAATTTGGAACAAACTTCCAGAAAACTGTAAAACAGCTGAAACACTGACTTCTTTTAAATCTCAACTAAAAACCCACCTGTTTAGGATTGTATTTGAAATGTAATCAATTACAAATTTATTGATGGAACTTGACTTAATGCTGTTTTTTGATCATTGATTCTATGTTGCATTGTGTTTCTGTGTTTGTAATGATGTAAAGCACTTTGAAATGCCTTGCTGCTGAAATGTGCTATACAAATAAAATTTGATTGACTGATTGATTGATTGATTAAAACAAAGGAAACTGTTATTGTCAATCAATATACAATATAAAACTATTACAAAAGGTATTCTGTATCAGTCAGTTTTCATTTTGACTGGTCATAACTGGTGACCATCAGATCAGAAATTCACCATTCTGAGTGGGCCCATGTCTTCAGAGAGGATGCTGTCACTAAATGAAGAAGATTCCAAATTAGACCATCAGTAAGATGACTGATATAAAGTCAGAGGAAAGTCCAACAACACCGTATGTTGATATGGGTTTGTAGTTATTTCAGCAGATAACAGGAAGGCTGAAGGCTTTGTTCAAGCAAAGTATTCAACCCCTACCAGTCACTGAACATGTTGGATTAGGAAATGTTGGCAGCTTTTTGGAAATCTACAAATTAAGGAAATTAGCCACATCCTCTGCTTGTTGGGGTTTTTAAATGAACAACAAATGATGATTTCCTCATGAGCTTCACTTGCCACTTCAGTTCCTGAAGCAAAAGAAAAGTTATATACATTCACATCAAACTATTACACAGGGAAGGTGATGTACATAATTCCCCTAATATCATATATATTTATAGCATAGTAATGCTAGCACTTTTCTGCAAGTTAGTGATCTACTTGACATGCCGTCCCCTTGTGGAAGTAGAACAAACCCCGACAAACAAACTGTTATTATGGCAGAGGTAGCACTAGAGTGCTAAATTGTCCAAATGTACCCAAGACATTGGGACAATTTATATACATGACGAAACCACAAGAATATGGTTCAATGGTTTCACATAGTTGGATCATGACTCCTGCAATCAAGCCTTTACTCAAGCTCTCCATAGAGCCGACTCCACGGATTCTTCAGGATCGCTGCTCCAAGTCAAGCTGTGAATCAACCCTCACAGCCAGCCCACCCTCCCTGCCTGGCTCACCCAATCTGCCATGGGCACACCCGGCACCAAGTGTCCCCCTTCAGGTTCCACATCCTCCCTGGATCAAGTAAGCCCCCGGGCAACTCACCCTTCCAGATCTCAAATAATCATGTCACAGTCTTGGTCTAACTTTATCCATTTCCTTGCAGAGCCTGAATTCCCGATTGCCCCCTAACCTTCCAAGCTCATTCGATTCCCCGCAAATAAATCATCGTTAACTGCTCTCCCTTTGCCAGTGTGTTTTCTGCATGTGGGTCAAAAACCTCTCTCAAAACATGACATAAACCAACACTGAGGCAAAGATGGTGGGCAAGAAAATTCTCTAATGAGTCCTACATCAAGTCTGTGAGGTTATTAGCGGGAAACAACGGCGAAACAAACAATGAAGCCCAAGAGGATAAATGTTGTGGGACACAAAGTCTGGTTGGATGTGAGTGTGAACGCTGTGTCAGATGCATTTTGCACATACAAAATGGAAGAGTAATGACTTAAACAAAACCGGCTTGTGAAAATCTGCCTTCAGGAAAATGCTTAAACATAAAATGGTGCTTAAATGTAAATACAGCAGTTACTGCAGTCTGTTTTCATGCTGCCATAGAGCTACCATTAGAATCTACGTGCATAAAATCTACCATAACTGCCTTAATTTATTGATCTGGAAATGATTAGATGTTTAGCATTGTTTAGCAGACCGAGTTGTGTTTATTTAACACTTAGCCGTCAGTCTTGAGCTATCAGCTAACGTGATCTGTTAGCACGGAGTCCTTCAGCCGTTAGCCAGATTACTTCTGAATAACCTATTACATTGTTCAGGTTAAAGCAGCATTCATGACAAAGGGAATATCTAAGTATAGTTTTCTTTATTCACTTCTGTTTAATTATTTGCCTAATTAACTGCTGCAGGGTTCGATTTGACTATCAATAAGAGTTATGACAAAAAATGGGATGTTTACCACCATTACCTTCCTGCTGACTAACACATCATAGTAGTTCCCATCCATCAGTCTCATTCAGATGGACATGAGGTGGGCTGCAGGCCTTGAGCCATTTCTAGCGCTACTCCAGACCCCTTTTCGGAAATGTAATTAATTGTATTCCGCCCTCTACATGTTCTGGGTAACGGCTGTGAGGATTGCATATTCCCCACTGACAACTTGGACCACGATTATCTATTATTTTCCTCAAAATCTCTCTGACCACAGAGTGTTTGCTATGATAAACACCTTCAATATTGTTGGAGGTCAGTTCCTCTAGATAAGGGGCGTGTGCTTGCGACACTGATTGGTCAGTTGCTGACAAATGTCCACATCAGCATGGGGGCGGAGCTGGCGTCATGTTAATTATGTCCAGTTAGATAATTGGCATTCTAAATGTCTTCATTTCTGTCATTACTGTTCTTAATTCAAATTAAGAATCTCTACTAAACTTAGAAATAGTTTAACAAAACAAATTATTTTGTAGAATTGAAAACACTTTCAAGCTTTTTTAATGAATATTCATGGATTGATGAGTTCTGTGGAATATGAAGCTTAAAATCAAAGTTCATTGGTTAGCTTCCTCCCTCTGTAGTTTAAGCTTGGTTTGCCCTAACATTGTTAAACTCTGATATTACTAAGAAACTATTACAAAGCAGAAAAAAGTAAGAAACAAAGACAAAAATTTTGTCCTCGGCAAGACGACTACCCTTTCATATCTCACTTCTTTAAAGCTCAGAGGTGGATAACAAATGCTTTTTATGCTTGACTACTTCTATAATGTTTGCCCATATTATCTGCATTTCATAACAATTCCCTCTCCACTCGAGAGAAAAAGTAGTGTTCCTAATCTTACATTAATTGGAGTGGCTCCCTGCTCAGCTCTACCGTGGAGTAATTAGGTTAGTGTAAGCTCTATGACCCATTCCAAGAGCATAGCTCTTTTGAGCATCAGCTATGGAATGCACTGAGTGGGTTCAAAGCTGTCTGTGTTCCTAGTCCCTTAGATGAACACATGCAATGAAAAAGACAAGCAGCAGATTGCTCGCTGTTTGTCGGCACTGGGTTAAAGCCCATATGTCCTCAGTCAAGTGGCATGCAAATCCTGTTGGGATTGAGCACATTGCTCCATTCACAGCGGCCTAATCAAGTGGTATCTGAGCTTCAATCCTCTTATGCTGCATGACTGGACCATGCTTCTCAGAGGCCGAATCATAGTTGTCAGTTGGGACTGTAGAGATTGTTGGGAGAGAAAAGAAAAGAGAGGGTCAGCCTTGGCTTAATCTGTGTCTGCTTCTCTCTAAAACTTTGGCCCTCATCAAGTAAATGCATGCAGGCTGTTGCTTTTTTTCACTACACAATCACCTCAGCTGTCCAACGAGAGAGCAGAGTGGTGGGGGTGAATTCAGTCACGAAAGATTCTTGTCCGTAAATCTAAAAGCTTCATTGTTTTTGTGTTTTTTGGTATTTTTGTGTGAGGTACAAAGGTTGGCAAAGCTTTTCACAGCAAATCCATCGCAACACAGAAGGGCACAAACCCTCACCTTGTTCAGAGAAACCTCTAAACCAAAACTAGCTCAGTGGTAGGAATCTGGCTCTCTCCACGCTTTGTTATTGAGTGAAAGTGTGGGTCTATTTAGAGCAAAAAGAATCCTGTCTTTTCGGGTTCGGAGCCTCACGTTCATAAAACATGTAAAGGCACAACTCAGGTCTGGGTCAGTGCTTGGCTGAATTGAAGACATCATTAGCATTCTCACACAGGGTGACTATTGATCAGGACATGTAGCATCCAGATGTCGGGGCCAGTGCTTGAGCTGTTAGCTCACTGGTCCATGAGACGTGAAGCACAGATGGAAGACAACGTCCCTGGACCTAATTAGCGTTATCAGTCAAGTGTCCCTAATTTGATTACAGAACTGTCGTTGTGGGACGGCATGTTTCCAACAGAGAGTAAAGATCATTAGGGCACACTGGGTACAAAAGAGCTCTCAGTCAAGTCTCATAAATACAAACACTTGTGCCTGGTAAGATTTACATTTTCAACACATTAAACTGAAATAATGGCGTTTGCTCCTGGCTATGATTTCAAAAATGATTTATGAAGAAAAATGCAGGACCAAAGAAGCTGCTGGAACTAATCTCTTTGTTTCTGTTTGCTATAAAATAAAAAAAATAAAAAAAACTATTACACTTGCTCTGGTGACACATTAGAGAGGCTTACTAAGCAAGCTCACTAAACCCCTAATGCTCTTCAGAGGTCAAACCCACCAAAAGGAAAAAAAAAGACAATAGATTTCACTGGGATTCAAACAGTGATGGAAATAGTCTGCAAAAGAGACAGAGCAGCCTATTGTATAACACTATTCATATTATCTTTATTTATTTATTTTGAACAGATAATAAAAAATAAAAAAGGAAAACATAGAACAAACAATGATGCCAACTGACATGCAATTTTCACAATTTGTTCAAAAAAAGAACAGGTGGAAGATACAAGAACTTATCATTTCCTGTCAGTCACATATTCACCAACATACAATCATTTGGATTCAGTTTATAGTCAACATTTTTACCTTGCTTTGAAACAAATGAAATCAAAGAAATCTTTGAAACTTTCCAGAACATTAATACCTGGAAAACTGGGATGTTTGGAATAATAAACACATGTATTGTTTGAGATAATAAATTTTCCTTAACATATTTTGAAAACTTGCATTTTTACTTTTCAAGCTTACACCGTTAAGCATAGTGAATGATCGTGATTAATCACACGCTAGAGTGTGACTAATCTGATTACATTTTTCACTTGATTGACAGCACTAATTGTTACTCACTGTGTCATAAAAGCCATAGATAGGCAGAATTTCAAAAAGTTATTTTGAGACTGTTTCCATTTCAGGAGCACATGCCCTTTTCATCTGAGACATTATTTCAGATGAAAGAAAGTCTCTTCTATTCTAATTTTAGTGGAAATTATGAAGATATTTTTTAAGTTGTTATATATGTTTCAGATAAAGCATATTGTTTAAAATTTTGCTGAAAAACATAGTACAGTAAATAACTCCATTAAATTGTCCTTAGATGCTTACAAACTAGAATTACTTCACTTATTCCCTAATAATTAATTCACGTTCTGTCTTGCAAAAGCTTTCATCTCTTTAATCTCTAAACAAGAATAAATTTAAATAAACAATGCTTTGTACAAGTGATATATGTAAAATTAGATTTGCTGCCAGGCACTGGCTTTGTTTTTTTTTTGTTTTTTTCCATCAGGAATGAGAACAATGGGTCTTTATATTTAAGGTTTGTTTCTGCTGTTGTTGGCACAACAATAGAAGGGGCCTCATATGACTAATAAAAAGAGAACACACAGGAATGAGGATTAAAACTCAAATTTAGAGAGTACAGGAACACATTGGCAAACTGTCCTAAACCCATCCTGTTATTCCTGATGGCTCTGGCTCTTATTGAAGCAGTTATTTACATCAGACCAAAGCAAACCTTTTTTCATGGAGGGGCATTCAAAATGAAATATGGATAAAACATACAATGAAATTAAACATAAATAAAATGACAAACATCACTAAATTGAAGTAAACAAAGCGCTAATGCACAATAATTATGAATCAATCATTGTGTTGGTCTCTATTCTAAGGAATCAACAGTTTTTGGACGTCTCAGTTTTTCAGACACTTGGTTCCAGAGTTCGGGAGTAAAGAAATTAAGTGTTGCCTCCCTTGTTTATTTCTGATCGTGGAAACACAGAGTTACGAGGTCTATTAACCTTTTTCCACTGGCTCTACTGGACCCGGCTCCACTCCACTCTGCCTGGTTTGTGAGCATTTCCACTTCTGTTTTTTTTCAAACCCAGTTTCTCCTTTTTTCCTTCCCTGCTCTGGAGCACGGTCGGTCAGAGACGTGCAGGTACTTTAATGTGACGTAACCATACGGCTGTTCACTGATTGGTGGTGGGCGTGGTCAGATGTGTGATCAAAGACAGTAGATAAATAAATGCCGCCATATTTCAAACTTGCTGCAAGAGGGAAGTGAAGGAGTCCTCTGAATCTACAAGCAATCTTCAGTTGATCTCACCTCATCAAACAATCAAACCAGTCTGTCAGCAGATGCTGACGTCTCCTCCCAAGGCTCCTTCTCCCTCAGTAAAATGTAAGACTGATCATCCAAAAGCACATTCAGGTAAACGTTCCTGTGAACCTCCTATTTCTAACACATTCTTCCTTCCAGTTTCCGTTCAACGCCTCCGGAATTGCACATTTCCCCCCCTTGTGTATATTGTAAATAAACACTCTACTTTCATCCTGTGGTCGTTGTATGATTCTGCATGTGGGTTAAACAATTTTCCAGAAACATGACAGAGGGTTGTAGGTAATGCATGGGCATAATGTGCCATCAAAGAAACTGGGACTGAGGGGGGATGATGAACGGTGAATAATTCCATCAGCCATGGAGTCATTGATAAATCTTCATTTTTCTGTCTAAACGTGCTGAACAAGCGCGTAGGCAGCAGTGTGTCTGGCAGGAGATCTATCGTATGGCCTGTGCCTTTTATTTAGAAAATATAAATATTGTCAGTATTCCTAAATTACCTAAACAAAGGTTTAATATGTTAGTGAGAAAACAATGCCTTTGTGTGTGCAAATATCTGATTTCTAGTGTTTATGTTCTAGAAATATATATTTATTTTGAATGTAAACAATCTCACCATTACAGTCAAGGTTTTTGATGCCCATGAGATAGAAATGTACAGATCATAATGTTTAGTTCTTTTTGAGGCGTCAACACTGACTGAATCCTCAGACATGTTGAGGAAACTTGCTAAATGAACTGACCAGCTTCCTTGGCCAGCTTGTTTTTGAAGCAAACCTGTCGGAGACAAAGAGGACTCATTTCTACCTTAGTGAGTTCATGGATGATCGGGGGGGTTTAGTCACAGAACACCAGCATGAGTTATGACCAGCAGGGCCACCTATCACAGGAACTGTGGCTTAGTTACGGCCAGCCGGCTTCACAGAGTTGGGGTTTGATCTACTGAAGATGACACCTGATATTTGCAGTGCAGCTTGGTGCTTCCTCCATCATGTTAATGAGCTGCTGTCCTCCCAGAGAGCCAGAGAGCGCAGCAGGCCATTGCTGGAGCAACCTTTTTTTAACCAAGCTCACAGGATGTGATGTCAGAGGCACAGATTCTCTGCAGAAAGTGTTGGAAATGAAAGCAAACCCCTGGGTACTGGCAAAATGACTCTGATTAGTCTTGCAGAAAACGCTGTCTGGGCTTATTACATACAGTTATTTTTAAGCATTTGTTGTTATCTCTCTTCCTTCTTTATCTCAACCATTACATTTTCTCCCTTGCTGTGTGAACACAACCATTTGATCCACCCAGCTGATCCTTCTTCCGCTATAATATATATATATATATATATATTTTTTTTTTTTTTTTTCCCCTTTGAAAGTTCAGAACTGGATGAGAAAAGTACAACAACATGCCTTAGTTACAGGGTGCAAATTAAATAGTAATTTGCTGTTGGGATTCAGCCCCAGTGGGATGTGTTGTGCCTGTAAAAACAAACAAATGCAAAGACTTCAGATGGTGACAGCAGGAACCGCAGCAGCAGCAGCAGCAAACCCACGTACAGCCCCTGCTCACCAGCAGCTACATCTTAGCACTCTGCTGAAACTGTGACAATTTAAAGAGTTCTTTTGCACAAACCCTGAGCAATAAATATAGTTGATGCCGAGCTGAAGGTTTCTCGCCATAATAAGATTTGTTTCTGCAGATTTGTACTTCTTAATTCCTCTTCACAGGTTCTCCTCTCAGCCGTTTGATCACCAAACACAAGATTAGGTTATGGTTTGGGATTAGCTCCTCAGGGAGCAGCCTGGCATCCTAGGTGTGTCTTTCTGCAACCTAAGAGGCTTACAGTAGAAGTATGTGCTGCTTAATAGACTTATATTTTCATCCTTTCTTGAAGAGAGAATCGGAGCATCTTCCCCCTTATTCCCTAAAAAGTTTGTCACATAGATGCTGATTTGTCACAGACACTCCAAATCCAGTTTTAGTGTGTAATGCTTCTGAACATGGCAGTTAAGCTCTGGCTTTAAGTCTGACTACACCACAGGAGACGGGCTTTGCACAAGCAGAGGCCTTCAGACGGGTGGTGGAGGTTTTCTCACGCAGGCAGGCTGGGAAGGGAATATTTGCACTGTTGTCGTGCAGCTGGTGAGGGTTTGACGACGAGGAGCAGAGTCAAGAAAAACATTCTTATGGAATCAAAACCTGCAAACAGGAAAGTCGTGGTGATGAGTATTTATGCATTCTCTTCATTCCTAAGTTTTACAAATCAGAAATATGCAATTCTGATGGATTGTGATTTATGGTGGCTGAGGGTCTGATGTCACCAACAATACTTATCATCCAAAGCAACAAAAGACAACTCAGCAGAGCTCTCAGATTCATCATTTCAACTTTAAAAGAGATGTTTTTAAGAGGTGATGATTAAAAAAGATAGATAGATAGATAGATAGATAGATAGATAGATAGATAGATAGATAGATAGATAGATAGATAGATAGATAGATAGATAGATAGATAGATAGATAGATAGATAGATAGATAGATAGATAGATAGATAGATAGATTATAATAACATTGGATAGTTTGAGAAGTCAGTTTTGAATCTTAAGAGTCATTAACACATTACAGCTGATAATATTATATATATCTTCAAAACAAAAAATTAACTGCAGTCCCGCAAGGAACAATTTGAAGTGTGATGCAGAGCAGAAAAGGTTCAGTTAAAGAAGCCTCCTGTTATTTTGCGGGTCAAATTGACCCGTTTTAAAGTTTAAAAGTAGTTGGAAGTTTTTTTTTGCATGGAACTTTTTCTATTTGTCTTAATAGGTTCACTTATGGAAGCCCGTTTCCGCCACTCTGTAAAAAAAAAAAAAAAAATTATCTCATTATAATGAGATAGTATCTCATTATTTTGAGATACTATCTCATTATAATGAGATAGTATCTCATTATTTTGAGATACTATCTCATTATAATGAGATAGTATCTCATTATTTTGAGATACTATCTCATTATAATGAGATAATTTTTTTTTTTTTTTTTTACAGAGTGGCGGAATTTTTTTTTTTTTTTTTTACAGAGTGGCGGAAACGGGCTTCCATATTCACTCTACATATAAATTGAAAATTTATTAATTTTACACATTTGCAACCCTCCCTACATCTACTTTTACATAGATACTGTTCGGGTCAATTTGACCCGGCAGTCAAGTTGAAGGGTAACAAAGATTAAAAAATTTCCTTGCAGCTATGAACCATATTTTACCACACACAAACACACGCCACCACACCCCTACATGCACACGTGCACGCACAGGATCCCACGTTCTCACTATTTTTGTTACTTTACTAGGAAACTGCGAGAAAGCAGGTGTTCATACAACTTTTGACAGAAACTTTTTCTGTTCCCGTGGACAAACTCCACCCACACTGAGTGACACTCAGCAGACGTGGAGGAAAACATAAAAACTCTCTTCATGACTCATTTGTCTTGATTTTAATCAGTGGGTCAATTTGACCCTGAACAGAATACGTGTCTCAAGTTCAATTTTAAAAATCACCCCTTGAAATTCAATCTGTAATATACAAAAAAGATCAATTGCAAGGAAATTATTGTTTTTTTTTTTTTTTTTTTTTTTTTTTTTTTTTTTTTTTTTTTTTTTTTTTTTTGGAGGCTGCACAGTGGCGCAGTTGGTAGCACTGTTGCCTTGCAGCAAGAAGGTCCTGGGTTCGATTCCCGGCCGGGGTCTTTCTGCATGGAGTTTGCATGTTCTCCCTGTGCATGCGTGGGTTCTCTCCGGGTACTCCGGCTTCCTCCCACAGTCCAAAAACATGACTGTCAGGTCAATTGGTTTCTCTAAATTCTCCCTAGGTGTGAGTGTGTGTGTGCATGGTTGTTTGTCCTGTATGTCTCTGTGTTGCCCTGCGACAGACTGGCGACCTGTCCAGGGTGTACCCCGCCTCTCGCCCGGAACGTAGCTGGAGATAGGCACCAGCAACCCTCCCGACCCCATTAGGGACAAGGGTGAACAGAAAATGGATGGATGGATGGATTATTGTTTTTTGTGTCTAGGTTTTTTTCAGTGGACATAAAAAATGTAGATTACATTTTTTATGTCCAAATGAGTAAATTGTTGTCATTGATCCTTTATTTATGAGAAATAAAAAAAACATTATTTGACAAATATTGATTGAAATGGTTAGTATTGGAGTTAATAATCAGATACAAAAATGTTTTGGAAGATTTTTTTGGTTTCTGACACTATTGCATGATTAAACACTCCCCGGGTCAAATTGACCCACGAACATTATTGTTGTACCTCAAAAACAAGCATAACAGGAGGGTTAAAGAAACCTCCTGTTTTAAAATCCCTCCAGGTCTAATTTAAGAGGAACAATTCTGAACAGAAGAGAAATATTTAAGAATCATATTACATTTTTTGTGAAATTTGTATCCCCAAAGGTTTCTTTTTTCATCTTTTTTGTATGAACTAAGACTGTCAGACAACACCATGTGTAGAAGGCTACAAAATAAAAGCTTATAATGAATAAAAGTCCAGTCAGCTGAGAATTAAAAAGCTGTCGTCCACAAAACAAATTCATCTCACAGCTAATTCCTTTTCTCCTGAAAGGCTTTTTGCCTGAGCTCAGGTCTCTGTGCCTGTGCTGTCCTTACTCCTGCCACTTCGTTTTAAAACGTGTTTGCAACAGCTCACACACAATTGGATGTACACGTATTCTGCCTATGGCAAAGAACTGCACAGCTTGAATAATATAGTGGTCTGAATAGTGGTTACAGGCTTTGAAAATGAAATAGTTGCAGAGGTCTGAAAAGGTGAAGTCACCGTAGGGACTCCCAGGCTTTCAGATAAATTTCTTTGAAATATTTCTATGACAAATTATGAAGATATTTTCTACTGATGAACATATTTCAGTGTATCAAGGCCTTGCGTTTCTTATTAAATATTGTTTCTATTTAAGTGTGTGGCAGCTCCCTATTGATTTTTGTGTTAACTCATACATCAGGGACTTTTAATGGACAAACTGTGCATTTTGTATTTTATCATAATGTTCCTGAGCTTAAAACATGGACTTTATGGTATGAATGAATGTTTTGTTCTTAGAGTTGCTTCCAGTCATCTTGTCCTCTAATGTGCTGCATGTGGGTCATCTCAGGCACCAGCCACCAGTCCATCACATAACAGTCTGTAGAATAAAATAGAATAGCATTTGGGGTGATGGTGGTAGGAGTTTGCTTTTAATCAGTGGGTCACTGGTTCAGTTCCTTCTCCTCTGGGCCTTCCCTGTTGGTGTTGGTCAGAAGGGCTGATAACAGCCTCTCTTCTGTCATGATGCTGCACCAGAGCAGCTGTGGCTACAATCAAGTAGCTTGCCTTGTGTGAATGTGCCTTATTATTGTCAACAGAAATACAATTTATTGTTTCACAGAGGGGAAATAAAATTCAGGTGTAACAGCAGCATAAAGGCCTGCAGTTTCACACAAAGATAAAAATGTTTTAAAAAATAACAAAAACAGAATTGAGAATAAAATACTGCATAGTAAGGACAAGATTCTAGCAACAACAAGAAAAAAACCTCAGATTGACTATTAGTTTGGTATAGGTACAGATCTACCCACAATGTGGTTTTTATTTTTTATTTTTTAAACATGCAACCTTTGTATTTAGGCAATGCAGTATAAAGATTTATTGAAAAGAAAAACCTGAACAAAGAATGATGTGCACATCATGGCAAACTGACCAGAGTAAGATTGTAACCACAGCATCAATAAATGATTGTATGCTGCTGTCAATCAAATTGCTAGCACCAACTCCACGGCCTGGTGAGGCTTGAAGTGGTTACAAAAACCACTGAGGACGTGTGCAGGATCTGCAGATGGAGATGAATCTGTCTGGGGCGGACTGGATCAGGACCGGATCAGGACCTGGCAGGACCGGTTAAAGCCACGCCCATAGACAAGGAGCTTTATTGAGTTTGTTGATCGCATCAGGAAGTGGTGAAAACTCGACAAGTGATCAATCATCAAATGTTTGACTAAAAACCTTTATAAACACTGATAAGGATTTCCTATGTTTGTCTTAAGTTTGTGTTTGCACTGCCCCTTCACTTATCCCCTCTGCCATATTTCTTCAGTCCTTCCTCCATCTTATCATTTGAACATTTTTTTCTCACAGCTTCTCATTTTTTAAACTTTTAAATTTATGTCCCTACTGCGACTCCTGCTTCACTTCAATCTTGCCATCCTTCATTTCTTCTGGCTCCCTCCATCTCTGCAGCTGTCTGGCCAGCTATCAAGCTGCTCTGTCAGCAAAATCAACAATGGCGGGGCCATTTCGCCATAGGTCCAATGCATTGCTAATCAGCCTCTCTTTCAGCGTGGGTGGGATTAGGCAGCAAGCACACAGACTTCTATTATTGTGTATATCAGAACTCGGGGCCCTAAATCAAAGCCACATACTACTGACATGAACAAACTGGAGACTTCTGAACATGTGAGCATATTTGCTCAGGTATCACATCAAAAATATCATAAAAGTACACAGAACAGTCAAAGTTTGGCCACAGGAAGGTCAGAACACAGGACATTTATTAGTGCATAAAAAGACTGGTAGCTCTCAGACTGCTGCTTCTAAATAGATGAGGTGCTGTGTCACAGCAGGCTTGGAACCATCTGAGGATGCCACAGGCTTTTGTTCCTGTTGCTTCTCTGTGTTCTCACACTGTCGTGACATTTACTCTGCAACGAAAAAACAAAGAAGACAATCCCCCACCGCCACCCTCAGAGCACCTTCCACCACCTCCAGGTTATGCTTCCATCCCCAGTCAAGACTCAAATGTCAGTCTGTCATTACAAAGATATCTTTATCACTGTAATATTGCTGCAATAAACTGTCTTCTTTGATGGCCTGCTTTATTATTATTTTTTATGAATGCACCATCAGTTTTAAAATGCTAGGACTTTTAAATTAAAACTGAAGTCACCCTCTTATGTGCGGAAGCCAGGTTTTCTCATTAGTGTAAGTAAGTGGGGCGACCGCAGTGACAGAGGTAATCGGTGGATCGGAGGTTCGATTCCCAGTCTGCCCGCCCTCGTCCTTTGGTACATCATAACTTACCATTAAAAGTTTCTTCATTGGTGTTAAACACAATTTTGTTGGCAGACGATGTGTTTAAAATGTGTTGTTCAAAATTATATTACATTACCATATTTCCAAAAATGTGTGAACAAACCTTAAAAAATGACAACATGACAATAATATTACATTTTATTTAATAATATAGTAAACATATTTGACTCCCTTTTGACTGTCAAGAGTAACCCAAGATTGACTCTAGTTCAATCTAGTTGGTGTCACTTTGGTTCCTTGATGCCTTCCTGTGTTCCATAACCAAGCCACTTCTTGAAGTTTTGCTGTTGTCCTCTTCAGTCACCTTTCAGTCAAACTGCCAAGCAGCAGCTGAAACAGAGGTGAGGAAGGCACCAGTTTGGGCCGGTTAGAAAGACGATAAACATTTGAAAAGTTTTGAAACACATTGAAATATTTAATAGTGTACTGGTTGTCGGTCTAAGAACAAACATACAACCCATAGGGTGCCCCTTGTACACTCACAGTTAAATTAATAAGGACGTGCAAATGAATATTCATGAATTAATGTTAGTTGATATAATCACGTTTGCTTGTCAAGCTGCAGCAATAAACTGTGTCTTTGATGGTCTGCTTTGAGTGCAGCATTTATGATGCTGAACTCATGTTTAAATGAGGGAATCAGTATTTAAAGTAAAGGGCTGCTTATCAGAAGACCTAAAGATACAACTCAGGGAGGATGCAAATGTCCTTCTAGGTCAGCCTGTGTCCTGTTTGAGTGAAAGTAGGCACACATGATCTACGCTGAGATAAACTTCAGACATCAAGCAGCGACAGCAAGTTATTTAAAAAAAAAGAAAGAAAAAGATTATTATTATTAATTATTTTTATTTTTAATAAAACACAAACAAGTAATGGTTAGCCTGGCAGGGGGCAGGTAAAGCCTGGCAGGCCACCAGGCTTGTAATACACTGGGGGAAACCCTGCATATAAACACTACTGGAATTTTATGTGCTATTAAAATAAAAAGAGAAGCTGCAATAATCATTTACCTATTTGAAGACCAATCACATTTGTAGTTCAGCTCTGTAATAAATATTAAGATATTTTAGCAGCTTTTTATGTAAAGATCCTAACCATATTGATGCTGTGTTAGTTGACTATTAAGACCTTCATGAAACAGAATTAAAACAATAAGAATCAAATATCCAACATAATTTAGCCTGTATGTGAAGAATCCCTGCACCTATGAAACAGAAGAGGTACCATGTTATTGCCCTATTAAGTGTGATAAATCATGTATAATTATTAAATATGTATTAACTATCTTAATGAAATGTTTAAAAAGAAAAATAAATATGTTATGGAGCTCATTTGTGGCAGTCTCTTAGACTCTGATTCCATTCTTTTCATATTCTCACAATTCTTTACCTCATTGTTAATGATTACCCTGTAAAATGAAATGTTTTTCTCAATAAAATGATCTGAGCCCAGTCTTTTATTTAATCACTGCAAACCAATTCAAATGAAAATATTGAATTTACTGCAAAATACATGTTGGAGGCAAGAGCTGAGGCTATGGATTTGCAAAGATGAAACATCTATTTGTTAATCTGAGTAACATTAGACTGACTTTTAAAACAGTGTGTAACACATCAGTTACTTAATATGAAATATAACACCATTGCTCTTGTATCAAAAATAACATGTGTTCTCTCAGGTGTAAAGATGCAATAAGTGGAAATTGTTGATAGAATACATATATGCAAAAGTCAGAATTCTGAGAATAAATTTAGAATTCTGGGATTAAAGTCAGAATTCTCTTTTTTTTTTTTTTTTTGCTTTGTTTAGTGGTTCTAATCCTCTTCTGTGATACAGGTTCTTCACAGGTAGAGACAACAATATGCCGTAATGTTACCTTATGAGACTACACACTGAAAGAAGAGTGGAAAGAGGGTGGAACAACAAAGATTAGGAATCTATCAGCAAGCTACCTCACACTCATTAAGCTTTAAGGTAATTTGTTAGACTGCTAAAATCAAAAGAAAGAGAAATTGAATCACCATAGGAAGAGAGGCCATCATAGAGCATGCATCACCAACAGACTGAAGAAGTGGCTCATCAATTTCAACACTGGTTTAAGTGGGGAAAGCAGTGTAAAGGAGCGAGTCGTGACTCCACAAGAGAAATGGATATGAGGTCCACAACTACTAACAGACCCCCAGGAGAAGCAGCAATCCAGAACATAATGCAACATGTGCTACTAGGAACCGAGCAAACTGGGCTGCAGAAGTAGAATTTTATAGAGATGGTCAGAGGGTGGGCAAGGCTGTCTCAAGGGGTTCATAACAAATACATACGTAAAAATACTTTCATATACTTTCATAAAAAAGTAAAATTAAAACCTAATTAGTATGGCACTGAGTTTTGTTAAGTTTTTGGGTATGTTTCCAACAGTTGGTCTAGATGATTTAATTGTTTACTAAATTTTTTTTAACACAATTCACTTTTACATGTTTTGATAGGAATGCATGCTAACGTTCCCATGTTTTCAGACTACACAATGAAAAATCTCAGCTTGGCTCAACACCAATCTTTCCCCCACACCTCCAGTAGGACACAACAGATTTTTCTTAAAGGGACAGCTGCTTGACTTATAAAATAAACAGCATAGTGTTTGAGTGAGAATAACCACTGACTGATAGAGAAGTCTTTTACTCCAGAACTGAATCACACACAACTTGAATGCAAAAAATTACCAGGAAATAAGACATAATGACTGAAAGGATAAATTATTTTTTATTCTTAAATTGTTCAAAATATGATAACCTGGGACAGCAGATAACTCACTGCATCTGATAAACATACAACTGGTCATAGCTTGGTCTTTAACATGTGTTTGTTTGTAAGCTATCCTTGCAGTTGTAATGCATGAGCGATTATCCCTAAAGAAAAAAAAAACTTTTTATTTTAACTTTGGTGTCATTATGAGAATCTTTTAGGAAGGCATACAAACTGCTCCCAATCTTTTGGCAATGCACTATCTGCACTGAAAAAAATCATTATTAAATTTATACATCCTTTGTGAATAAGAATCTGCAACAGAACATATATTAAAACATAATAGTTGTTACGAAACCTTCTTAGTGAATACGGCTGATTGTGTATTTCTTTTGCTCAGATGATTTAGTGTCTCCTTTACTCTGCAAAGCAAGAAAACTATAGGTGAGTCCTAGAATGTTATTTTTCTTTTCATTAAAGCTACTCTCTTGCTCTTCTTGAACAACCAGTCAGAAATATTCCCACATGAACATAAATCTTGGCCATAAACAGAGAGAACAGATCCAAAAAGGAGAAAAAAATAGGTCACTGTTTCCTCAGTCCTCTTCTGCACGTCGCTCCAACTTGTGAAACTCTCCTCCCACGAAAGTCGCTGCTTCTCTGTGTACAGTATGACTAAAGCATCTAAGATCAAGTGAAAGATGACAAAAGGCAGAGAAAAAAGGAGACTGTTTCACTCCAACATATCAAGGGAGTTGCTTTGTTTACCTGAGTGGGCTTATTATTCTGCTGTAAATAAGGCAGAGGAACAACAAGGGGCCCTACAAAGAACACAGCTTTATTCTCTACAATCATCCTCATCCTCCTCATAGTCTTTTGAAATGTGTAATTAGAGTTTGTTTATACATAGGCTTACTTATCTGTTTTTCTGCTTGTGTATTAGTTTTTGTTTTCCATGCGTTCTCTGGAGGTTTGAATAATTGAAGTGATTTGTATTCTCTTAAAGGCGGTAAAAGAAAAGCTCAGGGGAATGACTGAGATTGAAAATAAGCAGGGTCTCAAGTTTATCTCCATCTGCCTGTTTAAACAGCCTGTTTACTGATTAAATATCTCTTAAGTTTTTTTAAATATAGACAGAGAGGGGGAGAGAGTAAACGGAATCAACTGACATGTTTTTCAAGAACTCAGATGATAAAAGGAATAATAAACATTTGTTTTAAAATAAATATATGCTTTTCCCTTTTACCCTAAATATAGACGGAGCCTTTTTTGATGTAGTAATGTGCATATCATCAACTGCCTGCAGCCTCTCGCAGCACAGAAGGTAAAATGTTGGCAGAGACAGTATTATTCAAATGTGGCTCGCAGCCTCGGCAGCATTTTGAAAGGTTAAATAGCACTTTAAACGTGGGCTGTCCAAATGTTAAAAGCACAAAAATAATGCTTACTGCAGCAAGCAAGATGAAAAGCATAAAACAGACAAGTGTGCCCACGCAAACAGGCTCTGTGGTGAAAGCTGGGGAGTTAATAAAGTAATGGTGACCAAAATGTTTTGCAGCCTCATATATTATTCTACTTAACCCTGTCTGCCTACAAAGATAACCAAATTAGGTCATTTTTGATATTGAAAAAATGCAGTTATATTAGACAACGATGACAATGCAGGTAAAATTATCTACCTTGCAGTGACGATAGGCAATAGAAATATTGATTTCAATCTAAAAGAAAAAACAAACAAAACATTATAATCTTAAGTAATGTTTATTGCCAAACATGTTCCCTGTTCTAATGTCTTTGCAATTTCATTTTAAACTCATGTAAAATGGTTCTGGATGTCCTTGTCTTTGTCTGATTTCTCTCTGGAAAACAAAACGTTACGCTTCCTTCATGTAAAACTCCACTAAGAGCCAAACTTTTACCCGGTTCTTCTGACTGGACTGTGTTCACTTTTAGGTCAACAGAAGAGAGAACCTGGAAAAATTACTGAAGTCTTCTTTTAGCATCTTGTTGTCTCCTTTCAGAGTGAACAGGATCAGGATACCAGACCTGGAAATGCTGCAATAGCTGTAAATTTCCTTCCCTTGGAGCTTGGAGACTTTTTTTATATCATGGTATTGGGATTTCAAATTCTCATTGTACAGCACTGCTGTATATATATATATATATATATATATATATATATATATATATATATATATATATATATATATATATATATATATATACAGTATATATACTGTATATGGGTGTGTGTATGTGGGGGTGTGTGTGGGGGGGTGGGGTGGGTGGGTGTAATTAATAATTCAAAATTGCCTTTTTTTAAGAAACACAATCAAAATCACACGAGTAAGTTCATACTGTGGGTCATTAACTACATGATCCTACACTGTAAACCCAAATTTGTAATTATGGTAAATGATGCAAATGGGACGACTATAAACCAAGTAAATCAAGCTGTTTAAATACAGTCTTGTGTTAAATGTAATCCATTCCTAAGGAACTTATGGTTTTAAAACTAATATTTACAAGTAATTGACTCACCCATTACTTATGTTTATCAGTAATTGTTTTCCATGTTTATAATTATGATGATAGATATTTATTATACCATAGTATTTATTGTAGTATTTATCAGATAGATAGACAGACAGACAGACACCCACTGATAGTTTTTGTAGTGTCCAGGGTCGTCCCTTTTCTTCACTGGATGTTGCCCATTTTCTCACTACTTCCCCCCATTGGTAAGCCTCAGTTTCCTTTGAAATTTGAAAATTTTATTACAATCAATTTTGTTATAAATGCATTCGCTATTTTAACCATTCAATTTCAGGTTCATTTAAAAAATATATTGAAGTTTAATAAATTTTTGTGGATCTTTCTGAATCTTGTCTCATTTCCAGCAGAAGTTACCTGTGACCTTATTACCATTATATTTTCCTGGAATTATTCCAGGTGGCGCTGTTGGTTTCCCATATTGTAAACTTTAACATCCTACATTTGGGTTTCATAATAAAGAAAATCCACCCCAGGTTGCCACAGACAGATAGATAGATAGATAGATAGATAGATAGATAGATAGATAGATAGATAGATAGATAGATAGATAGATAGATAGATAGATAGATAGATAGATAGATAGATAGATAGATAGATAGATAGATAGATAGATAGATAGATAGATAGATAGATAGATAGATACTTTATTTCTGACCAAAAACAAAAAAGACCAAAATACAAAAACAACCAAACATACATTAAAAAGCAAAATTACATAGAATGTATCATAAAATCACCTAAAATGAAATAGTAAACAACCGTACCAGCTTCTCCACAGCTGTGAATGGTATTATGTTGGATTTACAAAATTTTATTTTTTGATTTAACATGATATATAAGCTTAAACATCAAATTTCTAAGCAATGCCTGCAGAGTGCTGACTTCATCTTGGTCTTTTCAGAAGTATCAATGCACCTGAAGTCGTCTCAGACTTCTCTTTTTTTTACTTTGTCCATAAATGTGCAGAATAGACAGGCATACAATATGCTTCAAAAGGAAAAAATTACCTTGTCGAAGCACAAACTGAATTATCATGTATTTGAAGTGACATTGCACTTAACTGATCAAAGTGGAGCGTGCTGTTAGGTGATGTACAGGTCACTGATGGCCCAACAAAGGAAGCTGTAGATTTTAAATTCTTTAGACTTATTAATGCTCCATCACCCTTTATCAGAGGGTGACTGGTTTGTGGGACGAGCAATGGAGGGAGGGGTCCTTTACTATGTTTGTAGTTCTGGACGGGCTTCTAATGACAGACATGTCATCCACAGGAAAGAAGAAGCAGCCAATTATTTTTTCTGCCTTTTGTAGAACAATTTGTGGGACTCTAACTCCATCTGAGCAGTGTGTATACCACATCGTTTTACCATGTTGACTAAAACCAAGCAGAGAAAACTTTATATGCACTTATCGCAGCTAGCACAGATTCTTCATTCTATTGACTCTTTCATTTTCAAATGTGATAGACTTCACAAAAATGACAGTTTCTGGTTCACTCCAGTCCCCAATTAATGATTAAAAACATACTTTTTTCAAAACTGTTGCCAATTCATGCAGCCTGATTGAAAGTGTTTTCAGTTTGGTCTCAAGGTTCCAGAGCTGTCACTGGATGAAACTGGTTGTTCTCTTTACAGTGCAAATACAAGAAGAACAGTAACTATCACACGCCAAAAGAAATGTGCTGAAAGAGACACCAATTACAGTGCTGCTCAGTCATTCATCACATGTCAGATTTAAACAACCTGGAAC
Organism: Xiphophorus hellerii; assembly: GCF_003331165.1. Lineage (NCBI taxonomy): Eukaryota > Metazoa > Chordata > Actinopteri > Cyprinodontiformes > Poeciliidae > Xiphophorus > Xiphophorus hellerii. Next base: position 31,531,964 of record NC_045694.1, on the reverse strand, counting down.
TTCATCCTGATTATTTAACTGGCTGAGTTCATTTTTAGTCCCTTTAATTTGTGCTTTTGCTGCTGGGTGTGTTTGGTCAGGTGATACTGAATCAAATTGGATTTCTATGCAGTAGAGCACAGAATACTTTACTTAAATAAAATAGCATGGTTATAAAATAAAAGTTAAAAGATGTTAGAGTAGTATGTGCATATCAATTCAAAACTCAAGCAAAGGACTTGAAGATTCTGGCTGAAGCTGGTTAGAGAGTACCATAGAGTAAAACAAGTTGTGTACCAATTTAAAGTTAGCGCATTGCAATTTTTTCCATAAAGCAGCCGTGTTTATAGCGCTGTTTGGAAAAAAAAAACAAAAAAACATTACGGTCTTACCAGTATGTATTTTATTAAAAGCAGAAATAAATCATGTCATAACAACATATTTCTGTGTAAATATCTTTTGTTACAATATGGACACCTGTGTCTTATAGTCAAGTGCTGCCTACCTTTTTTTCCCTTTTTTCAGTGGGTGTGGCAGGTGTGTGCAGTAGTCTGGAAGTTGCAGTACAAAAAATCCTTTGCAGCCTGGCTTAGCAGGACTTCACATTAAACAGCCTCAGAGTCAGACGCAGAGTGAGAGAATGCTGGGCCTCCACTTCATTCTTAATAACAAATTCACAGCAACTCGCTAGTATTCTGGAGTAATGTGAAATAGATCTCAGTGAGTAATCAAATATATTTCTGTAAAAGCACAATAAACCAGCCGGCATTTCCATTCTATATAAAGAGTTTTTGGAAGTGGCAGACGGAGGGCAGAGATATCTTTGATCACTAGGCTTGGGAGAGCAGGCAGACATGATGCTTTGTCTAAAAAGTAATTGACATGACACACTCTGTCACTCACTCACTCACTCACATCTCTACGGGACAGAGTTGAACTTTTATTGACTATTAGAGTTTTTGGTCAGCTGGAGGACAGATGGTGCTGGACACTCCTGCTGTCGCTGCTGATCACGCGGTGAGTTTCTGTACTTTGGATTTGTTTTCAGCCGTATGAAGTGACACAATGTGCTTTCATCTCAGCACCAACGGAGTAAACAGGACAAATTAGATCATCACTTTTAACAGATTTTCACATTTTAGCTGCAACTCATTTGCTTCACAGTGGCACTGATGGGTGTGTAAGAAGCCTCCCACTGGTTATGGAATCTTTGTGTGTATCTCATGTAAAGACCTTATACTTCTCATTAGTGGGAGCCTGGTGGATTTATTTTGTCAAACCTTAGTAGGATGTTCAGCAGCAGCTTCTTAAACATTTTCGCCTTTACTTATACGTCTCAAATTTGTAACACTGTGGACAACATGAACATTCTCAACCAGATGTAGCTTGTCATCATCATCTAATAAAGCAAAGCAAGGATTTAAAGTTAGCCCCACTTTTCAGATTATGGTTTTGGCAACTTTGAAAGAAAAGTGGGATTTATGTGGGCTTCATAATTCTAATAGTAATGAAACCGGTGCAAATATATATATCGTATATAATGATATCTCCTATGTTTTAATTGCTTAATACACTTGAATAGATTAGATTAGAACAGTTTAGATTAATTAAGGGTTTGTAAAACACAAAGTATAAATTTGATGTTGTGTTTAAAGATTTTACTCCAGCCATCCAGCCTCTGCAGGCCTTCATGTGCAGGAGCACCAACAGCATGTTGAGTTCCCTTCTGAAGCCCATACAGACTGGCTCTGTTTCATGTGTTTGAAATATTTGACATGTGCTACTGTGTGTTGCTCTACCCTTCTCTCAAAGAGTAGTGGCCTCTGCCATTGGCCCCTCGTTCATCCTTGTAACAAGGTAGCCGTTCGCGGTAGGATTTTACAGTGACGAAGCGTTGAGGCAGAGTCAGGTGGAAAACAGCAGTGGTTTAATTCTTCACACAACATCAACCAACACTTCACAGGTGAAAACTGCAGTCTTAAATAGTCCCAGCTGTGACGGATCAAACCACCTTTAATTCACAGGGGAATCTCAATTCATCAATATCCACTTATGTAATTAAAATACCTTTTACTAAATATAAACATTTCTATTTACTTTTTATAAATATTTTATGTTTTATCATTACACCAGATGAAACACCACAAAACCCATAAACAATTCCCCCCCCCACACTTTTCAATGGCCTCTCCCAGAGACTATATATGGTGTCTGGACCCCCGGGGCAGCATTTGTCCAAACACCCTGGAGAGGACACAGAAAAGACAGGTGAGTCACTCTACACTAGCACTCCACACCCAACAGATTATGCACAACACATTTGCTCAGTTTTACCCACTAGTAGCTCATTGCTCTGAGTAACAATTATCCTCCCTCCACAGGCAACCACCTCACTCGTCAATGAGGAGCAGCTGTGCAGAGCCCAGAACAAAAGGCTACATGCTAATGTCTAAAAATACTCAATAAATACAATTAAAACTTCTTGTGTGCAAATTGTTACTGATGTGCAAATCTATGCTTAAAGTGCAGTGCTAAATAAAGTGCTTGTTAATAAAGTGCAAAAATACTTTAAAAATGCAATACAGTGATTTCAGTAAAATAGTCCCAGTAATGAAGATCTCTTCATTACATTTCCTCCCTCCTCTCTTAAAAGCACAGTACCTCAGTCCTCTGACACTCTGGATAAACAGTCAGCAACCACATTAGACTTCCCTGGCTTGTACTGGACTGTGAAGTCAAATGGCTGCAGTGACAAGTACCATCCAGCGATACGGGCGTTGGCATCCCTCATTCGTCTCAACCACTGGAGGGCACGATGGTCCGTCTCTAAAATAAAGTGACGTCCCAAAAGATAATACCTCAGGGCCTCAATAGCCCACTTCATGGCCAAGCACTCCTTTTCCACTGTTGAATATCTTGTCTCCCTGTCAAGCAGTTTCCGACTCAGAAACACCACAGGTCTTCTTTCACCGTCCACCTCTTGTTGAAGGACAGCTCCAAGTCCTACTCCCGAAGCATCTGTTTGTAAGATGAATGGCTTAGTGAAGTCTGGTGTGTGCAAAACAGGATGAGTACATACCGCTTGCTTGAGATCTTTGAAGGCTCGATCACAATCTTCTGTCCAGCACACTTTGTTGGGGGCTGCACCCTTTGTTAGATGGTTCAGTACAGCTGCTCGTTCAGCAAAAGAAGGTATGAATTTCCGGTACCAGCCCACCAAACCAAGAAATCCTCTCACCTTCTTCTTTGTAGTTGGAACCGGGAAGGAATGGATTGCGTCCATCTTCCCCACTTGAGGCTTTATTTTCCCAAATCCAATGACAAAACCTAAGTACTCCACTTCTCTCTGGGCTACATTACACTTCTTTGGGTTAACAGTCAGTCCAGCCAGCCTGATGCGGTGTAGGACCTCCTGCAGGTGAATCAGATGCTCCTCCCAGGACTGGCTATACACCACAACATCGTCTAAATATGCTGCAGAAAATGCTGAAACATCTCTCAGTACATGATCCATTAAACGTTGGAATGTTGCTGGCGCACCCTGTAGCCCAAATGGCATGACTCTAAATTGGTACATACCAAAAGGAGTTTTAAAGGCGGTCAGCTCTCTTGCCTCTGGTGCCAACGCCACTTGCCAGTATCCTTTGCACAGATCCAGCGTTGTGATGTAACTTGCTGAACCAACTTTCTCCAGTAGGTCGTCCACCCTGGGCATCGGGTACGGGTCAAAGTTGGACACAGCATTTAAATATCTAAAATCTATGCAAAATCTCAGGGAGCCATCTTTCTTTGGTACCAACACAATCGGGCTGCACCACTCACTACTAGACTCTTCAATTATACCCAAATCCTGCATCAGCTTTATTTCTTTTTCCAGTACTGGAACCAACCGCTCTGGTATGCGATAGCTCTTTTGACGACTCGGTGCATCTTCTTTCAGCCGAATCTTGTGGTGAACCAGTGATGTAAATCCTGGAACTTCTTGAAAGAGCTGAGGGTCCAAGAGAGGTTTGATTTTGTCCTGCTTAGTAGGGGACAGATGAGAAATGTCAACCAAAGCACAGTCTGACATGCTAGTTGGAAAAAAATTTTCAGTCACCTCCTCATCCTCAACTGCTCTCACAAATAACTCCTGGTGCACAGGCTCCTGTCGGCTGTGGAACTCTTTCAACAAGTTGACATGAAAGGTCTGATGCTTTTTAGCTCTTTCCGGCATGTACAGTTCATAAACCACTTTACTCACTTGTTTGGTGATCTCATATGGTCCATGCCATTTTGTCAGCAGCTTGTTGTCGCTGGTAGGAAGCAGTAACAGAACCTTCTGTCCTGGCAAGAAGACTCTGTCTCTGGCCTTCTGATCGTACCATGTCTTTTGATGTTGTTGAGCTGCTTTCATGTTGTCCTGTGCAAAAGATGCCATTTCCTGCAATCGCTCTCTCATGTTGATGACGTATGCTGCAATGTTTTCCCCCTCTGGCTTAGCGTCTTCCCAACAGTCCTTCAGTAGATCCAGCGGACCTCTCACTTGACGCCCATACAATAGTTCGAAGGGTGAGAAACCTGTGGACACTTGTGGTACCTCCCGGTAAGCAAATAACAGGTACGGCAGCCATTGGTCCCAGTCAGCACCTGTGTCAGAGACAAACTTGCGCAGCATATTTTTGAGAGTCTGATTATATCTTTCCACTAGCCCGTCCGTTTGGGGGTGGTAAGGGGTGGTCTTAAGTCCCTTAATTCCTAATAATTTATAAACCTGCTGCAATAGTTTGGACAAAAAGTTTGTCCCACAATCTGTGAGAATTTCTCTTGGTATTCCTACTCTAGAGAAAAACTGCAGGAGACAATTAGCAACATGTCGGGCTTTAATGGATCTGAGAGGAAAAGCTTCAGGGTACCGTGTAGCATAGTCACATATCACCAATATATAACGGTAACCTGTCGAGCTCCTTTCTAATGGGCCCACAATATCCATGCCGAGCCTTTCAAAAGGTGTTTCAATAATTGGCAGCGGTTGTAGCCGGGCTCGTGCTACTCCTCTGCCTGAAGTCAGCTGACATTTTTCACAGGAACTACAAAATTTAGAAATCTGGGTATACATTCCTGGCCAAACAAACCGGCTACTGATTCTACTCAGCGTTTTATGAAAAGCCATATGACCTGCCCACGGAATTGAGTGGCCCAGCTCCATAACTTTGTGCCTGAACTGTTGTGGAAGGGCTAATGTTTCACACTGTCCCTTCTTCTGATATAAAATACCTCCTTTGATTATGTACACCGCATCTTCCAGGAAGTCTAACCGGCGCTGATTAGTTCCTCCCAATCCAGTTACTTTTTCAAACCAAGGTTTTAAAGTAGGATCATCTCTCTGTAGTGCACCTAAATCTGAGGGAATATCAAACTCAAACAAGTTATTTGGCTTAGACAACTGTTCTATCCCTTCATCACCTGAGCCTTTGAATTTCTCCCTTCTTTTCTGAGCTTTTGACTTTTTAGTTTTTCCTAGCCTTGTCTCCAGAGACTCCCCAAAAAAGGGCAGCTCTTCCAACACCGTCTTTGAACTTTGAGCTCTTGTGACTACATTGCAAGGTTTCAATGGTTCTACTGGTATATCAGATGTAGGACCTAAATCCCCTGCATCTCTGTTGGTAAGCACTTGGGGTTCATAGTCTGACTGGTGAATAAGGTCAAAGAGAGTGGGAATATCATTACCAAGTATAACTGAGTATGGCAAAGAGGGAACTACAGCTACTTGTACCAGGTATGTTTGACCTCCCACTGTCAAATACACCTCAGCACTAGGGTAGACATGTTCATCTCCATGTACACAGCTTATTTTAACCCCCACCCCACTTAGCTTTTCTTCTGAGAGTAAGCTAGCACGCACTAGAGACTGGAAGCACCCAGAATCAAGCAAAGCTCCTTCTTTCTGCCCATTAACTAGAACAGAAACAGTGCACACTTTCTTTTCTACAGCCTCAATAGCTGGTCTTGGAACTGAACACAAAAGTGATGGCTTTGATTTAAGGGTGGGGCAGAAGTGTTGTGTATGGCCAAAGCCATTACAGTTGTAACATCTAATATCTTGGACTGAAGACTTGGGAAATGACTTTTTAACATTGGGAGGTCTTTGGGAAGGGAACTGCTTTGAACTAGAAACATTTCTAGTCTGACTTTGACCAGAGCCCTGTTCACCCCCAGTGGACTTACTTGATAGGGCATAGTGAGTCTCTCGGCCAAAATAGGTGCTCTTGCTCCCCTTCCTGGCTGATGTGAAGACCTCCGCAAGAGTAGCTGCTTCTTTTGCCGTCTTCGGGTCACGCTCACGTATCCAGATCTCCAACTCTGGATTAACCATTCTTAAAAACTGCTCCAGAATTATCTGCTCAGATATTTCTTGCACAGTAGATTTATCAGGTTTAATCCATCTTGAAAACAAGTCTTTCAATCGCACATAAAGTTCACGTGGCGTCTCACCTGGTTCAATCTTCAGGCATCTGAAGCGGCGTCGATAAGTGTCAGCAGTGATTTCATATTTTGCCAGAATTGCCTCTTTCACGTTGTCATAGTTCTCAGAGTCAGCCATATCCATTAGAACATAGGCTGTGCGGGCCTTGCCTGTCAGCAGAGGAACAAGACGGACCGCCCACTCATCTCTAGACCAACGACACACCTGGGCCATCCTCTCGAACGTCATCAGAAAATGCTCAATGTCGTCATCCGTGGATAAGGGAAGAAATCTTGGTTCAATTATGGACCTGGAACCATGAGCTACCTGGACATCACCACCATCTGATTCTTCTTCATGTGCTTCAGCTGTTGTGGGTTGATCATGTGCTTCTGATACATCAGGTCTGTCAAGTACAGCATGCACTTGAAGCTGCATTTGTTGAAATTGATGCTGTATGCTTTTCCACCTTTGCTCCTGGCGGGAAAAATCTTTATCAATCTTCAGGTCTCTAGCCACTTGAGACCGCATAATAGATTTGACCAACACTGCCAGTTCCTCCAACTTATCTTCAGGGTTGGTCGCTGCCATGGTCTCCATTTCAGAGGAAGCTCCAGCTCCTTCATCAGGCTCTCCCTCTTGGCCTAGCTTTTTACCACCTCTGGTCATCATCTTCTCACTGTGGCATGAATGGCACACTTCTGACACCACTTGTAACAAGGTAGCCGTTCGCGGTAGGATTTTACAGTGACGAAGCGTTGAGGCAGAGTCAGGTGGAAAACAGCAGTGGTTTAATTCTTCACACAACATCAACCAACACTTCACAGGTGAAAACTGCAGTCTTAAATAGTCCCAGCTGTGACGGATCAAACCACCTTTAATTCACAGGGGAATCTCAATTCATCAATATCCACTTATGTAATTAAAATACCTTTTACTAAATATAAACATTTCTATTTACTTTTTATAAATATTTTATGTTTTATCATTACACCAGATGAAACACCACAAAACCCATAAACAATTCCCCCCCCCACACTTTTCAATGGCCTCTCCCAGAGACTATATATGGTGTCTGGACCCCCGGGGCAGCATTTGTCCAAACACCCTGGAGAGGACACAGAAAAGACAGGTGAGTCACTCTACACTAGCACTCCACACCCAACAGATTATGCACAACACATTTGCTCAGTTTTACCCACTAGTAGCTCATTGCTCTGAGTAACAATTATCCTCCCTCCACAGGCAACCACCTCACTCGTCAATGAGGAGCAGCTGTGCAGAGCCCAGAACAAAAGGCTACATGCTAATGTCTAAAAATACTCAATAAATACAATTAAAACTTCTTGTGTGCAAATTGTTACTGATGTGCAAATCTATGCTTAAAGTGCAGTGCTAAATAAAGTGCTTGTTAATAAAGTGCAAAAATACTTTAAAAATGCAATACAGTGATTTCAGTAAAATAGTCCCAGTAATGAAGATCTCTTCATTACAATCCTTAAGCACTTATTTGTGCATTAAAAAACAGAGCATTTACAAGAAATGGAGAAAAAAACTGTGCAAATTACATCAGAGATGTTATTTAAGATGTTTTTCAAATAGGAAAAAATGGAAATAGCAGGGTGTACCTGTGATGCAGCAATCTGTCACTGAAGGAGCTGTCCGGGTTAACTGCAACTTCCTGTCTGGGAATGGACTGATGTCTCACACTGGAGACAGGGGACATCCTAGCACAGAGCTGAAAATATGTCCAAAAGTAAGTAAGTAAGTAAGTAGGTAGGTAGGTAGGTAGGACGGACGGACGGACAGATGGATGGATTATGATGACTCTCATTTTGTGATGCATCACAGCAAAACCAGGAACAAGTCACCAGAACATAAACCATGAGAAAACATAAAAACCACTAAAATCTGAGTAATTAATGAATTTCATTGCCCTGCAGTGGACTGGTGACCTGGCCTCTTGCCCATTGACAGCTGGTGATAGGCACCAGCAGCCCTCCTGACCCCACTGGGATAAGAGTGTAAGAAAATGGATGAATGTCAATTTCATTTTATTTGCTGCTTTTTATTTGAACTTTTAAAACAACACAATATGCACACCCATGCACACGTATGTCATGTGCCTTCGCATATCATAAATATTCATGATGGACTGCCATGGCCAAAAATACCACAGCTCTTATTTAGTTCCAGCCTGTCACTGTCTTTAACTCCATGTCTATGTGGGTTCTTCAGCCTAACAGAAACAATGATTTGAACATCAATGAACCAAGTATGTTTAACCCATGAAGTCATCACATTCTGAATCACTGTCAGCTTCAACATGCAATCTTTTCTCCAGTCACATGTCTGCTTATATGTAACCAATAAAGTCTAAAATTCAACCACCCTCAATATTTTCTGAGTTCACTGAAATACCTTTTGCAGTAACAAAAACCAAAATGGCAGTTTTCCAATGATGTCCAGCAGGAAAAAAATTTCCAAAAACTAAAAACAGGCTCCTGATTCTATCAGAAGTGTGTGCAGTAGGAAAAAGGCTCTGTCAAAGGCCAAACAGGAGAGAAGAAAAATGTATTTGCAAGGCACCCAAATCATTAGCAGCAGCCTGTTCTTCATGAATTACTAAGCACAACACCATGTTGCTGTTTAAATTACATTATAAAGTAGGTCAATAACATGCACATGAATTTATGATTTATCTTATTGGACAGCACATTGATTTTTCAGGTATATACGGTTGTGATATTGATAATCTCTGAAATGTCAGGGAAAAATAATAGTTAACGTGTCATAACTCAGTGTTATCAGCTTCTACAGTCTTTCAGGGTTAATTCATTTTAGAGGCCACTAAGCAGTAAATAGATTGTGTTTTGTCATTACATAATAGACAATTTAGAAATTTTCTACTTTTCTAAATTACAGAATTTCTCTTTCCTCTGTTTACATATTAGAGAAATGAGAAATTTTCTGTTATTGGATTTTCTGATCAAATTACAAAGAGTTTAGAAATTCTCTGTAATATATACCTTTTAACCAGTGTGATTGATAAACTAACATTTACTCTGTTGATTTATAACGCAATTGCAATGGTTGCTTTTGACTTGAGGTTCATCAGACACAAATTTATGCCAATCTAAGCCATCGACCATCTCAGACCTAAATGTTCCAAAAAACCCTGAACTGAAGAAATGATCAGAGTGGACAGAGGACTCTGGATATTCTAGAGTGACACTCCATTAACAAAAGGTGCTGCATAAAGTTATAACTACAGGGGTTCCACTAATACAACACACGTTTGCAGAAAACATATTTCTCAACAGATATTCTTTCCCAAATTAGCTTGTCATCATCATCTATTTACCTCTTCATATATACCTGTACGTTGAAAATGAGCATTTACTGCCCAACTAGCAAGTTTATATTAATTGGTCAGAGCCCATCTAAAACCTGCAGTGAGGTCTGAAGCAGATTCCAGATGCTGTCCATTCAGCCCGGCACAGCCTGAGATGTTCTGGGAAATTATCCAAGCATTTCCTCTATTCCAAGAATAAAATCAAATAAAATGCGGAAGTGTTGACAACATGTCACACGTTAAAAGAGGCTATATATAAAGGCAACAGCAATTAACACCATAAGTACCAGTTTATTTGCAGTAAGATTTTGGCTTCAGAGCACCATCTGCTGCAATTGCTGATGAAGTTTTAAGGAGCTAATTATTAATACTGATTAACAATGTAACAAAGTTGTGAAAATAGAAGTGAACTGAATTTAAGTCTAACTGACATTTTGTTTGGTTGGATCCATAAACAGTTCACTTTGTTTTGTCCTTTTAGTGTGAGGAGCTTCTCCAAGGTCAGGGCAATGAGGCAAAGACTCCTGGAGGAAGACCATTTCTCTCCACTGAGACCCTGCAGTCCTTCCTTGAGTTATCCTAAGTCCGGAGGGCTTTGTCCCTGTTTCTCTGACAACCAGCCAGGGTTGGGAGGGGGTCAGAAGAAGCCTGTAACCAGGCCGGCTGGCCCTGTTGCAGATGAGCAGCAGCTCCACACTTCTCTAGCTCCTCACATTAACTCCACAGGCTTCTTTTAACCTAGAAGTAGAGGTTAGGGCTAAGGGAAGGCCTAAGGAATAAAAACTGTTACACTTGGAATATCAGTGGGGCTGTGATGGGACTGCGAACAAACATTCAGTGCTTTTCAGCATTCGCTACAGGAAAAACTTGTGGTTTGGAATTTATTGCAACCTCGCCGATAAAGCTTCTCCAAAGTTCCACTGGATTTTTAGAGTTTAATCCTATGATTATTTGTGGGGATAATAATCCCCTTATTATTAATATATTTCCTGTGTGCACCAACTGCAGTTTTCGGGCCAATAGTCGATTACCAATCTTTAAAAAGTCCGATCTGCTGATTCTGATTTTGGCAGATACCATTTTTTTGTCTGAAATGTTGCTAAATATAGCAAGAAAGTCTCAGAGTTAGCATCAATGGGATGACTATTGTTACTGCAAATATGCAGAGATGACCTGGTGGATGGGTCTGTCAGCCAAACCTCTCACTGCAGAGCAACACAGGACAGAAGTTGATTTTAAGACCTTTTTTAAGGTAGCTACGATCAGCTTCACATGTCAGTATCCAAATCATCCCAAAATTAAGGAAATTGGCTCTGCCTCACACTCTGGTACCACAAGAGTTAGTCAACATTGTTGCTAGTTGGAGTTACCCACTAAGACCCACTTCAGACTCTTTTGGATGCTGCAAAAGAAATACACTAGAAAAGACAGAACTATAAGTTTCTATAGGGGAATTTTTTCCAGGTCTCATAGCAATGGGTTTTTATATTTTTTTCTGGCTGTTAGTGATGGTTTCATTTTTCTTGTAGATGTGTCTTTAAAAAAAGAGCTTATTTTTCTAATTAAGTTAAATCCTAACAAGATATTTATTAATTTTCTTGATTTGATATTGCTTATATAAAACAAGAACAAAACCTTGGCAAAGAGCTTAATTTGATCTACATAAAGTCAGTTTCCAAATTCAGATCTTTGTGAAGTATTGAATTCCCTGCCAAGGCGTCTGGTTGTAGAAGAGCCAGCTCAGCTTCAGGGTAACTTACAGCAGGCCAGATTCACACTGCCAGCGGGCAGCAGCTCTCAGCCACCACTGACCACTGTGGGACTCCATGCTGCTCCTTAAAGAAAGAACCTACATATTTCAACTGATGTGATGTCAATTTATATTGTGCTCCATAGATACATTCTGTAGAACCTGCTTTCAACCTTTGATTGACCTTTAAAGGTCAGTTTCTTTTTTTTAAAGGTTTTTTTTTTTTTTTTGGCGCCGGCACAGCTGGCTGCTTGCAGACGCAGCTCCCGTCGTGTGTGTTAATCTGTGTATATTTGCTGTAACCGATTAAGGATCCGTGCTTAAAGAACCCATAGACCATCAGTTAAGCTTTCCACAATGGCTGGATGTGGTTCTGTCGCTGTTCTCCGCATTCTTCTGCTACTTTTTCTACTCTTTGTTACGGAGAACCTCGCCGAACAGAGTAGCGGCATTGTTTATTCGCGTGAACAGCTGATTGCGCTGTGTAAGCCTCTGCTGCTGCCCGGAGACAGGCCTGTGGTCCCAGAGGAGTTACGGAGGAGACGCCGGGGCTGCAGGTCTGGAGTTAAACGGAGGGAGAAGAGGAGACGGCACAAACCAGCGGTACCGGCGATTATTGTGGGGAACGTGAGGTCTTTGGGGAATAAGACGGACGAACTCACGGCGCTGGTTAGGACCCAGAAGGAGTACAGGGAGTGCAGTATCTTCTGCTTCATGGAAACCTGGCTACACTCTCTTCTTCCGGACTACAGCGTGGAGGTCCCTGGATTTTCCTTCGTGCGGGGGGACAGGGACTTTTCCAAGAGTCGGAAGAAGAAGGGCGGCGGGATTGCACTTTATGTGAGTGAGAGGTGGTGTAATCCCGGTCATGTTAACGTGAAGGAACAGATTTGTAGCCCGGACATTGAACTTCTGGCTGTGGGAATGCGGCCATATTATTTACCGAGGGAGTTTACGTCCGCAATTTTGATCGCTGTTTACATTCCCCCATCAGCTGATGCAGCGGTGGCCTGTGACGTCATCAGCTCTACCGCAGCCAAACTCCAGACTCAACACCCGGAAGCCTTCATGGTCATCACAGGTGACTTTAACCATGCCTCATTGGACAAAACTCTACACAACTTCCAGCAGTATGTTGACTGTCCCACCAGGGAAAACAAAATGCTGGATCTCCTGTATGCTAATGCCAAAGATGCATACAGCGCCACAGCCCTGCCCCCCCCTGGCAGGTCGGACCACATCTTGGTAAGGATGACTCCCAAGTATCTCCCTCTAGTGAGTAGGCAGCCTGTGCGCATCAGGACGGTGAGGAGGTGGACACAGGAGGCAGCTGAGGCACTGCAGGACTGCTTTGGGTCGACAGACTGGGATGTGCTCTGTGGGCCTCATGGGGAGGACATCGACAACATGTCTGACTGCATCACGGACTACATCAGATTCTGTGAGGACAATGTCATATGCCAGCCCGGACCGTGCGCTGCTTCTCCAACAACAAACCCTGGATTACCAGTGACCTGAAGGCACTTCTAAACAAAAAGAAGATGGCTTTCAGGTCTGGAGATAAGGAGGAGCAGAGGAGAGTCCAGCGTGAACTCAGAGAGACACTGAGGACATGCAAGGACAACTACAGGAGGAAGCTTGAGTCTAAACTCGAGCAGAACAGTGTGAGAGATGTGTGGAAAGGAATGAAGCACATCGCTGGGATGAAGGGGAAGGACACACAGACATCTGGGAGCCTGGATAGAGCAAACCAGTTCAACCAGTTTTTCAACAGGTTTAGCTCACCTCCTGCTACTCCCCTACCACCACCATCCCCCCACACATCCACACTGCCCCAAGTTGTTCAATCCATCTACCGACATTCTCCTGCACACCACCTCTCCTTCAGCCCCTTCTCCCCCCCTCCTCCCCCATCTCCACTGCAGACAACAACACCTACCCCCAGCTAACGGTGACTACAGACCAGGTTAAGAGACAGTTGGAGCGATTACACCAGGGGAAGGCTGCAGGACCTGATGGCATTACAACACGGATCCTGAAGACCTGCTCCGGCCAGCTGTCCCCTGTACTGGCACAGATGTACAACCTGAGCTTGAGGCTGGAGAAAGTCCTGCTGCGGTGGAAGACATCACATGTGGTTCCTGTTCCCAAGAAGCCAAGGCCATCCGACCCAGAGGACTACAGACCAGTTGCTCTCACATCTCATGTGATGAAGGGCATGGAGAGACTGGTCCTGGCCCAGCTGAGGCCTCGGGTGAGGATGTTTCTAGACCCCCTGCAATTTGCCTACCAGCCCCACTTAGGAGTGGACGATGCCGTCATCTTCCTGCTGCAACGAGCACTGTCGCACCTGGATGGTGGAGGAGACACTGTGAGAATCACATTCTTTGATTTCTCCAGTGCCTTCAACACCATCCAGCCTCTGCTACTGGGTGAGAAGCTGCGGAGGATGGGTGTCAACGACTCAGTGATCTCCTGGGTTACTGACTACTTGACAGGCAGGCCACAGTTTGTCCGTCTGGGCAGTGTCCTGTCTGATGTGGTGGTCAGTGACGTAGGAGCTCCACAGGGAACTGTGCTTTCTCCCTTTCTCTTCACCCTGTACACCACTGATTTCCAGTACAACTCTGAGTCATGTCACCTACAGAAGTTTTCTGATGACTCAGCAGTTGTCGGGTGTATAGGGGATGGAGGGGAGCGGGAGTACAGGACACTGGTGGACAGCTTTGTGGAGTGGTCTGAGCAGAATCACCTGAGGCTCAACATTAGTAAGACCAGAGAGATGGTGATTGACTTCAGAAGGAAGAAGACATCTTCACGGCCACTGAAGATCAAAGGGGAAGTGGTGGAGGAGGTGGAGGATTACAAATACCTGGGAGTTGTAATCGGCAACAGACTGGACTGGGCATCTAACACTGACGCTGTGTGCAAGAAGGGGATGAGCAGACTCTATTTTTTAAGGAAGCTGAGATCCTTCAAAGTGTGCAGCAAGATGTTGGAGACCTTTAATCACAGTGTTGTTGCCGGTGCCATCTTCTTTGCTGCTGTGTGTTGGGGAAGCAGCATCAGAGCCAGCGACTCTAATAGACTGGACAAAATCATCAGGAAAGCTGGCTCTGTACTGGGACTAAGGCTGGAGTCCCTGGAAACTGTGGTGGAGAGGAGGACACTGAAGAAGGTTCTGTCTATTATGGACAATAAACAGCACCCTCTCCACCACATAGTGGACAGACAGCGGAGCACCTTCTCACATAGGCTGCTCCAGCTCCGCTGCCGTAGGGACAGATACAGGAAATCCTTCCTGCCACATGCCATCTCACTGTACAATAAAAGCTAAATCATTGTTCTGCACTAATCAGTCCGATTTTGCACAACTGCACTATGGCACACTTGCTGTACATACAGTATATTTACATATACAGTACAGACCAGGAGTTTGGACATGGCTGTGTGTCCAGGCTTTTGGTCTGTACTTAGTGCAGACCAAAGGTTTGGACACACTTCTCATTGAATTCGGTGGGGGTGTGTGTCTGGGCTTTTGGTCTGGGCTGTACATATCTGCATTTTTTTTAAATCTTTGCAAGGACTGCTCTTAAGTTGCCTTTTATATTAACAGCATTTCATATTTTTACAATTTATAGCATTTTGTATTTTATTTTTATTTTTTATTTTATCTACAACTACTACTCAGTGGTAGTTGTTATTGTGTCTTGTCTCTATGCTGTAACTGCGAAGTAATTTCCCTGCTGGGATGAATAAAGTACTTCTATTCTATTCTATTCTATTCTATTCTATTCTATTCTATTCTATTCTATTCTATTCTATTCTATTCTATTCTAAAGCCCTCAGTTATTAAGTATAATATATTGCAGTCAAATTTATTTTACAACAAATTAGCAAGACAATTTCTCATTAACAAACTGAGGCTAACAAGTTATAGACATCATGTCTATAACTTTGTAGCAGCCACACACACTGGAGTAACAAGAATGCAGTGACAGTGGACAGAAACAGCTGCCTGTAACAGGAGGAACGCTCCAAAGAGCCAGGTTCAGTAAGAGCAGACACCTGCCACCACCAGCACGGGGCAGGAGAGGGAAAGCTTCTATGCACTGAAGGAAAAACATAGAGATAACATCTAGTTAATAATATCATCAAGTTTTCTGCAGATACTAGAGAGCAGTAGGAAAAGTAATGGAGTGAGAATGGTTGGTGAATATGCCCTCCAACACACTGAGCCTACAGCAGGCTACATGGACATCGCTCTCGATCATATAAATGACTCTAAGCTTTATAAAACCAACATTTGAAGTCTAGTCTTAATCTCATTGGATGCACTCCACTGTGTTACAAGATACTTTTGACATTTCTTTAATAGTTACTCCTCTGGGTTTGTGTAAAATAACTAAATTAAGCTAATATGGAGATAGCCAAATCAATTGTGATGTGGCCTGAGGTTGAAGGCAGTTTGTGTTACAGATGGGGAGCAAATTCAATAGATATGGCAAAATAGGTTTCATTCATTTTAAAGTGAAAAAAATACACCAACAAAATAAAACAACCACTTGAAATGTTACATGACTTCATAAGAACAAGTAATGAATGTGACATTTTTACACTCTTTCATCATCTAAAAGCAATATTCCTTACAAATTCCTTAGGAATGTGAGACAGCAGGACTGATGGTCCTCTGGTCATACTGTACAGAAGAGGCTAGCAGAGATTCTCCTCTCACCATGAAACAAGTGTTTGTAGTTGAGTTATTTTAAATGGTTTATCGCTGTACATATGTTGCCAGTCCACAAAGTTTTGTCAGTGTCGGTATCGTGGATTCCCCAGGATCGGACCAGTAGAATGCTTACAGACTGGTGGTATTGATAAAAATATATGGCCTACAGTGGATACAGCTGAATGCAGAGTGAAAACCAGAACTGTGCTTTAGACTGAGCTCTGTGCATCCCGACAAATTCTCCAGTGGAAAGTCATTTTGGCCACTCAACATATTGTCTGACATAGCTGCAGGGAAGCTACAGTAAACAAATCCTTACCCGTGAAGGTTCACATATTCAGTTGAAATAGGTTTAAACAAGCAGGCTGTTAGGACGTGATGAAGCTAGAAAATGATACAAGTAAATAAAACCCAGGGATGAGAAGTCAATATTAGGAAGCAATGATTATAAAGACCTGACCCCAACTCAAAGTTCCTGTACGTTAGCACATATATTATTCTGTCAATGAACGTTTGGATAAGCTCACAGCAAATGTGAAATAAATAAGGCCCAGTGAAACTGCTTGACGAATGCACATTTACCTGCGCTGGTCTGCTTTGATAAATGCCGTGACTAGCCACAGCAAATTGGCTGCAAAAGGAAAGGATGACGAATTCTCTAGCAAAATATTGTGAGGACCTTTGCACATCTATGTGTGTGTATATTTATGTTTGTGTTAGTGAGTGTGAGGGCATGAAGGACTTACAGGTTGTTTGAATGAAAATGAGAAGTGTTCAATAATACATAGGGCTGTCTCCAGAACACTATTACCAAAGATTATATTTTATGAAAGCCCTCATAAACGGTGGAGTTAGATATTTCCACACTGTCATACATTTCTTATTGACAAATTGTAGACCGGAGTCAATATTGCATTTGGTTTTCATGGTAGGTTGTTTAATAAATTTTCTCTATGCTGAAAACAGAGATAGCTAAAATAAGAAATGTAGTTTTTTATTATCATATTACCTTGTTCTGTTTCTTTGTGATTTATTGCATTATGCCATATTACAAATATCAGAATATGGACATCAAAGGTCTAGTTAACCAATTTAGTAGCTTGTAAATAATTTTATCTTCCTGCTTTTTTGATCCACATAAAACTCTAACTGGCTGCTTCCATAAAACACTGTGCTGGCAGTTTTTTTATTTTTTATTTATTTCCGTCAACTTGCTTCGAAGTCACTGAAGTTGCTAGTTTAGTTTTGATTAGCGTTAACGCATGCAACTAATCTGAAACTTTTAACGTGTTACTGTTACATAAAGCAGATTAGTCAAAGCCCATAGCCTCTCTCCCATGGAGGGTCATTTAGTTCACAGCAGTGCGTTATGGACTTGACTCACACACTGGGTTGACCAATCACAGTGAAAGATGAATTTTTCATGACAATGGACAGCAACAAAAGTTGAACATTTTTTAACTGTCTTGTGTTGCATTGCTAACCCATGTGTGCACATCTATTGTTTCATGTTCACATGCATTGATTACGCCGGTCGCTTGACCGGATGAGGATGAGCGACTCTCGACGCATCGCACAAGTTCCATAGGAAATGAAAGGAGAGTGACATTTCTAGATGAACATTTAAAACAAAAGGAATTCCTTCAAACCTTCCTGAACATAAAAACCTGGAAAACTGAGAACCTACAGACATGTTTGATTTGAGACAATCACTTATACAGTGGTGGTTTTTGATATGTGCAATATGGGCCATTACCTAGGTGGCATCAGAAAGGGCTAGGGCAGCCAAGAACTAGAAAATTAAATACAACTTATCTATCAGTTGTCCCCTGAATATGTTTGGTGCTACTTGTAAGTATGTGTAGTGGAGAAAGCTTTCCCTTAGTTGATGTTGGGTACTGGAAGACTACATTACCTGCTTTCTGCTGCTAAGAAAATGTCAGATAACTGGTTGGAGTGTGGCAGAGGGCAGGGCTTGTCCATGGCACCTTTACTGCAAGAACCACGATTGCATGTGTATTCATATTCCAAGCTTACAAAGTTAGCCATAGTGAAAAATTGTGATTAATCACAGCACCAGAGTGTGATTAATCTGATTATATTTCTTAATCAACTGACAGCACTGGTACTGATACACTACTACGATTTGGGATGATCATTAAAGTAACAATAATTGTCAATATTGTGATATTGATAGTTTTGTTGTCAGTTAAGCTTCACTCCAATGCCAAATTTCAAATCATAATACAAACAAAAGCAAATGAACCTGATGACCATTATTTAAGCATCCACTGCTAAAGGTTAAAAATCTGGTTAAATTTAAAGGTCAACTGTAAGAGCTGCTAACTCACAAAGCATTGGAAGTGAATAAACAACCAACCTACCTGCCATATACATATATCTACTCTTTACAAGACAACTGTCCAAGTTCAGGACTTCCTGCAGGATCATCAACACCTGGTGTCACAATCCTGCAACAAAAAAGACTGACAACAGTCACTCACCTTTAACGCTTTAACCATTTTTTATTCAGAGATGACTGCTGATCCATACCACTGCAAAGGAACGGCAGAACAATATTCACTTATGAACATTTAACAATCTACCTCTTTATTCCTTGTCTCCTCAGTGTTTTCAGCATTTGAGTCACACAATGTGACATTATGTAGTTAATATAATAGAACCCTTGCACTTACAGCCCTTTAAAATGTCACAGCATGTCAACATATTGAAAAAATCTTAATCAGCAGGAAAAACAATCTCCTCAAAGCATTTTAAAAATGATAAATTATTTCTGTTCAAAGAAAGGATCTGTTAGTTTTAGTGGTGTATTTTTGACAGGATCTTTCTTTTTATTAACACACAATCACATTTAATAGTAGATTTTCACTACTACCTACTGACATTTACAATATGACACTGTTGGAAAGAACTTTAATTTGTTTTCCAACATAATTTTCAAAGTGAATCCAATTTTAACCTTTTACGTTACTGCTGATTCTGCAAAATTTTCTGTTGCCACGAAAACAGAACTTGACATTCTTTAAATGCCAAGTTCTAGACTTTGTTTTAAAATAGTAATAGAATTTAATACTTTGGTGACTTACCTTGAGCAGTACATTGCCAATGCTGGACAGAATTGTGAAAGAGTCAAGGCCCAGAAATCAGCCATTTATCAATGAGCAATCATCTGTTGGACACAATTTATCTTTGTCTTTAGGCTACTCTCTTTACAGTTTATCCTCATTGCTTAGAGGGTTGGAAAATCCTCTTATAATTATTTTGTCTTTGTAAAAATTTTTAGTGCAAACACTTAATTGATTTTGCAAAGTCAATTAAAGTAAAATGTCCAATCATTAAAGCCTTGTGAAAGGTTATACTGCCAATGTCTGACATGAGCAAGTAGCACAAGAACCACCAAAAATGATGCAATTTGTGAAATAAATATTTATATTCCTCAGTAATTTACTGCAAACTAAGATGGTCATTGATCAACAGAAAATAAATAAAATATATTTCTACATCTTAATTTGCCCAACATATTTCTTCTGACTGAAAATGATTCATTGGTGTGGTTCATTGATCAATGTCAATGTTAATATTATTGACCCAATGATTTTCATTCACCATCTCATACCACAACACACCATACCACAGCACACCACAACACAACACACCATATCAGACCATACCATACAATACATGGTATGCCATAACATACCAATGTTATAAATGTTTTTAAACAACTGCATTCTACCAAAATACAAATAATTGTATGACGAACAACAAATACATTTTCAACTATATAAAACAAATTTCCCCAAATAAGGTCAAACTAATTCTTGCTGATGTTGGAAGCCAAAATACATTGCCAAACTATTCTTTTCTACCAAACAGAACAGAATAGAATAGAAATATTCTTCAATGTCCTTCAAATTACACGGAATCAAAGCAAGTAGATTCACACAAAGGTAGGAATATGCAACATATAAAATAGGATAAAGAGCAGCTCAATGTCCAGTTAGAGCAAAATTTCAGCATAAATACCATTATAAACAACAACAGAGCAACTGATAAAAGGGCAAATCCAAAATGTGTGTGAAATTTTTCGAACTTCTGTAGATTAACTTTTTAGTTAATTTCTTATTTGGTACTTGTGTAAGGTATTTAAAAATACCCATGTAAAACAAAATAGAAGTTAAATTGTTCCCTGTTTACCTAAACATGAAGGACAAACAGGGACTCTGATGTCCTGTATTTCAGCATGTTTCTGGTTGACAAGAGGGCCGTCTGACAAGTGTTGGACATATTCCTTCCCATTTTCTTTCAAGATGGCACAAGGTGTGTTTCAGTACATGTCATCTGGTGTTCAGCTGGTATTCTCTGATTGCAACTAACAAGATTTCTAATTGTGTTTAAGCTCACATCACATTTTGCCTTGGAGTCAGTGTTGCCAAGTCCTGCTTTTCCACACTCGATTTCCGAGCCTTTGTAATGTACCTTGTTGGTTAGCTTTGACTTTCAACAGAAGATTCTGTTGCAAAACATCATGAAGCTCTCAGGTGTTGCTGCTTGGCTAGAAATGGCCAGCAGCATGTCAAAACTAACCTTTTCAGTAGATGTTTGTTTGTGTCTCTGTTGCAGTACAATAATACAGACTTTCTTTAAAGTCTAAATTGGTTGTGGAGACAGAGTAAAGAAGGCTGCTTTACTGACATGTGTCAAATGGTCTTTGACCTAAAACAGGGGTGTCAAACTCCAGTCCTGGAGGGCCACAGTCCTGCAACTTTTAGATGTGCCTCTGCTGCACCACACCTGAATAGAATAATTAGGTCATTAAGGCTCTGGAGAACTGATCTACACAAGGAGGAGGTCATTAAGCCATTTCATTCCAGTGTTTTGTACCTGTGGCTCATCTAAAAACTGCAGGATAGCGGCCCTCGAGGACTGGAGTTTGAGACCCCTGACCTAAAACATATGTACTAATCTGCATATTAGTGATTGATGCGACTTGTGGTTTGACTGGTCAGTAGGACTAGAAAAGTAAAAATCTACAAGAACTTGTCTCACTTGAGATTTAACACTTATCCAACAAAATCGTCTTGGCAAATTTATAACTTCAAGATTTCTTTACAATGTATTGCAGCTGCACTAAGCTCCGGTCGTGCAGGCTAAGGCAGTGGAGTGTGTATTGTGCTGGTGCAGGGGTAGCTGGCAAGTTTTGTTTGGTTTTGGCAAGTGTTTTGGCTCGGGTGTCAGTAGCTGGCGATTGTGATTTTTTTTATGGAGACATGGCAGAGTTCCTGGTGTTGGCCAGGTAGTAGAGCGGGCTTCGGGCTGTGTTGCTCTGTTAGTCATTGAGTCTGAGTGTTGGGAGTGGACTTCAGTTTTCTGACTAAAACTAGGAAGACAGAGCACATCACTCCAGTTCTAAATCCCTACACTGGCTCCCTGTAGCTCAGAGAACAGACTTAAAAATGCTGCTGTTGGTTAATAAATCACTGAATTGCTCAGCACCACAATATATTATCTGAAACAAACTGCCAGAAAACTGCAAAACTACTGAAACACTGAGTGCCTTTAAATCTAGACTAAAATCCACCTGGTTAGAGTTGCTTTTGAAACATAATTGATTAAGAATTTAACAATGGCACTTGACTTAATGTAATGTTTCGATTGTTTATTCAATGTTGCATAACTGTGTTTTTGTGTTTTTATGATGTAAAGCACTATGAAACGCCTTGTTGCTAAAATGTTCTGTGCAAATAAAATTTGATTGTTTGACTGAGTGTAGCATGGTGTGCGACAAGGCCGTTGTACCAAATGTTGTGGGCCATTTGCAGCGCTTTTCAGATGTAAAGTCATTGGCATTTGGGTTGGTTGGGCAATGATTGTGGGGATAGGCTGGGTGATGGTTGTATATATAATTGGATGGATGGATGGATGGATGGATGGATGGATAGATGGATGGAAGGATAGACAGAAAGATAATGAACTAAAACATGAGAATACTTTCACTTTCTCTACATTCACAGTTACAAGCCTGCCATCTCTGAAGTACATTGCGTACGTTTTTGTCAAGCATACTATTGCAAACACTCAGACACACCTAAACTGTGCATGGAGTCTTAGATTTATAATTGAAAGACATCAGTAATATTTTCCTAGTTGGTGACTGCTTGATGGAAAGGGAGGAAAGATAGTAAATTGTCTCTAAGCGTTCATAACCAGGCAGCACTGTCACATCTGTTGAGTGATTGAAGTTGTCATAACTCATTGTCAGTGTTTAAAATGATTTTCATCTTCAAGAGTGTGCACTGGTGCTTGCCTGTATTAATGTTTCTCAACATTTGAGGAAGCAGTGCTTGTGATAGACTATCAAAGTTCTTCTCATTAAGAAAAAGAGAAAAGAGGGGAAACACAAGGGCATTACTGGACAATTAATTCCAGTGGTGCATCAGTATGCTAGGCTATTGTACTTATTCTTAATGTATTTTATGCAGTGTGATGAAAATAGGGCTAACTTTGAGGACTGGTTCACTGCTGCAGGTAATTTTGCCTTGACATACAGGAGAGATCAGCAGCTTTAGGAACGACATCAGGGTTAGTGTTAATATGTCTGCCTTATACAGACAAATATCACACTTATTACTTTTTCACAATAACCTCAATACGGAGCAGCTTAATGTCACAGCAGTTAAAGTTCAAGGTTTTCAGAAATCTATCTGTTTTTCTTTATAAGTTAGTGGATACTAGAAATGAGACAATGAAATATTGGAAATGATGAGAAATCGATATTTTTGATATTCTGATGGTTAATTAATGGCTAGTATCCTTCAAGTATCATCCTTATTTTTCAATATAAATATTTCACAACAGGTCTGCTCAATTTTGAAAAGAAGTTGTTGTTTTTTTCTCTAAAAGATGCAAACTGGTCATTTCTCTTGATTCCTTAGATGTGAAATTTAAACAGGTACGAAGATGCAGATTCAATGAGGAGAGGGGTGTGTGTAGTGTGGAAAACACACACTGCAGATCTGGTCTGTTTGGGTCTCTGCCACTGTGGATTGCTGGTCTGGCAGGTTGAGGGCTTGTTGAAGTGCTCCCCCATATAAAGATCATTTTGGGCATTCCATTTTCAAACAGAACTCTCAAAAAGATACCTTTATTTTAAGGGGTTAATTGTTGTGAAGTTTTATGGTTGAATTAGAACATCATATCGTACTGGATATGAAGTTCATATGCATTAACTTTCTACTTTTATCTGTAAGAAAGTATCTTAGCAACTCATTTACATAATACTGTAGAAAGGAAGATGGGAGAGTAAACTTGATCAAAGGTTTTAGCTGAGCTATCCTTAAAAAAGCACTTTGTAAGAATATCCGTTTGGTCAAGTGCATCAACGGAAATTATATTTACAAAAATACAAAAAACCTGGTCAATAGGGTCAAATACATAAATCAATTACAGAAAGCTTGGAAATATTTAGACCATTACTGATGCTCAAGTCCAGAGTGTGTCCCCATATGTGGGCTGGCTGTTTAACATGTTGAGTCAAACCAAAGTTTTTAACTGCATTATTTACTTTTTTTGGATGTTGCCAATGTGGATGTTAAAATCTCCCCCAAATCAAGTCCAGTCATAAGTCAATCAAATCTATGTACTTGAAATAGACAAAATTAGCCAAGAATACCCTGTTACAGGTTAGTGAACCCTGAATTAATGCATCAGCCCTCTTCCACTACTGAAGTCATAATTAAAAGTAATTTTTCTGACAACAATCTGATGATTAATAAAGCCAGATTAAATTATTAGTGACTGGTATTTTTTCTGTGGGAAGTTGCTCTTTAATATGAATAGATTTTAAGATTTAAGGTTAACTTTTGCACGATATTATCAATTTGCACCAGGATCTTGAGGCATTTTTCTCTACAGTGCACAAGCGGTTCATGGATGGAGGCTGTAGTAGGATTAAATTATATATCATTAAGACAGACCAAAAATTGGAGGATGGGATGAGGCTGAGCTTCCAAGATATTTAATTATTTTAGTGCCTTGTGCTTGGTGACAGATTTGATGGTTTTGGCAGGCTGCTGATCTTGACAAGGCTGTTCATCTTACTGGTAAAGCCCAATACACAGGAGGTAGTGTGAGTAGGTGGGTGTGATGTGGGGGAGAACAAATGGAGGAAAGTGGGGCAGGGGAGGGTTTTTTGGGTGTCTTGGGAGACTGCTGATTTTCCATTAGTTGGGATGCAATTTCCATTGATAATGGTTAAAGCTGTTCCAAGAAGAGAAAACATTTAAGAAAGCAGCAGCTGAGGCTACATTGCTTCAACTTTTTCAATTTCATTACAGTTAGGTCATTTATAGTCCGGTAACTGAAGCTTGTCTGTTTTACAAGAGTACGGTCTAATTAAGAGTCATTTTATTTGCTCAGCAGTGTTTGCTCTGTTTTACTTCTAGCTAAGCTAAAGGTAGAGATGGATACTAAAAATGCTAGCTCCAGCATCCACAAACATAGCTTTTGTTTGCTCATGTGGTCAACTGTAGCAAACATCTGATGCTCAGAAACAATAATATTGTTATTTATGGTGCTTCAGACTTTAATTTTTTTTTTAAAACATTAGCTTCTTTCTATCTATTTAAGCCACCATTTTGTCAGGGGAAACACAATCTAAATCTGCCATTATATGTAGTGCACAATACCAAACCCATCACTGCAGTTACTGATCAGTAAACTAGGAATCAGTCATCCCAAAGCTTATTGATTTCTAAATCTGTCAAAAATAATAAAACATTGTTTTCTCAAAATAATGTTTTGTCTTATTTTAAATACAAACCAAATTTGTCAATTAGTCTAAGGTAATCTAATTTAACTTATTGCTAATTTGACCTCAACAAAACTCTTAAACACAAACTTTGGTTTATAACCATGCTTATTAATGTAGGTCTATTACTATAGATCATTCTATGGATTATTTTATGCTCTAATCGTTGAATATTTCTGGTTATACATTATGAGGAATCCACATGATACTTTGTTGCAAACAAATTCAAATTGGTTTAAAACTAATATGACTTTATTTTCAAATTGTGCATTAAATAAACCATTTATTTATCGTTGTATCACTTCATTTGTTCTATTTTTACTTGTTTATTTTTATTGTTTTTCCATTTAGTAGCTTATTCTTTTCCTCATTCCTTCATCTTTTACTTAGTAGTTTAGAAGAGTGTTCCTTGCTCAGTGAGTCTGTTGATTAAACTATATAACTGTATTGTTGGTTCAAACTATTGTTATTTTGAGAACAGGCAGGTATTTATTAATAATAACTGAGACTAAACCATCTGGCTATTATTTTCCTGATAATCTGGTGGTGCCATGACTTCTTAATTTTGATATATATTAAAAATAAAATGCATAGAGCACTGCTAATAAATGATTGGATTGACGTCTTGGGAGCAGTACCCAAACAAAGAGGAGGAGGACGACTAGAAAACAAAGCATGAGACACTAATTCAGTTTTAAAAAAACATCCATATTGGTGAAGTAATAGACGACATGTGCTAGCTTTAGAACAGTGTCTGCAATAAAATCCACCAGCTAAGCTTAAGCTAATAGACTGATAAAGGAGTCAGAACACATTGGAATGCTCCCTTTAGAAGTCAGTGCCTCCGTACTCTTCTCCACCCACACATTTATTAAAATCCCTAACCCACCATGCCCTCACGTTAGAGTGCAGAGGAGTTCTGCTTTTTCTCATCCATA
The DNA here is from genome assembly GCF_003331165.1 of Xiphophorus hellerii. Taxonomy (NCBI): domain Eukaryota; kingdom Metazoa; phylum Chordata; class Actinopteri; order Cyprinodontiformes; family Poeciliidae; genus Xiphophorus; species Xiphophorus hellerii. The sequence goes on along the minus strand of NC_045694.1, from coordinate 31,505,938 downwards.
ATGGTCTAATACTCTTACGTTTAAAACAAAATCCTGTCGAAGAATTTAAAATCAAGGACAAGGAGAGTGAAGGGGGTAGTGTGTCAAAAAGGCACAGAAATAAGTTTTCAAATAAATGATAAAGCAGCTTCAAAGCAGGAGGGAAAGGATGTACAGCATGTTTTGCGTGTGTACGTATGTGTGTTCAGAGGAAACTGAGAAGGTAACAACCTTGGTCCACAGGGAAGAACATATCCTTCACTTCCTGGAAGGCAGAGCGCTCCACAGCGGAACAAAACGTTCAGTGATAGAACGTCTTCAAATCATCTCAATAATTCATTTGTCTGCGAAGTGCTACTAAGGCGAGGGATCTTTTGAAGTGGTAAAGGCGCAGATGGCTCAGCTGTGGCACAACACATGAAAACAAGTGCAGCTGTAAGGACATTAAATTTGATTTGTAAGCCTTTTTATATAACTAGATCTGGCATATTTGACTTCATGGTGCATGGCAGCGGACAGGTCAACCTATTATTTCACAGCTGTCTCACCCTCTGTCTCATTTATACACACACTCACACATTATGCTTTTTCTATCTTTACAATGACTTTCCTTTGATTTCCATTCATTTCTTATTAATTTATATAGCCTAACCTAAACCCAAATCACACATTATTCTTAAACCTAATCCTTCACCCAAAATCAACCTTTCTTCATGTGGGACCAATCTTTGGGCCCCATAAGGAGCATGGGGTCCTCTCAACGTGGTATCTTTTGGAAAAAAATGTCTTATGAGGTGAGAAAGTCTAAAACACCCCCCCCCCCCCCCCCCCACACACACACACACACACACACACACACCCACACCCACACACCCCAGCACATCAGCTTTAGATAGCATCTAGGTCTATTTGACATAAACCTTCATGGTGGTAAATTGATACACAAAGGAAGTCAGAGGGTACAACACTTAAACTAATAGGAAAATCTACAAGAACTGCACAGGTGCATATGCTTTATAGTTTGAAAAAAAATTATTTCCATATTATATATGTAACAACTTTAGAAAATGTGCTTTATTTTTTATTATTATAATGTTTGAAATTTCACCAAATCCTGATTAACACTGAAGAATCCTATTTCTTTGTTATATTTTAAGAATTTTATTATGTTGCTTATTTTCATAAGCACTAGTACCTGTACTGTCACTTTAAAGAACAACCAGCAACTCCGACTCCCTTCTTCATCTGAACACAACGCAGAACACACATAGGTTAACCGACTGTATAAGACCAAGTGATCAGTAAAGAACACTAATGGTATACACCGGTTACATATACATAATTAGAAACTAGTGCAAACATAAACAAGAAACATCTTACAATGTATGTTTCTGTTTCTAAAAATACGTTATTATTTCTGCCTCCTGGGAGATGCAGGCATTTCACAGGCTGTGTACAACCACCTGCTCTTTACATGACTGGCTACATTTAAAGGGGCAGGGCACATTTACTAAGGTTATGTGATCTTATGCTAGGATTAAAACAACAAACATACTTCTATAAAACTCAACACACTAAAATGTCAGACTTCATGGTATTTTTTCATCACCAGGAAAACTCAATTTGAGCATCAGTCTACTGCTACATCAAACATGAGCTCTCTGTTCCTCTTCATTACTATCCTGTTTAACAATGTCTCTCTCCAAGATAACGCTGCTGGCTGAGCTTCTGCTGTGACTAACTTCATGTGCTCTGTTCCACTGTTTGGGTCTGAAAAGTGTCTCAGAGCTGATCTGCTTAGCTGCTTTCCTCTCCCACATGAAGCCACCAAAGGAGTTACTAACTCTCAACTGTATCCTAAACATAGAAAGTATTCCCTAACCCCAGTCAGCCGTGACAGATGGCAGCTCATTCTGAGCTAGGTTCTGTTGAAGGATTCTTAGCATTTGACATTTGGGGTAAGAATGAAATCTGAATGACCCTAGTCATACTTCATTGTTAAAAAACAAAGATCTCACAAATTTCAGTAAGACTATATTTAAGCAAATAATTGATGTCATTTCCTCCGACTAACCAAAGAATATGAAGATGTCTATGGATAAGTGTTTGTAATGAATGTCAACAGTATTGTACAATTTTCTGTGCTCGGACATATTACTTTTAAAGCATGTTCAACAATCTTTAAAACAATCAACCTAAATCTACCCGGATTCACAGTGCCTGAAATAAAGCATCTTTAAATTATTGCTATAGCTAAGGGTATTTCAAGGAGTTAGTGTTGGCACTAAGGTCTGAGTTTCTGTGCCTATTTTCTTAATCAAACAGCAGTATTCGCTTTTTTCCAAGTCTATAACTCTTGGAGCCAAGCCTTGACAAATTATGCACTAAGAATCGAGATTCCCATGTAAATTGGCTCTCTGTACTTTCTGTAATGCCTCCATCTTTGAGTCTCTGTCCTTGTACAATGTGGGATTCTTCCGATGGGATTGAAACTACTTTGCTTGTCAGGATCATAGCTTTGTACTGCCTTCCTGTTATCTTCAGGTGTGTGATAAGGAACTCTGCAGAGTTCGCCTATCTTGAGGGGGGGAAAAAAGACGACCCCAAGGTAAGAGCGCATTACAACAAAGATTTATCACTGCCACTGCTTCTATTTACCTTGGCTTTGTTCCAGTTTACACACATTCACCCCAACACAAACATGCTCTCATTGGAAAGCTCACATGGTATAAGCCCAAATGGATCTGTCAGCATAATGCATCAGTAACACTTCCTTCACTTGGACACATCTGTAGTTCTTGAGTGATCCTGCAGACCATAATAAACAACCTATAGGTGTCGTCAGATTTTTGCTTGGTGTAGATTCTGTGACTGAGTAAATAAGCAACAAAATTATCGTCTATCAGTGAAATGTTTAATAACCCTGACCATAATATGTTAAATTCAGCTTAGTCTTCAATTCCGATGTTTTGTTGTGTTTTGACAGATTTGATATTTTACTGCCCTGCCACGGCAGAATTACTAACAATATATTTACTAACATCATCCAGTTGGTTAAATTATCTTTTCTTAGCACAGTTTTCTGTTCTAGCTGCTATATATTCATTAGCCTGTTTATTATTCACCAAAGAGGAAATTTAATCTTTTGCCCCAGTGCATTTCTGTGACAGCTGTGGATATTAATTATGTAAAAACTTTAAAATGCACACAGTCACCCAGATCTAGCCTATTAAATGAAATTTGCATACTGTTTAAAAAAAAAAAGTATACTTTTACAATATAGTTAAACAATAACAGTTTAACTCTGAGTGGTACAGAATAAATCTACATAAATACTCATAGAAAGTATGAGTTTGTTAATAATTAACATAGGTCAAAATGTGGTATTTTTGATCTGTCACATTTTATTTGTTAATGTAATTCGTTCTGATGTTCTTCAGTCAGAGACTAAGCTGCAGGTGACACCAGGAGACAATACACTGAGGTCAAGTAATCTATGAAAATCATAATATAATAATATTACTTTTTAACACTTCCTTTGTGGACATAAAAAAATCATAGCTGATACAAAATAAACTAATTAAATTAGAACTTTATAAGCTTGTTTTATCATGTTCTACCACCAGGTCTATGTTGTGCTCTGGATGCACCTGTGACTCACAGAGCCCTGATTCCAGAGAAAAACTTCAGTATCTGTTATGTCTAATATGCTGTATTGAGTTTTGCACGTTGTTCCCTTTCAAACAGTATATTCATCTGCTAATATGTGACATTTGCAGTCTAGATACTGACTGCAAACAAAGAGTATCAGAAAAAAGTGTTATCTTTCCACAGATAAAAATGTTGATATCTGTGTTGAAACATCTTCAAACACTTTTCTCAATTGAGGCCATCTAGATGATTTGTAAATGCCAGTGAGTTGCTTTTTTTCTCAAACAGATCAGTATTATCTGTGCTTCTGTTATCATCACCGCTTTCAGTCAGTCAGTTCTCCAGGGCTGCAGCTTGTCCAGCTCGCAGGGTTTATGTCTGAAGAATGTCAACACAGAAAGGAATGACCTTCTGCTTCAGTTTCATCACAGCATGCCAGCCAAGAGTGGGGAACAAGTCATTTTCTTTTCTTTTTTTTACTTTTATATCATTAATGCAAGACACTTACACATGTGACATATTAATATTGGGTTGATGCACAAAGCTGGAACAATTTTTCTGACAACATATTCACTTCCTTTCTGAGTGGGGGAAATTTGAGATTCACTCTGGAGCAGGCTATCACGACAGACAGCTGCACCTCATGTTGATCAGATCTCAGATATGCTATGCTATGTGTATCTATGCTATGTGTATCTATGCCATGTGAATCTATGCCATGTGGATCTATGCTATGTGGATCTATGACATGTGGATCTTAGGTGCCCGCTGCTGTGGTCTGAGTGCGCCATCCTGAAGCATTCAGACTTCACCTTTATGGTGGACGACAAGGCAAACTGCAGAAAACTGGACATTGAGCGCCCCACTACACACACCAGAACAATCTGATTAGGTTGGGATCCGAGGATCGCATAATCTTTGGAGGATCTGGGTTTATTTGAATCCATCAGAACCAGAACCTCGAGGTTTCCCTTTGCTAAGTGTGGCTGCAAACATCAGCTGAGAGTTGAACATAGTTAGGAACAAAGTGTATAACGGAGAAACTCACTACCTGGGGTGGAACTGAACCACACATTAACTGGAAAAGAATCTTAAGACTACACTGTGGTGACAACTGGTTCTCCTGCATAAGCTGTAGGGTCTCTACACCATAGCATCAGTTCACATCTTGAGGAATAGCATTATGTCTCTGCATGTGGTCAAATGTGGCAGCTTCATAAACAATGAAAGTAGGGTTCATCCTGACACTGACCTTTTGACAAAGACCCTCAATGTCCTTGTCTGTATCTTTGATTCATGTAGCTCTGCTAATCCACATGATAATCTGCATATTGGACAGCGAGCCAAATATGTTGCCTAGGGAATGTACAGCAGCCGAGTGGTGCTATCATTAATTTCAGTGGACAGAAAGTGAAATGAACCAGCAACACCACCTAGTTAGACTATGAATAAAAAAGGTTCAGTATCACCGGGCTGAGCAGCATTTAAACCAAACAGATTGAAATTTATTATGATTTAACAATAAAAGGAATCATAAAACCGTACGATAAAAGATGTGTAAAACCTTTATTAAAAACGCCACAGTGCACTAAAACTCAAGAACTTCCAGCAGCAGTAAGATGGTGGTGAGAGCCCGCCGCCCCTGTCTGATGTTCTTCCATGGTTTACCCCCAAATCGTAGACCCAGCACGTCTACTGGTGGATCCTGGAGTCTCCCGAATCTCCTTGCATCCTGTCCTTGTTCCCAGCCTGGGCAATCCCTGCCCTCCATCCGGCCAATGACTGGTTCCAGCTTGGGTGCTCCCCTCTGTGGTCCCACCACAGCCTCGCTGTCGCAGTCTCCTGCGAGATCAGGATGGAAGCCCTCTTCACTTCCGTCTCTCTCCTCTCCTGATCTCACTCTCTCCAGTCGATCTTTTATTCATCACAACTGATGGGAAAGCTTGGGATGGGAGACACGGCTCCTTCAATAATGTGCATAAAAACCAAAAATACAAATCATGCACCACGAACCTAAACCTAAAACATGCATATAGAAATGGCCACCTTTCCACACATGCACCACAAGCCTCAAACTCTGAAAGCTGATCCATAAACTCAGTTACATTCAGCTCAAAGGAAACTCTGTTATTTACCAGAAACACTGATGTCGTGGTGGTGCCACTAAATATCACACTACCGTGCCTGAAGAGCACCTCTTAAAGTGATCCAGAGTATGGCTGCAGAAAGGACAGTGAGGTTGATCTTGGATTGCTTCAGTACTTAATTGTACTCAGAGTTTAACAGATAATTGTATGGTTTCTATTTATGCACACATGAATGAGATGGAATGAGATCCCCTGCTGCTCAGCATCAGAACATTAACTCAACGATTTTCCTGTGATGTTTCTCACATAGGAGCCAATCAGTCCCACAAATCAATACTCACATAAACACAGATTAACAACAATTAAAATGTAACAGATATTAACTGAACACTGTAAATCACAGATTTTGGAGCTTTTTCTACACCTACCATAACTGTGAGATTTCCAAAAGGCTGCCAGCTTTTCCATTTCCATGTTCCATGACAGACACAAGATGAAAGCTCAAGAGGATAAAACAGAGCAGATTTGCTCTAATATGTTCAAGGTTCCTGTTATCTGCTAAAATTCTTGCTCTCTTGCAGCCTGAATGAACCTCACACATGTCTTGGAACGTACAGTTTCATTTTCCTTCCTCTGACCTGAATTTTAGCACTCCCTGGTACTGATAATATTGAACTTTGAATCTCATTTCATCAGTCACATCATTTAAATTTATTTTGTTGCCAGCATGGTCTAGTTGCACTTAGTGTTCTGTGTTCACTGATAAGAAAAAAATCAAGCTGGAAACTGGCTGATTACAGTAACCAGCTGATTTATTCATATGTCTATCCTTGATTCCTAAAATTAATTTGTTTATATTGAAAAAAAATCAAAGAAGTCACAAACTTTTGATAAGAGACATTTGTAGAAAAATCTGAAATATCATAACAGCAAAGAGGTAGAACATTAAAAAGCAGTGAAAGACAACTTCCTTTCTTCAGTTTCCTCTGAATATGAAGACACCCAAGTAATTTCCCTGAAATATTCGGCTCTGTCATTACAGTTATTGATGTACTGCGATGTCTGCTTTCATTGTAGCCTGGAGTCAAAGCACAGCACCCTCTCACTCACGCTCCCAGTGGATTTCTGACAGAGATGCGACAAGCTGTTGAGAAAGCTGTAGATTACTGCAAATCTTTCTCAGTATGTGGGGTTTTAAGCAGCACAGTGGAAAACTATAAAAATCATTCACTATGTGGGTAAAATTAAGGAATCATAAGGACCTCTCAGATTGTCTGGTTTATTTATTTTCATCATCGCAGAGCAAACTGAGGTTTCTTATAAATGCTAGAGCTGTGAGTTTCACATGCTTTGGACAAACAAGGAGATCGGGTGTTTTCTTTTTTTTTCTGCTTCTACATGATGTTGGGAGACACTTGGCTGGAAAAGTACCATCATCCCTGCTATGCCCTAATGGTGCTCCTCAGGCTGACATTACACAGGCTAATTACTGAAGGGGAGGGAGGAGATCTTCACCCACAGCTAATAATTAGAAGTGTTGTGGTAGCATCAGCCAGGTTGACACCAGCATGTTCCCTTTTTCATGTAATTACTGCCACTATTATAAGTTAGCAAAAATATATTCAGCCTGTCGCTGAAAGCGTCCCACTGTGTAAGACGCATTTCTGCATCTCCAACTCATGTTCCAGAAATCCCTCTAGCAGCTCGGTGTGGGTGTGTCACACAGGAAATAATATAACCGTGTCTGAGCAGAGGACTGTTACACACCCTGTACATCATGTAGATGCATAATTTCTTTCTAAGATTTGAATGTTTTCTATCTTCGTCTAAGAACTGAAGTGATTTGACCTTGAAAGTCAAGTCAAGTTGCTGTTATAGAATAAACATAATTATAAACCTCATGACTGCCACTTCAGTTTCAGATTTTTGATGATTTATTGTACGCTACTTTTTCTCTTACAAACACATAATATTGTATTTATTCATACATCTCCACTTATATTTGGTTGAATGTTTCATAGGAAGATGGATTCACCACCAACAAGCTCCTGGCATTATTTTGCTGCATATTCACAAGTTTTCATTGTTGTTGAGGTCTTGGTCTTTAAGGTAATAATAGCAGGAATTTAATTTAACCGTGTATTGTACCTTTACAATACTGTTGTTAAAACAACAACAGTATTGTTGTTTTAATAGAATTTTGGGATCATTGTCTACAATTGGAACATCCAATTGTGTCCAAGTTTCATTCAAATACCTTTTGATCTAATGCAAAAGAAGAAAAAAATGTTGGTAGTCATTCTCTTTCATGATATTGAGTTCCACTGAATGAACTTCACCGTGTTTTACAGACTTCTTAGTTTGAAAAGCTTCACTTTGATTCCTCTCTGCAGGCTGACGTTATTTGTTGGAAATCTCTCTCGGTTCATAGTAATGCCAGATCACTTCACCATGACACTTCACTATGACAGTATTGCTACAGTTTCCAGTTCAAGGCAGTCCTGAGCATTGTTGGTTCCCGTGGTGATCTTGATCAATCTTTTTTTTTTTTAATCTGAGGAGGCAACACAGCTGTTTGTCTAAATGTTGGTAGTGGGCTGGTGACCCATCCAAATAAATAAAGATTGTTTCAACTGATGATGCTGGAATCTCAACTTTTTAGGAAAAGGCTTCAAACAACCTGCTAAACGTTAATCTACAGTTTGCTTAAGTCAATATTTATCTTAACCTTCTTATTATTAATGTTAAATTCCTGACCATTGGTCCGTCCAGTGAGTCAGGTCAACCAAAATATTTTTATGCTGCAAAACAAAGTTTACAGTGGCACTCAACCATTATTGTTAATGAGAAATAGGTTGACTGAATATATTTATTTGATGATATATTTATAACTTTGTCATTAGGGATTAGGGATGATCCACAATAAATTCTAACTAACGCACTTACTTCTTGTTTTAGATGCCATCAAGAGGCTGCCTGGTTTAGAGGTCTGGTCTAACAAAGATCCAGTCAGGATGTGGTTCTGTCAGCAAACAGAGCTAAATTCTGCCTAACCTAGGAGAGCAGACTGGATTTAGGCCAAAATAGTAAGAAACCCTGAGTGTAAAGCCCTGGTGATTTATGTTGGAACAGAATGGGTCTTCAGACTCCAGTCTGTCCTGGTGAAGAAAAGATTGATCTGAAAGAAAAATTTCAGGATTTAAAGGCCAATATAAACCAAAAGGAGGAGTAACTGATATCAAGACATAGTTTATAATGTATCTACATTCTGCCAAATGAGACAGCTAGTGATGCATGATGCATTTTGTCCATCTTAAGCATATTCATTAGTTTTACTTCCCACATTTACAGGAGTGAAATTTTCCTTTTCCTTTTTTTTGTTTACTTTTAAAATTGTCAATTTTTGTCATGCATATTACTTCAAATCACAGATTATATGCACTTCAAGCAGTAAATATGTCAATCAAAGGTTTGATAAAAGTTGGCAAAAATGCACAAGCTGATTAAAAATTATTTAAAATGTTTTGTTAGAATAAACTCTCTGTTATGCTTTTCCTTCCAAGCTATGATTTGAAATAGTAAAATTGAAATAAACTGGTGTTAGTGATGCTCTTCTCTATCAAATAGAATCAGCAGAGGAGGTAAAGGCTTCTGATCAGGAGCTTCACCAGGCAATCCACTGGTAAGAAAATCAGGGCCAGGCAAGACTCCTCTATTAGAACGGATCTGGGTTTCACTTCTGATCCAAAGTCTAAAAATAAAAAAAGATGTTTAGATGGGTGGATGAGGTTCTTTGTTGGCTCTTGTTTGAATTTCAAGTATAACAGTAGTATATAATCTGTGCTGGTTGGTATTATAGGTAGGAACAGTGCTTTTCATTAGTTTCTTCATCAGGTAGCTTTTACTCGCATGGATTAGTTTCAGTTCAGGGCTTCTGAGTAAAACAAATGTTTTCCTTGTCACCATCACCTCAGTGCTCACTCAAGTCAGAACCAGCTCTACAGTCTGTAAAACATCCTAAAAAACATTACCTGTCACTCGCTCTTTAGAATAAAAGTGCATTGAGTTGGCATAACTACAGGCAGCACACACACATTTACACACATTTTATGTTTTCTCTCCTTGGTCCCTTAACATCACATTCAAATTCAAAGGGCAATATTTACCCACCTCAACATCCCTTTTTGTATAAGCCTAGCACAATGAAACTATTTAATAAGCTCTCTGGTGTGTCTCCTCTGCTGACACTCCCTCTGAACATAAAACTTGGCACTTTTCTTTGACTGATGAAGAAACTTGGCCTTGCTGTTTTTCTAAAACAGCTCCAGAACTTTGATCTTAGCTTTATATCACTAGAGAAATACCATGAGAAGAATTATAAAAGTTCTTTAATTTTGCTTGAGAGATATTTGCCATGCAGTTTATTTCTACATTAATTCTTATTCTATTTGATTTATATGTTGTTAATAATGCATAGTTTGTTCTAAAGAAGTTCTTTTTGTTACAGTTTTAAATAAAACAGTCTTCTCATAATCTAATTAGTTTAATTGCAAGTTAAAAGTGTTGGTGACAAACCATTTGTCTACAGTTTTCTCATGTAAACTGTTTGGAGAATGCAGAGAAGCTCAGGGGTTTGTGGATTTCTTTAAATGTGATCTTTGGAAGTGATAAAAGGATAACATGTTTGTTTATGCCCAGTTCTTAGTGCTGGAGCTTACTTACTACGTCCACAAACTGGCTTACATTCAAACATGTTTCTGAGGTAGTTCAACCTAAGCATTACACTGAAAAGTCCACAGCTTATTATAGATTAATATAGTTACTGCAAAAAGTGATTGTCCTCTTACAGATACTAATCTTTTTTTGTTAAGGTTATGTGTTTCAGATCATACACATACATATTTTAATATCTTCCAGTTGCCACCTACTCCTGTTATTAATGTTGGGCTCTCAATCACCACCACACACCACAAGTGCTTGAACTTAGAACCACAAATAAAACAATCAAATCAGGTCCAATAGCTTTTTACCTTCACATCATTTGAAAATTGCGTTTTGTATTTATTTAGGTTATTCTTATTGGATATCAACATTTGTTTGAGAATCTGAAATATCTAGATGTGGTCAAATAGATAAATTCTGTAAGGTGTAGAATACTTTTTCACTGCATTGGCAGTTTTGGTTGCAAAATCTCAAATGTCTCTGAAATTAAAAGGGAAAGCAGAAAATGAGTGACTTCTTACCAAGAATATTGTGAACTTTTTGTTAAAACTGTTGTCAGTCTGAACAGTGACAAAACATTCCAGAGTTTGTAGCTGAATTGCAATGCCTTCTCATCATGTACCTGCAGAACCAGTCCAAATCATCACCAGCTGTCGGTTGTGTTTCACATTTAGGATGAGGTGTTTGTGCCGTTATGCTGTTAATCTTTCAATCAGACTTGGCTTTGACCTTCAGTTTCTCTTCAGTATTTGAACAAGCATCGCCTCAGCATACAGAACATCTGATATACTCAGAGTTAATGATATTCAGCGAATGAATTTAAATTGGGAGCAGACATGAGCAAACCTTGTATAAGCAACATGAACACATTTACAGTGCGACTAATGATAGTGGGATCCCTGTGACGGGGTGGGGGTCCGGGTTGTGAGGGGATGCTCATTTGCAAATATCTATAATGTAAAGAGGCAGAAAGTGATCACGCCCATGCCAGAGTTTGTCATATTCATAATGATGTTTCATGAATGAGGTAAAGTTTGGCTGACTTCATGCTCCTTTTTATAGTTCTTTGTTCCATCAGCTTTACTTCTTTATTTTTCCATTTGTCAGGTTAGTGGGCTCCTGCTGCTGTAGCCATGACAGGGCCGCAAAATTAGCCCCAATTTCACCTGTTTCACCGGCGTTAGCTTCTAGATTCCAATCAAATCAAGAAGAACAATGTAGAACTAGCCAAAGGTCCTTCAGTTATTGTAAATGTGTTGCCTCTAATTCCATGCCATAAAATCTAACATAGGAATCATTTTTCACCCTTTATGTGGGAAAAACCATGAATGAATTTAATCAGCACCATCTCATAGCAGACAAATATGATGGCAGCCTCTATTCCACTTTCCAGAGAGCTGAGCACTGCAAGGAGGATTTATAAGTAAAGCCTTGAAAAGTGGGGATGCATAAGTTTGTGTTTCTGGGGATAGCGTCAACAGGAGGCTTATAGTGTGTGCTGGAAGAAAATGAAATCCCTGTCCAGACAAAAGCTCCCAGTGGGCATCATGACACTTGGAGAAACGGCTGCTCTCCTACAATAAAGAGAGAGGAGGAGGAAGAGCGTCCCCTGAGTTAACGATGGAATGTTTTCGGCTTTTGAGAGATGTGATTTCAGTCAAACAACTAGAAGTTTTCAGTCAAAATGACAAGCGTGTGTGTGTGTGTGTGTCGGTTTTAGTGCATATGACACAGAGAACACACACAGAGCCAAACAGCCATTTAATCAGTCTCTTAGCCTGGGCATGAAGCCTGCACAGTCATATACATCAGGTATGGGCTGTGCATGCTTCATCTCTCCCACCTTGATAGATTTATCATCATAGGTGAGCCCATGCTTCATATCGCTCCCCAGCCATCGATCGTTCAGATCCCTGCTGCCCCAGACCTCCACTGGGAGCCACTTCATCTGATGATGGAAGTCAGGGGCTTGTCACCATGACACATGGGCTTGGAGAGAGAGCAGCCTGCAGGCCACTTTCAGGCTTTCCCTTCCGTCCCTAATCACCAGTCTCCGTTGTTCACTTTGGATCTTACAAAGATTAAACAAAATGTTCAGTTGTGTCTTTCTGTTTTGATGCAATGTCATAGCAAAATTGTAAAGAAAAAGAAAGAAAACTAAATAGTTTTTAATGCAGTCCAAGATGATATTGCTACAATTGTCTCTAAGTGATCAAACATTTAATTCAGTTCAGTTTATTTATATAGTGTTCAAAGTAGTTTAAAAAGTTTCTACCCACCTGTTTTAGATAGAAACAGTGTTTTAAAGCTATACATCAACAATGGTTGATGAAAGGCACCAGATATATGTTCTCTTCATTTTTCACCACACATGGATATAAATAAATCGGTAGTCTTTGTAATCTTGTTCTGTCACATTGAATTCTGAAAACTTGAACTTTTCTTTCTCTTTCTGTTTTTTTTTATCCATGCTACCTATGTTCTGTCCAGGGTCAGAGCACTGATAACTGAAAAATAATATTAAACTTTTCAAAGTCTAGGTATGTAAAAAATACAATTGTGGTTCTACGTTTTAGTTTAATTAAGATTTAGATCCAGTTCTCAGAGGAGCCAGTTTTAATTTTTGTTCAACTTATTATGTGAACTTTTTATAAATTATGTTTCATAGCTTTTTCAGCCAGACTTTCACAAAACAGGGTTCAAAGTTCACCATATAGGCGACTTAATGTGATGGTTTAAAGCAACCAACACTGCAGTGGTCTGTTGCTTTGTTTGTGTGTTTGAAACGACAGTGAGAGGGGATGAAATGGCAATTCATATGAACAAAATGGCAGAGTGAATTGGAGACAGGAGGCCAGTGATCTGTGACCATATAAATGATCATTATTATTACTGTTGTTCACTGTAAAGGAACTGTCACATTTTAATATAACTTGGTATACATGCAGACTAGCGATGAGAATGAAATTCTTCAGAGCTGAGAAAGAGCTGGTGCAGCAGAAGGAACCACTGATGGCATTAATGTTTTTCAGAGGATCCCTCATCTCAAGCCATTTCCAGGCCCTAGTGGAGCTTGACATGTGAAACGAGAATGCGTCCCCACACAGCCCCGCATGATGTGAGGGTTTGCTTACCTCACAGTGCCAACATCTGCCCACTGGTTTTCAATACTCCCTCTTTAATATTGTGTTTTCAAAAAACCTTACAAAACAACAACAACAACAACAAAAACTGAACCAAGGAAATAAGTTACAATAGACTGCATGAAAGTCCAGCAATCTTCTGTTGTTGCAGTGGCAGAGATAGAGCTGTTGCTTCATTTTCAGGCTCAGGTTGGTGGAAGAGAAGACCTATCACTGGTAGAGAGTCGCTAATTATTGGAGTATTAAAGAATGTTGTTTTGTAGCTGCAGATGCACATTGTTTTGTAATTCACAGGTGGTCAGCCCAATCTCTGTGATGTTAGAAAGTCAATAGAATGTGACTCTCCCATGTTGCACTGTGTGGAATCTTCAGAGACACAACTGTTGCCAGGAGACTGTAAACCAAACTCCCATTTGGGAATGAGAGGGACGTAAATCCTGTAAATAAATGAGAAGTGTAATGTTTTGCAGGTAGTGTTGTGGGTTTTCTCCCTCTGCAGAGATCGTTCATAAAACAGTCGGTGACAGTAGGGGAGCTGATTTAGGATTAGCACTCTGGTTTTGGGACCAGAGTTTATAGACAGACAATCAACTTGAGGCTGAAATCTGGTCTTGGACCAGCCCTTCATTTTTAATATTGCAATCATCACTTCCTTACACACTACTGAAACCATTCAGCAAATTTTAAATCAAAATGTCCTTCACATACTACACAAATAGAGATGCTATTCTGTTATCAAATATGACTTAAAGGGATAAAGAAAATACTGCAAACCATTAAAAAAGAGAAGACTGAAATAAAGAGTCTCCTTAGAAGTGAGACAAAATTGATTCATGAGAAGTAATTAACCTGACAGTGGCATGGAATTAAACATAGCTCCCCTAATTTCAATGTTAAAACAGCAATGCATAAGCTCACTGGAACTCAACAAAGAATACATTCACATTCTAGTCCTTTGCAAACGTATATTGCTCAGAGAGTGTCGGCTTGGATGTGAGGGCGTGTAAGACCCATGTAACTTTCTGCAATCTGATCTACCTGCATAGTGCAAACCAGCGTAACACCTTCTGTTGTCACTCACACTTTGGCTTTTGTGGCGAGGTCTGATAGCAACTTCAACAGAACATTAATTTATTTCTTACATCCGAAACGTCAACTAAGGGTCATATCATATCAGAGCTGAACTGCATTAGATTTGTAAGGACTGGGAGCTCAGTAAATTTATGAACTCCAAAGAACCGAGTCAGTTTTCTATAAAACTGTGATTTTTCTGTCCTTATTGGTCATAGACGGGAAACACTAGCGCTTTGTAAGAGGTGGTACTGCGGAGCATTTGTTAGCCATGTGCATCCTCCACGTGCACCTTCAGTTTGACTGTCCCTTTTATTCATAGTGTTTCACTCAGCAGTGTCTCCCCTGACAATATTCACAGGTCTGTGTTGACAAAGCCGATGTCCTCTTCAGAGAGCCTGGGACATTATGCCTGGTTTGTATCTGTTTTGTGTGTTCAGGACCATAAATAGAGGAAGGCAGCAGCATCACTTAAAGCTTGCTTTATTGGAATTTTAGAGAAACAGAGAAACAAATAATCCCACAAAGTACTGTGTATATTTAAAAATGACTCCTGCTCACAAAATATATAAAATAATATTTCTGTGCCAACCAGGTCTCCTAAACTGCAAAGTAGGATGGAAGTGATTTGCTGAGGCTGCTATATCACACCATCAGCCCTCTGACCCCCACCAGCAGCCAAGGTGGGTGAAGTGTCTTGCCCAAGGACACACCAACAGAGACGGGCGGAGAGGGAACTCGAACCGGTGACCCACCGGTTGCAGGATGAACTCCTACCGCATCAGTTTTTTTGTTAGTCAAATAATTTTAATTATAGTGTAAAACAAAAAAACAGGACAAACATAGTGTAAGTGCAAATCCTAAATACTTTGCTAACTTTAGGCTTGAGAGCAGGAGCATTGCAAGCAGTTATTTTTTCAGTTTGCTGAGAAAGGGGAGGTAGGTGGATAGTTGAGATCTGAAAGGACAGGAGAGACAAAAAAAAGGACAAAATGATCAGAAAACACTTTTGATGGGATTGCTTAACATGCAAATAAAGACCTCTCTGTTTAAACACCTACAGTATAATTATGCAGAAATAGTCATGCACAGATGTTTGAAAATAAAATAAATGTCTAAACAATCCTGATGAATATTAAAGAGAAGTTCAATAGAAGGAAGTTCAACACCGGAGCAGTCATGAACGAAGAGTAAAATATTCATACTTTTGGCCTGCTTTGAAGACAATGCATAGGGCATTCTTCATTAAATAGCAAAATTACACTTGTTCTGATAAAATGCTAATGTTGAAATAGATAACTTTATCATTATTAGGATGTTAAACACATCTTTCAATTTATAAGTGAGAAGCTTTTTACTTTTAAAGCAATCTGATCTAAAAAGTTTTAGAAGCTATTCAACGTGTATTTAGAAATCTCAGCATTACCTTTTATTTGGAGGATGGAGGTCATGGGCATGTTGAAGACGTTTGAGTTTCAGAGCATTTAATATGCCTCCCTCCGTTAGTCAGTGCATACGCCTATGAAATGGAAATCACTGCATTGGGGATAATAAGTGTTAGGGATTGCTGATTTTCTAAATTAGCTCTAGAAAACCTCTGTCTCTGAATTGTAATTCCAGTCTTTTGACAATTTGATATAATTGTGGACAGAAAGAATATCAAAGACTGATTGCATCTTGGATAAAAGTAAAAAAAAGGTTGATCTCTGAGATTAAGACTTTGTAGGAAAACCTTTATTGACAAGCAAAGCATCCATTGGTTACAGGAACTAAATCATTCAGATTTCTTAGCTGCAGCTTGGTAACTCAAAGCTTCAGTTTTCTGTATTTTCTGAAGGAAAGTTGTCTGGAGACTGACACGTGACCCCAATGCTTCTTCTTTGGTCTATTGTTTTTGAACATTGTAAGTTATTGACATACTAGATGGTGAGTTGACATACATCTCACCAACAGAGATGGGTGGTCTCTGTTGGTGTGATACTAGGAGACTTATGCAGGACCTGTTCATGTATTTACATCTTGCATTTTACAGTAAACGACCTCTTTCATTGGCCTGTAAAAGTAGTGAAGTTGCCCTGTGCGCCTTGATAAAAAGAGCCGTACAGCATGTTGTTTCTCACTGTGTTCTTCAGGTTGTACTCAGTACTAGTAGCAGCTTGAGCTGATGCAAATATTCTTCATGTTGCTCATCAGACTGGTGAAAAATTTTGATGTTCACTGGGAAACCTAACCTCTTTTGATGTCCTTTCAATAGTTCAAACTCTAACAAAAGCATGTCACCTGTGGTGTACTTGGTTGCAGTGGTCCTGTATGCCTTTAGTTTGTTAAACAGTTCCTCCCATGCAGATGACCGTCCAGCCTCCTCTGGTCATTCTTCTATTGTCACTCACAGCCAGACGAGATCTTCCATAAACATCCAGACTGAAGGCAGCTGATCATCCTTTCAGATTTCTTCTGTTCCCCAATAATTGCTCCACTTCTCTTCAAGCCTCAAGTCAAAGTTCTTGTTATTCCAGTCTTTTGTAGATCTAATATAGTATCCCTGATAGCTCTTTGCTCCGTCAATGATGGAGGGGATGGAGGGGAAGAAATTGATTCTGTGATCAATTAAGGTGATCGATTTAAATGATTGATTTGTGAGAAACATGAACACATAAATATGTAGGACAGCATTTAGAATGTATTTAGCATTTTAAAATAGTAAAATATTAAAGAAAGTTTAAACAATAATATAATAATAAACATATGTGGTAGTCAATGTACAATCTTAATAGAAAATTAGGTGATCATTAAGTTTATTTAATCCAGCGCAGATCAAATTTAACAAACTGTGTTTGCAGTTGGCTTAGAGATTCAAGACTCTAATGAAAGGCATAGAAAATTTCCTTTCCACATCACCGCCTCCCGTTCTCACTCCTTGCTCTGCCTCAACTCAGATAAAACTAAAGTGCATAGCATCGCCATTTTTAGATATGTCATGCCTCTACTAAAAGCTTTGGATAAACGAAGTGTCAAAATCTGTCAAATTTCCCGAGGTTTTAAACACGTACAAATCAATATCAGTTTCAGACTCTGAGAGTCTAATTTTTCTCTCCAGGCGCATTTTTATGTTCCCCAGTAGTTACATTAGAGCCTTTTATTTGAACTGTTTTGTTTTTTTTTCTCTGACTACAGTCAGTGTGGTTTGGGAGTAAATACCAAAAACAAGGACAAAGGGATTTGGAAGGCATTGTCTCTCCAAAGGTTTTCACCAACAATACCAGGGAGTTCAAAGGAAAACAAGTGGCAGAGCAAACATCCCATATCCCAGGTTCTCCAACACAAGTCTTTACCTTCAGGCAACAACAGTGTTGAGATCTGGGGAACTGGAGAGCTTTATCGATTTGGACGTTCCTTAAAGGTTACACCGTCTCACATCTGCCTTCCCTGCAGACAAACAGAAAGTGAGATGGAGAGACTTCCAGGAGCGCTCGCCATAAAGCATCACAGACAGGAGTATTTCCGAGGTATCTTTTAATTTCATGCACGACAGCTTTCACATTTGTTTCCCTTCCTTCCCTCTTCACTGCTTTTTTCTTTCCTCTAATGCCTCCTGTACACACACTCACAGACACCCCCTCTCGCACAGCTCCCTCCCCCACCTCTTTTCCCTTCTTTCTCTCTCCAGGGTTTCATTCAAATGATACTGCATCCTGAGCCATCCGGATGCAACCCAGGCACGGAAACATCGTTCGTTTTGAACTTGTCCTTTTTAAGTATGAGAAAAACCCCCTAGCCTAATGTAAGCAATTTATTCTTCAATGCTGATATGGCTGAGAATGGGATGCAATTCACACACACACACGCGCGCACACACCCCCCCACACGCAAACGCACACACACCCCAGCACACATGCAATACAAAGCTTTCTAAGCAACGCACTTTTGAGTAATATGTATTAAATATTGTTATCTGTGAAAGTGTTACTTAAATGTTTCCTAAATATTGCTAAACACAGGTCTGTAGGGAATGATGCATCTCCATGGCTTCCTGTCTGCTTACATTGAACTTACATTATGAACCATTCCATGGAATTGATTATTTAGAATGCATTTTCCCTCAACATAGGCTCAGCCATCCAATGGCTTCGTTGTTGCAAATTTCAAGTTTGGAAAAGTGATGAAACTTGATTGCAGGTTCTGTAACCCGATTCTAATCAAAAGCCATGATTCAACGAAATTAACAATTTCTACTGCCAAATTATGAAATTATTAAATGAATATGAGCTCAGCAACAAAGATATTAATTATTTGTAATCTGTTGTTCAGATTACAAATACAATAGAAGTACAAATACAAATTGAAGTATTATTCTATCCACTCATCTTTTCAGTGTTTCAGGAACTCCTGATTATTCATGAAACTTATGTAGAAATGTGGACAGAACACTGACATTACTGTTAGCAAGATGTTTAGCATAGAGATGCTATTTTAGGCTAGAATAGATTCACTGATAGGCTAACTACTTTTACCACAGCCTGAACACAACAATAGTATTTTTCCAGTGGTTTTAGAAAAAAAAAGGCCACTGGAAAAGCTCAGCACTTTTGTGTGTTCAAAACAAAACAATTATTTATGTTACAATTTTTAATATTTTAAAATCTATGAAAGTAATGATTTGAAAATAATATGTTAAAGTCCTTGCCTAGTTCTGATGCCAACATTAAACATTTTAGTTTTTAATTGTGACAATAGCCTAAACAATGTTTACGTTATTTATTTATTTTTTTCAGTTTTTTTTACATTTAATTTCCATATACATAATCTGGACCAGGTATGTAACATCCATAATGCAGTATGTGTTATACGCAGTGTCAAACCCCATCTGTCTAATGAGCTGTTTAATAATTGATTTATGATTTATTGAGATTTTTTTTCAGTTGTGTTTAAATCCAAACAATGAAATAAAAAAGAGACCTTCTTTCCTTGCAGCAAGAAGGTCCTGGGTTTGATTCCCGGCCCGGGGTCTTTCTGCATGGAGTTTGCATGTTTTCCCTGTACCTGGTGGGTTCTCTCTGTGTGTATGGTTGTTTGTCCTGTCTGTCTCTGTGTTGCCCCGCGACAGACTGGCGACCTGTCCAGGGTGACCCCGCCTCTCGCCCGGAATGTTAGGTGGAGATACAGTAGACACCAGCAACCGTCCTGACCCCACTAGAGACAAGGGTGTACAGAAGATGGATGGAATGGAAATAAAAGAAAACTCTTTTGAATTTAAAAAAAAAATGGCAACAGAAGTAAATTTAAAGTAAATTTCAATAGAAAAAATTTAAATGATTTGATACGTTAGACCAACCAGGAGAAAAAAAATCTTCCCCGCTTTACTTAAGGAGACTTGTCATTAGTCGACCTCTCTGCATATAGTTTATCTGTTTAGATTTAGGGTTACTTTGTCTTAGAAAAAATAGAAATAAACCTAGAGCGTGGTGTTTATTTTGTTTTTGCTTTTATATCAAATCTAAGCTGAATGTTGTCCACAAAGTAAGATTCATGATATACCATTGAGAAATCAAGAACTGTTTCAGTTAGAACTATAGCACATAGTTACATAGTTCTATGTAACTATGAGTTCAAATATCCATAGGAGGTTTAAACTGATAAATAACTTGAGTTACACAGAGTATGGAGAAAGAAGTAGAGATATACTAATCCTAGTTGTGTGGCTGATTTCTGTTTTTTGTAAAGCTTCTGTTTCTCTTTAAGAATCATAATGCAAGAAAAAATGAAAACAGCATTGAAAATATTTTTTCCAGCTTTCCTGTCATGAGCAATCATTAATTATTTAGGAGCAGAAGAAGAATCAGATCCCTTGTGTAACAGCATTTGCAGTAAAACAGGGCTTTACTATTTTACAAAAAAGAGAAAATGATTACTGGGAGGATATTTAAAACAGTCCTTAGGCTCCTTTGTTTAGCACCGTTAGCACAAGTATAAAGACTTCAGTTTCTGTGTATGTTTGTTTAAGAGTCATAATGTCATTCACAGACAGACGGCTTTTCAGCTCCTTTGCTAAACTGACGGATGTGGAAACGTCTCAAGCAGGACATTTTTGAAATGTAAGACAATTTACTCAGAAAGTTATCTCTTTGAGTGTATTGTGGTGATCTCTAACATTTGTAGAGTTTACACTGTACTTTAAAAATTATTTTGGTGTAACACCCTAAGATTATCACTGGCCCCCTTTTAGCCCTCTTCAAAAACTTCCTGGTTTCACACCTGCTTACCAGTGTTAAGGAAGCATTTAGACCTTAATATTCAAGCAATAATGCCTTTAAATATTTTCAATATGACGCATTAAATTAAAACTCAAAGGTTAAACACAGCAGGTCTGATGCACCATAATAAATATCGTTATCAATTTCAACTCTCAGAGAAGTGTCTGTTTCTTTAGGATTTTTTTTACTTTCCTTGTTTGTCCTTCGATTGAAAGATCGTTCTGTATCTCAGATCCGTGAACCTGCCTCCCTGCGTGTCACTGCTGTCCGTACAGCCTTGACTCTGTTAATGTGGTCAGGACCAGTTTGCTTTTGCCAGTGCTGCCTTCAAGGACTGCAGGAAACTTCATGCTAAGCATGTGTGATATAATCACATATGCTTAGCATATGTGATTATGTCACATATGTCTACATATGTTGTAAAACAGCCTAATCAGTTTTCCAACAAAACTGATTAGGCTGAAATTCATTTACTCCTAATTACCCGGTGATTTCAGCACATCTCTATTAAACAGTCATCTCAACAGAAATGAGGCTGAGAGAAGGAACTTTGAATTGAAATGTCAGTGAAACCTTCTACTTGGAAACTTGCCAAATTGGCCTCAGTTCTGTTTCGAGTCACTGAACAGGAAGAGGTCAGCAGGGTTTGATTAGTTGAAGAATGGGGGGAGAATAAGGACATGTCATGCTTGACCCTTGACCTATGCTAGCCAGAGGAACACTCAAGTATCTTTCTTGCAAATGTAGATTGGGTGGAGGAGAGTAAAGGGAACGATTCTGATTAAGAAAGTTCTGCTACAGGATCCTTGTAACTGAAGCTTGTTAACAGACTTAATTAATTCAATATGGATGCACTGATTGCAACACAGGGTAGAGTTCTAGTCTCAGTTCTGACTGAAAGCAGAACAAGGTTGTTGAAAGGTAAGATTTTCCCCATGCCCTCTGTGTTCAAGTGAAAAGGTCTCCCTACCCTATCTGGCTGTCAGATTCCATCTTATAACTGTTCCTGTCAACATTTTATTTTGATTGTCACTCCCGGTGCCTTGGGTTAAACGCTTTGTCAAATCTGGGATGCCAACAATCGGCTTGTCACATGAAGCCACAACCCACTTAATGTTCCTTCTCATCTCCTCTTCAGTCTGAAATGCAAACAGATAGCTGCGGTTGTGCTATGATCAACCACACACAACCACAGACCTACATCAGGCGCCAGTGCCACTGCTCATTTAAGTCCGTCATTCATTCTGCCACACATCCTGTAGGTCAATTACAGGCTGGCCTCCCTGTCTCTCTTTCCCTCTCCACCGCCTGATGCTGCTGTTTTCAACTAAAGCTGCTAAACTGCTATGTGAACCCTCACAGCCTCAACGTCTGCTTCAGGGTAATTGCACTGGAGTTCTCCAAATGCTCCAATTCCCTTAATTATTAACAAGTGTTATTGTAAATTATGGATTATTTGCTCTTCTCCACCACAGTGGGAGGCCATCCATCATTTGTAAGGCTGGCAGATGATAGAGGTGAGAGGAAGGAAAATCAGAACCACATTCAAATGAAGACAAATGGAAAAAGTCCACAAGGGAAAATGGGGATAGAGGTCAGGGACAACTGTCATAAGACTTTACACCAGTTCGACTCTTAATTATAAATCAGTTCATTTAAGTTTGCATTTTGCACAGACGACTTACGAAAGAAAGATGTCTGAGAATGGATGCTTGTCTTCCCACAACCAGCAACCCTTCAGGTTTTGATGTGTGGATTCAGAGGGCTGAATGGGAGGCTAATTGAGTGGGTCAATAGCAACGCAAGACGGCATGCAGCACGCAAAGCCCTCATCATTAAATCATTACAAAACATTGAATATGGATTTGTGTCATTTAATTCACAAGAGGAGGGATGCTTGCAGAGGCACTAATTGAATGTGGTTCATGCTGACTATAAATATGGCTGGGGCCATAAAAAGAAAAGATTGCTCAGTTTGGGAGGGTTTGAGTGGCTGTTGGGTTATCAGTGTTTTCCATATTTGTCATAGGGTTGTGAAAAATGTTCCATGTATTCAAAGTTTCCTCATTGTAACTTTTGTTGGCTGCACAAAAATAACAAGGAGTGTTCTGTGTAAAATATCAGATAACACCAAGTAAATGGGAGAAATTAAACATGACTGGGATGTTCTTCTTCAAATAACCTGGAGAACACGATCCTCACAGTCTCTGGAACGCTCTTGGTCAGTCTGGAAGATTTTATTCTTCACTGCTATGGGCTCATGTTGCAGTTTTCTGTTCAACCGCCACAAAATGTGGTTTCACAGGAAGGAATGCATTTGGATTTCATATGACTGAAATCACTTTACTTGTTGTTGGCCACTTTATAATGTGAAAACATGCATTAGATTTATCAGCCTGGTGTAACTTAGAAAACGACTGGGCTCTACAAAAAAATACCACATCTAACAGAATATAACTAATGCAGATCTTTGCCAATAAAGCCCTGTTGTTATTTCTTTTTTGATTGAATAAAAGGCAACAATTTTTTTTTCTTTCATATTTTTTTTTAAGAACACGGCAGATCTAATAAAATTCTCAATGTTTTTTTCTCTAATTCTGTATTTCCTTTTTATCAATCTGTCACTATGTGAAAGGTAGCTGCTTTCTTTTGATGAACAATTAATTAACTACGATCAACCATATTTTTAGAAAGCTGAGTTCTATTTCAATAGTCACACTCAGGTTTAATTACTGTTAGACTTGTAGAAACAAGAAATTCCTTAATTAGCGTCTGTCAAACCAGTAGGTTCAACAGTCTCTAAAAGGCAACACTTCACAACCTGATCTAAGGAAACTCAACATCAAAGGAGAAAATAAAAGCCATTGCTAAGGCTTTGGAACTCTACCAAACCATGGTGAGCACCTAATGGCACAAATGAGTAGAAATAATGGATAAAACACAGAATAATGATGAACGTTCCCGGACGTGGCAGGCCAACCAAAATTACTCCAAGAATGTATCAAGGACTCCTACAAAGGGTCACATAAAAAATGTCGAACGCACTGCAGCCATCACCTGCCTCAGGTAAGGTCAGTGTTCATGATTCAGCTATCAGAAGGCAAAATGAAAAAGAATAACAAAACCCACTGCTGATAAAAAAGAAGCCTGAAAAAACCTCTTTACATGTAACAGAAGAATAAAAAGGCAAAGCATTTAAAGAAGAAAGTCCTTTATTCGTCTGGCTGTTATTGACCAACCACGCTTTCTGCTCTCTACTAAAATGTTATGCAGGAAATTTTCCAGCCATCATTTTGTGACCTAAACTCAAGTGCACAATGCAAATGTGCCTGTAAGTCAGCCTCTGAGTGGCTCTTATTGCTGCCACCAAAAGAGGCAAAACCATTGTTATGGGGCAATTACAGATTCCTTCAATACATTAAAACGCTATTTACTTTAGGAACTTCATTACTCAGTGAAATATATTATGTATATTAATTACACACAGGTGGATGTTTGAAAGCCTTTATTTTTGCTAATCATGATTATTTTCCACTCTCAGTTAATGAAACCATAACATTTAAAATTTAAATGTTACATGAGACCAATAAAAACATGAAATTTATCTCACACCTGCTAAAAAGATTTTATTTTCAAAAGGTTTCAATCTGACAAACGAGACTCAGTAGGACTCATGTTTTGATTTATTGGATATGAAATGACGTTTTCACACAAAATCAAATTAAAATGACTTTTTTTACCTCTGTAAATAAAATCATAATTTAAGAAGTGCTTCTGGTATTTATTCAGGTTATTATTGTCTTATTTTTAAATGTGTCTGATGTGAATAATTAAAGTGTGACAAAACCAGAAAATGTATGAGAGCTTAATACTCACTACACAGTACATTGAAATTAATTTCAGTTCTCCCCATATTTGAATCCTCAGCCTGCAGCTGTCATGAGGCTGTTGAGCAGCGCTTCATCCTGTAGTTGCCATATTTTTATTTGAAAACATATTTATGTATATTAATGCTCGGAAGTGTTGAAGAAAAATGGGTAAAATGTATAGAATATGGCTGGATGCAGCAGTTGTGGGTGGAACCGCTTAAAACTGTTTAAACGAAGACAGCCTAATCATTTTCACAGCAGGATGAGGATTCAGAAACTGCTCTAATCCTGAAAGAACCGAGACCTTGAACTCATTTGCCACATTTCTTTCTGTCGGTCTGTGTGTCTGTCTGTCACATTTGTCTCCCAGCCTTATTAGCAGCAGGGTTTTCTATCTTATTACATCAGCTACTTATAGGTGGGAATCAAAGGCAAATGTGTACCTCTGCTTTCTCTTTCATGTTTGCCCCTCTCATACCACTTCCTCTTGTCTGTCTCTCAGATGGATGGCAGGGGTTTTTTCGATGACAGTTGAGGCATTCCAGAGGTTTAATTGGGAATCGGACAGTCCCTCAAAGGATTTGGGATTATGTGGGGCAAAATCACAAGTGGTGTGTGTGTGGCAGGAAGACTTTTAGGTACACACAAAGGAAGGAAGAAAAGGGATATTTGTTTTTTTTTTTTTGTTAGAGAATGAAATGAACTGTTTATTTTCAAATATGAAATGCACTGAAAGACCCGTGTTTTTCCTAGTTTCCTGTGGGAGTTTGTGTGGTATTATACGTATCATGTACATTAGTTTCAGCTCCCCAGTGGTGGGCTACCCTTTCTCTAAATGTTACTGTTAGTTGATGAGGATTGGATTGAGTCTGACAGCCGGTACGTTCTGTTCATTAGGCTGAAACAGTCAGCTTCCCGTGGAGAGTTATGTTTACCGTCAACCACAACAAGCACACATACTGTGATTATTACCATGGAGACCTATGCCTCGAAAAGACAAGGCGCTACAGCACACAATGGATATTGAGTCTGAAAATTATAATAAACAGGAAATAAGGGCAGAATATTCCCATTGCTGTTGTCCGTCACAGTTTGGTGAGTCAGATTTGAAGAGGAAAATGCCAGAGTATAAGGAAAGAAAATTAGCTGTGAGTCGGTGTCTGTGAACAGCTCAGCTGCTGGATGGTTGGAGGGTCATTCAGCCTGAAAACTGAGCTCTGTGTTCGCTTGAATGAAGCTGGAGTCGGGCTCTGCTGCAGAATACTACTCCCACCTGCTGGCCAAAGACAAAACAGAAGCACAGCTGCATGTGTGTGTGGGTGTTAGAGGGGGTGTGTTTGCATGCATGGCTTGGTTTTAGAAAAACAAAGTTGAAGAAAAGGTAATCATTGTTGACATGCTGTCTTGGGGGAAGGTTAAAGTAAAAAGTAAAGATTATCATCACTGATTAAAATCGAAGAGTTATGTTTTGATTAGAGTAGCACTGCTTAAAACTGCAACCCACACAGAGTGTGCTGGGTTGGGTCTGGAAGGACCCAACCCAGCAGCAGATCCATCAGCTGCATTTCATTACAAATGTGCCATAAACTTCTTCAATATTCTGCTAATGTTGGATAATAGCAATTGTGGTGTTTCCATTACAAAAGAAATTACATTAAAATCACATGCTTTTTCACATGATATTTCACAAAATATTATGGCATCAGTAAACATATATTCATATTTCAGCGACACTAGTGTTCATAATCAGCCATCAAAGGACATGCTGCTGTCTTCTTGAGGCACTGGAGCAATTGGCTCATACTTGGGAAGGACAATGTACGCAGTACTTTGAGGAATTTGTAGTTACAGAAAAGCTCTGGATACAACACTTTGGAAAGACAAACTCAACTCTTTGATGAACTGTGTGATGCTGTGAGAGTTCTGGTGGAGCACATCGTCCAAACATGGCCAGTGCCTGCAAATGAGCTCATGTTTCACATCAAACAGGCATGATGTGAAAAAAAGTTCTTGTGTGCAACAGAACCATGTAGGGGGCTGGAGACGTTGTAGTTATTGAGAAAAAATACTTCCTTTAAATTTCCCTGGAACACATTTTGGGGGAAATCCATCTGTAGTGAAAATGAAACTCTATTTTACACATCCAAGTGTCCATTTTTCCACTTTTAGACTAGTCCTCTCAAATGTCTTCTAGTTTTGCTGCAACTTGCACATCTGGCAAAAATTTGTTGTTCTGCATATGTCACATATATGCATCCTAATCTGGTTGACAGCAAAAAAAGGAAAAAAAAAAAAAAAAAAAAAAAAAAAAATATATATATATATATATATATATATATATATATATATATATATATATATATATATATATATATATATATATATATACATATATATATATATATATATATGTATATATATATATATATATATATATATATATATATATATATATATATATATATATATAATTGTCCTTTATTGTGCTCATGATAGAAAGAAACATGAATCCTGAAAATTCAGAAATTGTAAATCTTCTACTTTGAATTAAAATTTTCTCAATTTTTTCAACAACCTTTACACAAAAGGAAAACAAAGAACAGTGATTTCTGCTTTTATCAGTTCATATGCATGTGTAGTATTTTAAACTTTATTTACAAAGGATATAGTACAAAATTTAAGTAATTTGATTTGGCCCCTGTGTGTTTCCTTTTTATTTGTTACTTTGGTGTTTTGTTAATACTAGGGGTAGCTGCTCATCTGTTTCCTCTCTAAAAACAACACATTTAATGTTAGGCACACAAATGTTTCTGATCTAAATTACATCAAACAGTACAGTATTAAAAGTCTGCCAACAAACCTTCCTGCTACTCTATGACATGGTACTAATGTTGGTTTGCTTTCTTTTGACAACTAAATATTTTTATGACAGTGTTTAAGCTTTGATGCAAAGATCTGCTTTTTACTCTTTTCATTTATATGTTGTGAGATATTTTTGTACCAGATGCTGGGATGGGCATATTTTCAAGTGGAATGTCAGACGACCAAACAGCTTTTAGCAACAATCACTTCTATATAATGGGTGAATGAGTGCAACCTGCTCACACAGGTAAATGAGAACACATGTAGGGAGGACATTTAGAAGATTTCAGACCTACTCTTCTAGAAAAACAGAGCCAGTCTGTCTGGGAAGAAGTTGCAGCCAGGACACCCAGGTAAACCTCAGGCAGCTCCAGTCCCTCACAGCACCGAAAAATGTCAAAAACAATTTGCATTTATTGCCTATGAGTCACCTACACTTCCCTGGTTTATAGTCTAGACCACGGGTCACCAACACGGTGCCTGCGGGCCCCCGGTCGCCCGAGGGGACCTTGTCAGTCGCCTGCTAAGCAAGTACTAAAAATCTTTTTGGTCAGTTTACTTTTGTTTATTTGGCGGATTGGCGCTTTTTCTGTAAGATAAAAATGAATGACAGGAGTTTGAACCTCTCGTAGTTCTAAGAGCAGTCGTTTGGATCCCGGCGGAGCTTTTTACCTTGTGTGGTTCTGGCAGGTTTTCGGTTTATGAGCTTCTTCAATGTTTCCCGAACTGGAGAGCTGATGGGTCACCTGTAGGGTGACAT
Source organism: Xiphophorus hellerii (assembly GCF_003331165.1). Classification (NCBI taxonomy): domain Eukaryota; kingdom Metazoa; phylum Chordata; class Actinopteri; order Cyprinodontiformes; family Poeciliidae; genus Xiphophorus; species Xiphophorus hellerii. Next base: position 31,477,543 of record NC_045694.1, on the reverse strand, counting down.
CTGCTGCTCTTCCTGAGTGTCGCGCTAAGACTGTGTGTTAAACAATTTAATCTAGTTGAATTTAATCTAGCCAAAGTAGAGTTGAAATTAAGCAAATGTTGTTGCTTCACCTTCTCGTCCTCTGGACGTCTGACACCACCTGAACCTGCGATCAACACTCTCCTCTTTCCGTGAACCACAAGGGTAGGCTTTATGTCTTTATTATTTAGCATCGACTGAAGAAAAAAAAAGTCCGCTGCTCTTGTGGTTTAGGTTTGTGCTGATTTTTGCGCATTGGGAAGGTGGTTGTGCTCTTGCAGGTCAGGTGCAGTGATAGTTTTGTGCTACCCTCCGACCTGTCAAACCTTTTTATTCTGACATCTGCTGGTGTCAGCCGGCAGGTGACCCGTCAGCTGTTCAGTTGGCCAAACCACAAAAAAAAAGCTAATAAACCGGCAACCTGCCAGAACTGCACACTATAAAAACATTAGGCAGGCTCTTAGAACTACGGGAGGTTCAAACTCCACTCATTCATTTTTAGCTTACAGAAAAACGCCAACCCGTGAAATAAACAAAAGTAAACTGACCAATCAGATTTAGGCTTTGGCGTGCCCCACCTCACCCCTCACAGACTGTACACAGCTGTGTGCACAATATCTTTTGACACAAAAGGTCTTTTTTTTCTCCACAATTTTGCTAATAGTAAAGAGTTTTAGATAATAAAACATACAATAACTATTCTTTTCTTTTTTAATCTAAAGGAAATTTTCAAGGTACTCAGTGCGTTCAGCTGTACAGCTGCAGGTGTTACTGCAACAATCCAGACTCTCAGTTACTTGTGGGCAATTTAGAATCACACAGAAAAACTCCAAAAGAGAATCAAACTTAAAACTCTGAACTAAGAATGTCTGATCACAAAATAGCAATTAACCATAGCTGTCTTTACTGATAACTATTGTGAGTAGTCCCTAACATTAATACGATCAGGCAGCATGTAATCATATATACATATACTGTATGTATTATTGTTATAAAGGCTGAGCCAAGAATATTTACGTCTGTATCAAACAAGTAGCCCTTTGTGTTACTCTGTACCCGTGAAGTAGCTCCCAGTCTCAAAAAGGTTGGTGACCCCTGGTCTAAACCATTACTTGGTGGCCAAACCATCCTGATGCACCAAAGATCCACCAAAGATCTGAAAGTTCTACTCATGTTTCTCCAAGACATGTTGTACCAGGACAATGAGTTCCCCTGTCTGAAAGAGGATTCAGAAAGTTAAGTCAAGCTCATCCATGGAGAACATCTAAAACACCCAAAGCTGACCAATACATTCCAAGCTGACTGAGTGGTGGGAATTGCTATCCCACCACCCTTTTAATTCAAATTTAATTTGAAAAAAAATATATAATTATTCAAATTAAATTTTTCTAATTTAATTTGAATAAAAATGTAACTTTTGTTGGCTGCACAAAAATAACAAGGAGTGTTCTGTGTAAAATATCAGATAACACCAAGTAAATGAGAGAAATTAAACATGACTGGGATGTTCTGCTTTAAATAACCTGGAGAACACGATCCTCACAGTCTCTGGAACGCTCTTGGTCAGTCTGTCACTGGAAGATTTTATTCTTCACTGCTATGGGCTCATGTTGCAGTTTTCTGTTCAACCACCACAGAATGTGGGTTCACAGGAAGGAATGCATTTGGATTTCATGTGACTGAAATCAACTTACTTGTTGTTGGCCACTTTACTATGTGAAAACATGCATTAGATTTATCAGCCTGGTGTAACTTAGAAAACGACTGGGCTCTACAACAAATACAATTTAACTGAATTGAATTTTTAATTAATTTAATTTTCAATTTAATCAAAAAATTTTATTTTTCAATTAAATTTTTTAATTAAATTGAAAAATACTTTATTGATCCCTAAAGGAAATTAAACGTTGTTGTAATTCATACTGTGTCAAAATTCTTTAAAGAGTTATCATAGATAGTGATGGCTGTGGACATGAATAATTTCTGTATCACAGCAAATCTGAAGAAGCCTCTGACCACAGACGCTCTGTTTTCCCTGTGGTGTCACACACCTCAGTCCATTGGGAACCGAAAACAGTCACTGCTCACGACAAGCACGTCGCCTCTGCTGTCAGAATAGTAAGGCGTTAGGCATGTGGGTTTCACCTGCCCAGTGAAAGTCCAAATGGTGGTAGAAACACTGAATAGGCCAGACCATAAAATAGCATATCGAACCACACAACCTGTGATGTACCAGTCAGAGGAAATGAGGCTTAACAATCTTATGAGGGCAGAAACAGAATAGCTGGACTGGTACTAAAGATAAAATGACAAACAGATGGTTTCTGTTTAGTAATTAGGTGACTTCCAAAGGCAATCAATTGCATTGAATCTTATTTCCAAAATACATTAAATATTATAGTTATAATATGACAGTAGAAAAATACTTTACAAGGCATGGTATGTCTGCATTCTCACTTGATTTTTTTTTGTCTATTTTTAAAATAGATTTTAGTTCCACTGTGCTCTCCTAAGTCTTATTTTTATTATTTTAATTGCTGATGAGAAAAACAGACTTATAAAAGTGATTGATGTAGCTGTTCAGTCTGCAGTAAATGTAATGCTGGTAAGTCAATACTGATATTCTCCTGCACCGCTTCGTGCGGCTGACACTCCCTGTCAGCTGTTGAAACTCTGGTCTGCAGGGCTCCACAGGTCACAGCTCTGCTAATTGACTCAATATTCAGTCTGGAACAATACAGATTAAACACCTGAGAAAGATCATTCATTTTCGTGATGCATCTAAACAACCCAAATACCAAGTAATGCTGCAGGAAAACAGAGTGATAGACAAACAGATACAGTATATAGATACTAAATTCCACTCTATTTCCTTACATAATATTTGCTGAATTAAAAAAAAATATATATATTTTTTTATATACACCTACAAGTGCCTAAAAATGTTGTGCTGGTTGTACTTGAAGTTCAACTTGAGTTCAAGCTGAAATAAGGGGCAGTAGGAGACAAAAATCACATAAATGAAAATAGAGGCAAATTTCTATAGATTCTAAAATGCTTCATCATCATCATCATCATCATCATCATCACCGTGTCACTTAGGTAGAGAAAAAAAAATCATTTCTATAGGTGCCTCAGCAGAGAGCAGGGCACATTCACTCTATACAGAGCATCAGCAAATGTTAGCTTACCACAGACAAAAGAACGGAGAACTGGAGGAGGGTTAAGGAAGTAGAGAAGTGTGCAGAGTGTGGATCTAAAGAAATAGGCAGGTTTCCAGGTCATTCATTTCATTGCATAACCTGGCAAACAGTCCAGTGCTGCATAATGCACACTCTTTTATACAGCACCAGACCGCCTGCAGTAAGACAAGCATTTATGCACTTTTTGATGTCCTTACACACACACACCCGCCCCTGCACACACACACCAAAATGGTCACGCACATACTTTCAATTCAGTCCATTTAGCCTGAGTACCACTCCAGCAGAGTGGCCCTGTGTTGTCATGGTTACCACATCCAAGCAGCTGGGATAGTGAGGGGATGGAATGATGGAGTGAAGTGGAAAAGTAGAATTTAGAGAGAGTATGAAATGCTGATAAGAGCTCTGGTAGACAGCATGTTGGAAATGGAAAAAGTAAAAGGAAGCCATAAAAACTGACAGTGGACATGAAGGCAGCAGGTGGGCATTGAGAATTTATCCAGAAGTATTAAAGAGACATAATGTTTACAGGAGGGTTCAAAGTTTATTATTTCCTGACAGTGGAATCGTAAGAAACCTCAATCTGATTGACTAACAACGGTTTCATGACTGACAGCTTTTGGCTTATTTGAGAGAAATCTGGACTGAAGAGTGGGAGAAGGCAGCTTGTCATGAAGGTGGATAGGCAGGTTATTGAAGGTATCCTAAGGATGAGTGTCACCATGTGTAGAAAGGCAGGCGAGTTCACAGGGTGAGTTGTGCAAATGAGACTGAAGGACCAGTAGAGAATGCTTACATAAACGATTCAGTCTGAGGTGAAACAAGGAAAATATCTGGGAAAACAAACTTTGTGGATATGGAAACAATGAGGACAATGTAACACACTGCAGCCAAGTTAAGAATTGAGTGAATTCAGCATTTTTCTCTGTAAATACATTTAAAAAGGTTCTACTTATATGAAGTTTACGCAAGATGTTGGCAAAAACGCAAGTAACCCTCATTTACTTTCACCTTCAGATTCTAATCAAGAATGTAGAGGTGAATTTCTTTATTCATTCTTTTCTTAAGTATTTATCAAATGTGCCAGTGCCTCTCTTTAATGTTTCACCTGCAGACTTCCCTTTTGTCATGGCCATCTGGGGCGACATACAAAACCATTTTACCTCTAAACATGACATGTGCAATGACCAGACAGATTTTTTTATTTTATTTTTTCCAAATCTTCTTCAGCAAACTTCAAACAAGTTTCAACAGTTTTTTCTTCATCTGTGGAGTTTTGAGCCATCAAAGCGCATTAGAGATGAGTGATCACTTTGTGTTTCCATAAAAATACCTTGCCTGTTATTTCCAGGTATCTCTGAGGCTCTCTGTAAGTGTCCCTTGGCTCTTTGGCAACTCTCTTGGTCATTTTATCAGGACGTTTCTCTGGATCACCTGTCTGTTTCTGGTTCATGGTCGACATCTGGGTTTCAGGCCTGGAACATTCAGAAGTTTAGAATTGCATTTGTAACCGTTGCCATTTTTTAGTTTTACAGCAGTAGGCCTTTTTTGTGAAACTGAATCCTAAAACTGTGTGCAACACTTTGCTATTAAGAAAGTGTTAATAAAAAATAAGTCAATACTTATTTGAACATAGTTATAAGAATGATTTCTAAATATTGATAGATTTCAACTGTTTTTTGGCTGTCTGTCATTTGCTCATCCTATATTTAATGTCATAAACTTATTTCCTGTGTCATTCAATTTTTATCCCCAAAACTTTATACTGTATGTTGGGTAATCTGTTTGGATTTCTCTGTATGTGTGGATGACTTTGGTTTTTATTGACATGGTGTGAATTTTATGGCAGGAATATTCTCAACATACTAAGAAAAATGTTGATATGTTCAATTCTTTTGCAGTCCTCTGTATGTCAAAAGTGGGGAAACACATGCAGCAAAAGCACCTCAGCAACTGACAAGAAATCTAGCAAGGGGTGTTGGCTTGTGGTGCCCCAGATATGCTGAAAGGTCTGATGTCAGGAAGTGTGAATGGTGCTGCTCTGTGGAGGACTGGACTCCCAACGGGGAGAAACACAAACAATTAGTGGAGACAAAAAAATATTTAAAAAATCACTGCGCCATACAGGTCAGGATCATGACACCTTCACAACCTTTCCTACACGTTCTCTCTTTGTGTTTAACTTCCCTCATGCTATAGTGACATTGTGATCATGAATTGCTTAAACTGCCATGGTGATCATTTTTATTCTGTGGATAAAATGAACTCCAACTCAGACACTGAATGGCTTACATTGTATTCCTGTCTTTGTGTAATATTGTGGAATCATAATGTAATAAAGTATTTGCAGTAAACTGGTTCAATCATAAAATAAATGTTTTTTTGGAAGATGCAGTCATGTGAATAATAACACCTTGTGAAGGCGTTTGAGTCTTTCAAATCTTTTGGCAAATGAAGTTTTAATATAAAGCTGATATAAAAAAATAAAAAACATTATGACACAATTCGAGGGAAAGAAACAATACTTTAAAGCTTTTCTAATGCTGTAATTTAAAAAAAAGTATTTTCTACAAAGAAATATACTTGACCTCTCCCACTTTTATTTGCAGTTAAGATGCACTGTAAAAAATATCCGTAAATTTTACAGTTAAATAAAGTAAACCATGAAAATTTAAAACCGTAAATTGGAAATCAGTTTTAGACTGTTTCTTTAACAAGTAATTACCGTAAATAAGATAATTAGGAAAAAATGTAATTTTTACTGTTTTTCTTCAGAAAATTTACATTGCCCTGCTGTTAAAAAAAATCTTGTAATACTTTTAACAGTAATATGCTGTAATTTTTCTAGTAGTACATACTGTAGTTTTTGCACTCATCCTTCTTAAGTAATACAGTTAGTAGCTGTTAAAAATGCATACTGTTGTGACAATTACAGAAACATACTGTAATTTTCCTAGCAATGTATACCGTAGTTTTTGCATTCAATAATTATAAAGTATACAGTTCGAAACTGTTCAATATGCATACTGCTGTGGCAATTACAAAAATATACTATAATTTTTCTAGCAGTGTATATCGTAATTTTTTACATTTAATTAATCTAAAGTATACAGTTCAAAACTGTCAATATGCATACTGTTGTGGAAATGAAAAAAAATTTGCATTTAATTCTCCTGATAGCCCAAATTATGTAAAAATAAACAAATACTTGCAATCGTCTTAAGTTGTGGGTCCTGAATCTGGAATCTATTAAAGTTTGACTTTTTGAATGGAATTATGGAAATTAAATATCTTTCCATGAAATGTTCTGTACTGTAAATTATCTTGTTGCCAATATTGGATTTTCTTTTCATTAACAAATAAATTAAAATAATCTGTACTCAGTCACAGAAAATGTTTTAGAGATATTTGTAGTCTATATTGTAATATAATTTATTCGGTTTAACAAAAGTCATGTAAGTCAAGTTTCCTGCCTGTAGACCTGACAGGCAGCCTGTAGTCAGTCTTAATTAATGGCCCAACAGGGGGCCATTAACAGGGCCCCTGCACCTGGCCCGCGCGGACGGGCGAAGTGGAGTTCTGGCGGTACTTTGGAAGCTGTGGATTTGAACGGACCAATCAGCGCGCTGCATTTGAGGACCCGTCGCACTCGGTGGTTTGCGTTTTTGTCCAGCTATTCCGCTCAGATTGTGCAGAGACTTCATCATCCAACCTTCTCCGTCTGATCGTCTCTCTTTCTCAGGTAAGGAAATATTGCGGAAATTTTCAGAAAACAAATAGTTTGAATTGCATTCGGTTGGTTGAAAAGAAATTTCAGGGGAAACGAGGAAAAAAAAAAGTTGTGGAAAGTTAGCCTCTCCACAAAGCTATTGCTTACATCTGTTTTGTATCGCCATTGTTGTAAGCTAGCCATCGAAGTAATATATTTAAGATGTATTCATGCAACCTGTGTGCAGAAACAGTTAAATCTGTTAAAGCCTTTGTTCTCCATTGCAAACTGCATCGCAACGAACCCAGGCGTATGTTCAAGTGTGTTGCAGCCGGTTGCAAGCAGGTGTGTACTGGTTATGCAGCATTAAAAGCACACTTCTATCGTCATCATAATAGCATGCCAACAGTTGCTCTGGACACAAGTTTAACAAAATTAAAATGCACAGTTCCACTTTGTAACTGGCAGTGTGAAGGGATAAAAGCTTTGGTTGTTCACTTGAAGGAGCATATAGTAGAGGGGCGCCAAGTAACTTGCCCTGTGAAAGGGTGCACCTCTGTGTTTCGTGTAAAATCTTCCTTTACCTCTCACATCTCCAGGAAACATAAAAATTATTTGGAAAATGTGATTTGTGAAACAAGTAATGAAGATACTCAGAGTGCTGCAAGTGCTACCACAAAAGATTCCAGTGTGCCAGATGCAGAAGACACAGTCATGGATGGACCAAATTTCAGTGACTTGTATCTTAGGAATGTATGTATGTTTTACATAAAACTACAGGGACAGCATCTTCTTCCATCATCTACCATTCAAAACATTGTAGAAGAGATGCAGAATATACATGAATTGGGACAGACATACTCTTTAAATAGATTGAACTTGCTTCTTAAAGAAATGTCATTTGCAGATGAAGACATTGCAAAAATCTGTGACACAGTAAAACAGTCGGACTTGTTCTCAGCTTGCCACACAGGGCCGATGAGAACTGCTTATTCTAGAGCCCAGTGTTTTAAAGACATGTTCAAATATGGGGAACCCAAAAAAGTGTTGTTGGGCAAAGATGAGGACAGAAAAGATAGATTTGCATACTATGTTCCTGTGCTAAATACGTTAAAAGGTATGTTAGATTCCAAATATTGGCAGGGCCTAATGATGGCTCATGGCGTTTCAAAAGCTGATGTTCTCTCTGACTGTGACGATGGTAAGGTGTTTATGTCCAACGTATTTTTTCAAGAAAACCAAAATTGTCTCAAGCTGGTTCTCTATCAAGATGCATTTGAAGTTGTGAACCCATTGGGATCTGCAAAAAAAAAGCACAAGATCTTGGCTGTTTACTTTTCTCTACTCAATATGCCACCCCATGTCCGATCAAATACTGATCATATGCAGTTGGTCTTGTTGTGTAGAGAGAAGGATTTCAAGGAATTTGGCCATTCCAGAGTTTTTTCAGAACTGTTGACTGACTTGAAAATACTAGAGGAGAATGGGATAACTATGGCAGATGAATCAGTTGTGAAAGGAGCACTGTATTGCATTGCTGGAGACAACTTGGGCTCTCACTGCATCGGGGGTTTTACGGAAAATTTCAGTACATCTCAGTACTTCTGCAGATATTGTCTGATTACTCGGTCTGAATTTCAGAGTGAAAATCCAGCTATCATTGGACCAGAGCGGACTCCAGAAACGTATCAATCTGCCACTGAACAGCTGGAAAGAGAGGATGTGACAGAAGTACAGGGGATTAAGTTCAGGTCAGTGTTTAATACTTTAGAGAACTTTAATGTTTGTTCACCAGGCATGCCCCCTTGTCTTGGCCATGACATCTTCGAGGGTGTCCTCTCATATGATGTTGCCCTTTATCTCAAATACATGATTGTCAAAAAGAAATGGCTGACATACACAATTTTGAACAGGCGCATCAGACAATTCAAATACAAAGCAACAGATGCTTGTTCCAAACCTTGTGCTGTCACTCCAAAAGCACTGAAACTCAGTGGACAAGCAGTACAAAACTGGAATTTCTTGAGACTGTTGCCTCTGTTAATTGGTGATAAGGTGCAGGATTCACAAGATGATATATGGCAGTTAACATTGCAGCTTAAGGATATTGTTGACCTGATTTGTGCTCAGCAAATTTCCAAGCCTCAGGTTGCATATTTGAATGTTCTCATCCAGGAATATTTGGAAACCAGAAAGGTATTGTTTCCAGATAACGCACTGAGACCTAAAGATCATTATTTACAGCACTATCCAGGGCTGATTCTGAAATTTGGTCCACTCATCAGGCTCTGGACCATGCGGTTCGAGAGCAAACATAGTTACTTCAAAAGATGTGCCAGACAACTGAAGAACTTCAAAAATCTGTGTTTGACTCTTTCAGAGAGACATCAAATGTTACAGGCCTTTCTTTCTGCTGGAACAGTGACTCTCCCAACCTTGCAAATAAAAGATGGCTCACCATTTTATTTAGAACTTTACAGTGAGGAAGTTAAAGGTGCAGTTCTTCATTTTGGGTTCACTGAAAACAATACAATGACTCCCACAGATGTGCAGTATAATGGAATAACGTACAAGAAGGGCCAATTTGTAGTCAGTAGGAATGATGAGTCACTGGAGTTTGGTGAACTCATCCTTACATTGGTGAAGGATGAATCTGCACTTCATTTTCTGATGAGAGTGTATCGTGGAGAATTTCTTCCACACTACCACATGTACTTTGTAAAGGATGAAACAAGAAGATTAGAATGCAGACACATTAGTAAACTGATTGACATGTGGCCATTATCATCTTACATAAAAGATGGGAATCGGTTTGTACCATTAAAGCATAGTGTTTTGGCAGTGTAAAGGCTTGATATTAATGGTTCAGAGATCAACCTTTTTTTAGTTTTCTGTATTTCAACAGATATGATGGATACACAAAAGGACATCCGTGATGCCATTCGAGCAGCGCTTCCTGGTCTTTCACAGGAAGTTTTGGCTGCTTTAGAGGATGTGTTGGAGAAACTCGGCACTACAACCACAGATGATTTCCAGTATATCACCGAAGGAGACTTATTGCCTGTGCTGAAGCCCATACAGGCCAGAAGACTGGTTGCTGCATGGGCCCAAAATAGTAAGTATTTTGAGATATAGTCTTGTGTAACTTTTGCATAAAAACATGTGCTTTACACCTAACTACAGATCAAAAGTGAAAATGAAAGGTCAACAAAGACACATTTCAATCATATTTCATATGTTTGTTTATTTGACAAGGGCAACAATGTACAGCTTCTCATTTACACCTGGTAGTTCCTGTGCAGGGGACACACAACAGTCTGTTAGAAAAGGAAACACTCTACATTAACAGTTCCCTAACATTACTTTACACAAGTAATTTTGATATCACTAACACAATTTAAATGATGAAAAATTGTAACAGTAAAAAGTACATGTACTTGTATATATTTATGTATAACTTAATTTGATATGACCAGTCGATAAGATATTTCAAAATAATTGCAGTTGTGAGATTTAAGCATATTGTGTATATCTTGTTTTGATAAACATTTTTTTTTTCTTTACCAAAAACTTATATACTTAATGTTTTTCAATTTCACGTGTTGTACCTTTCCAGACTCAATGGCTTCAACTTCAGGCGGGGCATCCTCCTCTCCACAGTCTGTTCAGTCCTCTCAATCTGCAGCCTCACTTTCACAACCATCGTCTGCTGCTACTTCATCGCCTTCCCTGAGCTGCTCCCCAGTTTTGCCAACCTGGGTTGACAGTTTTCAGATACCGTGGCAGAAGCTTCCAGAAGAGCTGATACAGACTTTGGAACGACAGAAAAGGCCAAGTGCACGACTTCGAAGACAAATGGTGAGGATTATTGTCTCTGAAATGATGCTGATTTGCAAGAATCCAACCAAACGCAACACTACTGAAATAGCAGAAAGGATGGTGAGCAGGTATCCAAAGTCACTTAAGGATGTCATTGATGGTGACGTTATTGGACTTGGTTATCATTCCTTGGTAAAACAACTCCAGGCAAGAATTGAAAATGTCAAACGACAAGACACACCAAAGATAACTAAACGCAAGGCAGAATCCGATAATGACACTGATGAGATACCTGCTGAGCAGAAAGCCAGTGTTCAAGACACGTATGGCTGTGTTAACTGGGCGCCAAAGTTTTTGCCCCTTTCTGAGACTGTAGAGAGTCAGCTTAAGAAAAAAGAAGACATGAAAAAGATGTTCAAAGACAAAAAATATGCTGCAGAAGATGTGAAAGAACTTATCAAGTCCACCTATTACACGCAACGAAAGGACATCAATAAAGGTACAAGCATCCTGAAGCTATGCCAAGAATGGCCTTTTTTGTTCCATGAAACTGGCATGGCAGAACACTTCCAGCAACTTACTGGCATCAGTCTGATGGAAGCCTTCTTCACCAATCTGGACAAAAAGGGGGAGCGCATCGTCAACTTCCTGAAAACTGTTTTTGCTCAGAAAGAAAAACAAGTTCTGGAGTCTCTCCTCAAGTTAGCAAGTGAAAAAGGTCAGTCCAGTGGTTGTACAGAGATGATTCTTCTTCTACTTGCTTTTTTTGGTGAGAAGGAAGAGCATATGTTCCACTATGTTGAGAAGACGAGCCTTGCTGAAGAGGTTGAGATGGAGGATGTGCCAGCAACACCCTGGCTTATTGTGTGTGGTATGTCTGAACCAAGTTGACAAAGTAGTTGAATGGTTCACACGGGCTTTTTGTGATATATATTTGTTCATGTTTTTTATTCAAAGGGTCCTCTTGCTTCACTGCAGACTGCTTCATGTTGAGTATTGATCAGAAGATTATCAATGACCACATCACTGCCTTCTCCTGTGCCATCTGCCTGATGTTTGGCAGTTACTACTGTTTTAATATACACTACCCAGTGGGACTGCGGTCAACACTGGAGTTCCTCCAGAGGTAATTCTTATACTTACACACAGTCTATATTTACCAGCAAGATAAAGTTTTCACAACATAGATCAGAATGTTACTAGTTACCGAAATATAATAAATACAAAAGACAATTGAAATGGAGGGGAAAAAACTGCTAAATCTAAATATTCATGATAGAAATAATGCCAGTAGAAACTGTGAAAATGTTTTATCATTTCTTTGCTGTTGCTGAGCAGTGTTTAAATTGTATATTTTTTATGGCCATGGAGACAGAAGAGTTCTTCAGTCTGTTTGTGAAGCAGGATAGGCACAAAAGCCTGTCACTAAATATTCCTCTGGCTCTGCCACTGAATCCCGCCACCACAAAGCTGGATCTTGTGAAATCTTTCTGTTAAGTCATTTATAAACATAACATTAAATGCAATATTTTTTCTTTTCTTCAAGGTGTTTCTTTTCAATTAATCCGGAGAGAGGAACAAAAGTTGAGCATAGCAAGAGGAGGAAGATCTTTGCGGTCAACCCAAGAGTCCTCACGCTCATCGCTGACCTTGCAGACCATGAGTGGACTTAGACCATACTTTGTGAGTCATGTGATATGATGTGTAATGTTGTTATGTTGCGGTATGTTGAAAACTGCATTTTATTGGTATTTAAGGTTTACACTGTAAGATTTCACATTTTTCATCTTCAAGTTAAATCTTGCAAATTTATGTTAGACATTTTTTTAATATATATTTATATAGCAGATGACAATAACACAGATTTTATGCTGCACCACTGTCACGGCTTAATGAATATGTGGTGATTTACAAGTTTCAAGTCAAAAAACCTGACAAACGTGAACAGTTTTAGTTATCTATTTCAGAAAGGTTACAGTGGTGCCCAGCACATTTGTTAGAAAGTTCTTATTTCTGTGTATGTGCCAATTCCATATGATATGGATTATTCATTTGAAACACACTGCACTGGGGTTGAAGTGATAATGTTGTGTCATATCTGTTCAAACTTTTGCACTAATATAAGTGCTTGCTGCTTTTTGGAAGATGTTAAAAGTTCTTTGTAATCAGTGTTCACAGGGTTGTGAGAAGTTTGTACAGCCCAAAAAGTTTTCATTAAATGGAAAAAATACAATAAAGTTTGGTTTTTGGATACTTTATGTAAAATTTACTTATACTTTTCCATGTTTTTACCATTAGACAAAACTGGTAACACATTATTTAGCTGCTCTAATCGATTTGATACTTTTACCAAGTAAATGTGCACTTTTTAATTTCACAATTTGCACTAACTAAACATTTCTTTAATGTTTCAATGTTAATTTTTAGCCAAAAAGTTTATTTTTCTTAGTTTTATATAACATTATGGCTTCAAAGTCAGTAATTAACCATAAAATCAGCAATACTGGTGCTCTTTTACCATTAAAGAAAAGGATGAATATCCTACATTTTTACAGTTTTTTCCCTTTGAAAAATAAAGACAAAACATGTATTAATACAGTAATTTAGGGAAATGTTAGCATGGTAAAACTGTTAAATTTACAGTAAAATGTTTTCAAATTTCATGGCATGAACTGCATCTTATATATCAATTTTAGGACAAAATATCATTTTTATAATGGTAATAATAGTAATTTTTACAGTAAAAGGTTAAAAAAACAATTTATTACTGTAGAATCAGCAACACCAATACTCATCTATCGTAATTGTAAAAAATGTCTTACTGTAATTTTGACGGTGAAATTCTGGCAACCACAGCTGCCGGTTAATTACTGTTTAAAATACAGACAAAACCCTGTAATTGTGCAGGAATTCAGTGACATATTTTATAATTTAGACTGTTAATTTTACAACAAAATACTTTCATATTTAATGGCTCTAACTGTATTTGTAATATTGTTTTAATGGTAATTTTAGGATAAAACTTGATCAATTTCAATGGTAAGAACTGTCATTTTTACAGTAAAAGGTTGAATAAAACACCATTTATTACTGTAGAATCAGCAATTGTAAAAATTGTCTGACTGTAATTTTAACGGTTAAATTCTGGCAACCACAGCTGCCAGTATTTTACCGTAAAAATGACATTTTTTTTTTTACAGTGTGTTTAAACTCTCACACACTCATCAGTTCTGGTAAACATGGGGAGAACATTGATACTTAGTATTTTGTCATAGGTTTACCCTTTTTAGACCTCCTGCATCGGTCTGCTCCTGTCAGTCTGCTAAAATGAGAGCGTGCAGCATATTGAGATCAAAGAGACATCAGTGGAGAGATTTAAAGAGGTCTGAAAGGAATTTGAAGTCAAAGAGTTCACTGTCCAGTAAACGGACAAATGGAAGACATTCAGGAGAACTGTCAACATATCCAGTCCTGGCAGTCCAAGCAATCTCACCAAACAAGAGTAGACAGCAAAATCTGAAATCTTCTAAAACCCCAAAGCATCGTTACAGGGTCTGCAGCAGGTTCCTGATGCTGATAAATGTGAAAATCAATGGTGGTACTGGCAGAAAGAGACTGCACAAATTTAAACTTCAGGAGAGCCGTGCCAGCAAAACATAAAACCAAACTGTAGCTTGCCAAAGTAGACAGGAACCAGGAAGTCTGAGGGAGTGTTCTTTAATGACATTCTAAGGCTTCAGACAAGCCCTCCTTTTGTGTGTCATTCTTCCCTTGTAATTGGTTCCAGCTCCTCATCAGCTTCATCAGCCCCAGTGTGTATGTATGTGAACTATGTTCTAATATAAAAAAAAACAGTATTTCGCAATTTTGGTGTTTCCATTAAATAAAAAATGAAATTAAAATCACATGTGAGTAAGCTTGTTCACAAAACAAGCCATTAAAAATTATGACAACGACGGATGTTAACCTTCCATGAGATATATTCATAATTCAGTTGTGGCATTGAAATAGATATTGTTGTTGCGCAACACCCCCCCCCCTCCTTTCTGTCTCTAATCTCTCACTCTCTACTTCCTCTTCTGAGAGGGGAGATGTGCTACCAGCTCTCCTTCTAACGGGTTAATTGAGTTTCCTAAATCTGCTGGGATTTACCCTGCCCAGAACTGAAGTAAACTCTGTTTAAGCTGGTTTCGAGAAACGATTCGCCTGGTTTCTGACGGCCAACATCCAGGTGTCCCACCCTTTTTCCCCCTGTGAATTAGCCAGACTGAGCAGCCTACAGCCAACTAGTTTCACAGAGCACACCTGTTAACGGTCGCTCGTTCTCTATTTTACAACTTGCATTTGTTATTGAACCAGGTAGGTTTTAGTGACTCGGGCGAGTCCCAAGGATGACGTTTTACATTTGGGCTACCAGCAACTTAAAAACATTTTACACTTCTTCCTCTCCAGAATCAAACATCACAGCTATTTTACAACCATCAAAGAACTTTAAGGTGACTCATTAACTGAATGTCCACAACATCTTTTAGATTTTCTTTATGCTAAATATTTTATTAGTAAGGCATTTTTGCAAGGGTCAGTACAGCTTAATTCAGTAGCAGAAATAATCAAATAAGTAAAATCAATCATCTAGTCTATCTTTCCCTACTGCTGATACTGAGAACTAAAAAAGAGAACCTTTGAGAGAGACGGACGGAGTTTGGTGTTTCGAACCCCAGACCTGGCT
This sequence comes from Xiphophorus hellerii, assembly GCF_003331165.1. Taxonomy (NCBI): domain Eukaryota; kingdom Metazoa; phylum Chordata; class Actinopteri; order Cyprinodontiformes; family Poeciliidae; genus Xiphophorus; species Xiphophorus hellerii. Next base: position 31,462,065 of record NC_045694.1, on the reverse strand, counting down.
TGATGATGAAGGAGGTGCTGCAGCAGGAGGAAGATGTTGATCGGTGAAGGCAGGGATCTCTGTAGGTCTGATGAGCTTCTTCTCCGCATGGATGCTGAGGTCACACAGGACTTGGTGCTGGCAGGAAAAAAGGCACCAGTTCTTCTTCTTTGTCTTTGCCTTTGTCTTTGTCTTCATCTTTGTCTTTGGGGTCTGAACCCAGCCGATGAGAGAAGTGCGATTCGAAGCCACATGTTGCAGGGCTGACGGGTTGGTCCTCATGGCAGGACAGTCTTCGGCTCTGTGGCCCCGGCTCTTCTTCAGCTGCAGAGTTCTTTGTCCATCTCTTGGCTCGAAGCTGCCCGGAGGATCCAACGAAAGGTTCCTCTTTTGCACCCACCTCTTATAGGGTTTATCCACCCTTTTGGTGCGTTTTCATTGGCTGTCTGCTTAGACAGATGACCTCACATCCATCACTGTCCTTCAGACATTATGTCCTGATGTCTGTGCTAATGTCTCAGAGTTGCTCAACCTCCTGTCCATTGCCTGCACAACCTTTTACCTAAATAAGGCGTTGATCATCTCTGCTCTCCTGTTAGTTCCCCTTTTTCCCTTAACCGTTCACCTTTCACCTACTATCTACCTACAACATATCAGTGATGTTTAATTGCAGTTACACCTTTTTACACCATTTCAAGTTCAATGTCAAAATCACATTTATCACATTTATTTTCTTTAGCTTCTGATTTAGCATTCATTTATCATTTTATAACCATAACTTATATCACATTTATTTTCTTCAGCTTCTCTGATTTATCATTCATTTATGATTTTATAACCATAACTTATTAATTATACTTATTATAATCCTAATGTGAGTTATTACAGATGTTCTTCTGAAAAGAAACCAAGAATAATCCATGATTCTAATTATTTAATACCAAAGTTACAGTTACTTGTTTTTCTTGTAAGTGTTCCCACAAATGTACGTGTAAATATCATTACAAGTAAACCAATATTAATATAAGTATTTTACTTTGAATCTTATCAAATTACTCAAAATGTTTTAGATTTCATTCTTTAAAACTTTCATGTTTTAAAATAAGTAATAGTCTCAGCTATTTTTTATAAATCTGCAGGCTGGAAACTTACTTCCTCTTTTTCCAGGAAACCTGCTTTTCCTGTTTAATGAATCTCTCTGACTGACTATGATTTCTTATGATTAGATAGAAAAAAGTAGAATTAAAGCAAAGTTTGCATGAGACAAAAACAACACACACAACCAGATTTATTTTATTGACACTTAAGTCTACTGCTGGGCCTAGATGTCACTTGAGTGATTCATTTTAAAGATAACTTTATTTATTATTACTGTTATACTAACTTTATTGACACTTAAGTCTACTGTTGGGCCTTGATGTCACTTGAGTGATTCATTTTAAAGATAACTTTATTTATTATTACTGTTAAACTAAAATCTCCAGCATGGGGAAGTGGGATGAGCTCGGATTTTCTTGACAATATATTTTGCAGAACACGAGTCAACTTCTGCTAAATATATCTATTTCAATATGGCTGAAAAACCATGTTATCCAAAAAAATGTTTTGTTTAGTTTACTTCATCCTGTTGAATTTCAAATCCTCTTCACAACAACTTACCAAATTGTGACTCCTATAGCTAATGAAATTATTACATTTATCATTAAAATATTACATGAGACCAATAAAAAATATTCTTAGTGCAAAAATGTTACTAATGAAAAACAGTAATTATTAATGCTTAAATGTTATTTTCATGGGGGAATTTTAATAATTCCAAGAAATTGAACAACTGATTCCTTGATTTTTGATTTCCTATGCTTGATTATGAATTTTAAGTAGATTTGATCTATTAATATCCTACAATCATAGATCAACTGACTCAATGGCCTTTAATCAATTCAGTTTGAGTAACCACACAATACACTGAGTCAATGTCAAAGTTCTTTTTTAATGTGAATGTTGGAGCAGTAACAGATCTGAATGTTGCAGGAAACCTTCTGGAGTCTGAGACACACACTCAGAGACACACTCAGTTAACAGAACTAAATGTGATTGTAAGGTTCTTTCACCTCAACAGAAGGTTGAGGTGTGTTCATATGTTAGTATTTCAGTGTGTTAGTGAGCACATGCCATCACATGCAATCTGAGGCTATGCTAACTAGCCTGAGCATACACAACATGCTATGCTAAAACTGAGCTGTTCTCAGAAAAGTTCTTCTCCTACTTACACAAAAAAAACTGCAGTAAAATTTCCCAGTGTTGCTCTCGATCTTCATATTTGACACACACACACACACCCACACACATATGTACAAATATCTCACCTCCTCATGAAAAGACAGATTGTACTGACTGAAATATGAATGGAATCATAAATAATATTCCATCTTACTGCTAGAAATCAAATTTCCTGAGGTGCACAGACAGGTTCATTCCCTTGGTGCTGCCACTTCACTGCAGTCCAGGCAATTGCTGCTCCAGGTGATGTGCTGGCAGAACTGGGAGACTTTATCAAGGCCAAATGCTTACAACCCCATTTGAGGCCTGACAGCATGAGCTTATTGCACCACAGTGGTTATTGGTGGGAATCATTGACAACTATCAGCATAAGTTCATTTTTATTTAATTGTCTCTCTCCACAGACTTCCCCCATGCTATTTAGCTGCCTGCCACAGCACTGATCTCATCACCATAAACTAATGGTTTAATCTTCCAAAGCAGCATCTAATATCAATAAGACCACTCTTACATAAAATCCATTACTGTTGCATTATTCTTCACTGTCCAACAGTATTAGATACATTATCATAGCGCCGCAGACTGTTTTACCTCACCATGCAGTAACAAATTATGAGCTGAATAATACTTAGGACTCAGAATAAGTGGAGGCTTGGTACAATACAGGAGTGCAGCCTGTGTTGCTATTTTCCATTACTAAGGTCTGTATTTTAATGTAATACAGTTAAGCATGAAATGTTCTGTTTTTCTCTGGTAAAGTCTGTTATGGCCATGTAAGTAGAAAATATATTTTTTATGATATGCAGTAGATCATTCATACAATTAGACACCCCACTAAATATTTATGCATTATTTCGATACGTTCAAATATTGATGTTTAATCCAACTTATTTTTTTTTATCGCTGAAAATGAGAGTGATTTATTTCATCTCCAGAACCAGCCTTTCCCTGTTTGACAGCTTTAAAGCTCCATTATGTAACTTTAATAAAGAATATGTTTTTTACATATTTGTTAAATCTATCATCATGTCATAACAGTTTGTCATGATGAAGATAATCAACCAATCAGAGCCAGGAGGAGGGGCTTAGCGCTGTCACTCAAACTTATGCACTCAATGCTATATGTGCTAATGGTGGCAAAACAACTTAGCATTACAGGATAACTGTTTATCTGCCACAATCTGAGGCTATGCTAACTAGCCTGAGCATTCACAACATACTATGCTGACAGGGAAAAGCTGTAGTGGTAGTAGAGAGGAAGGGGGAGGAGCAACAGCACACAAGACTGTAACTGACAGCGCTAAGACTCGCCTCCTGGCTCTGATTGGTTGATTCTAGTTTATACTGAGTCTGGGAGCACTGGGAAAAGGCACTGTTTTTTCACAGATTGTCTGTCCCATTACTTACTGTATTTATTTTCTACATGCTTCAGCTTTAACTTTAGTGAGATGCTTCTTCTAACTGTCCACCAGCGTCTGATGTCTGCCTGAGGAAAGCTGGCCCCTGACCTGCTTACAGCTGTGAGAGCTTCCAAGGGTTTCTTACATGAACTCCACAGCATCCCTGTGAGATCAAGACCTGGGCTCACCATGTCTGAAATCTCCAGCAGTTCTTGGAGGATTTTCTGGTATGGTTTTTGGTCTTTGTCATGAGGAAGGTCCAGTTCTGCTTCAGCATTAATGTTTTTGCATGTTTCAGTTACCCTCTGAAACATGGTTCAGTTCAGGGTGGACTCTACGATGGTTCTTAGAGCTAAAGAAGGAAGTATTGATGCAAAACCAGGTGTGCTGCTGTAGCGTCCTACTGTAGCACACCTGACCCAAATGCTTCGCTGAATAATCTTTAATATCATTGTATCGTTGTACATATGTACAGTGACAAACAATAAATTTACTTTAGTAAGAACCAGAACTTATTAATGCAGATTGAGGAAGAAGATGGATGTTTCAGAAGGACCAGTGGCACAGCTGGGATCTGTAGAGAAGGGGATAACTTATGGTACCACATGAGTAATGAAAAGGTCTCAGAGATCCTGACATAAAGAATTGATCTCTGAGCAGAAAACAAGTGAGAAGGACCTCATATTAGAGCCAATCCCAGTGATCATTGACCGTTACCTGACAATGGTGAGCTTCCACCTCCATGCATTGCAGCTGGTATGACTTCTTGGAATACTGGTTTTGCTTTAAATGTGCCCTCTGTTGCAGTGTTTGAACATTTCAGTGTTTGGTTCATCTTTTTAATGAACAAAATGACATACAGTACAGACCAAAAGTTTGGACACACAGTTGTGTCCAAACTTTTGGTCTGTACTGTAAATTCCAGAGTTTATGCAGATCTACCTCTGCAGCTGGCTGTTGTTACTCCTGCATGGACCAATTGGTGGCTCAGAAAGGCTTTGCCTAAAATGGAAATTTTGACCTATACTTGTTTATTCCATACATCCTGTTTGAACTGAGATGCAACAAATATGTTGAAACTGAGGTTTGATTTGCCTTTTTGATGAGCCGCAGCAGCTACTCAGTGGACAACTTTTCACCCTTCACTGCTAAACGCTATTTACAGGTTGTTGAGTGGAAAGCAAATCCTATCTGTAAATAGTTTTTTGCTTGGGACTATGTCAACATGTAGATGAGGAAATGTAGTTTCTTTTTACAATTCCCATCGGAAATTTGTTAGATGAAACTGGCGTGTAAGTTCCAGAGAAAAATATACATATATGCTAATTCTTTTTTTTTATTAAAGTGCTTCAAAGTCAAAATTTGTCAAACTTTGAAGCAATTCTTTTTTAAAGTGTTTTCAGAGAAAATCAGACGTTGGAATCACACCTAGAAGTAGTTTTTGATCTGTGACACCAAAACTGTTCACAGATGTTCCACAGAGGCAAAAATATTTTAGTATTAAAAACTGACGTTTACTAGAGTCTGAGACATAGTGGACTGTTTATTCATTTGATCCTGATGTTAGTTTCCAACCCATATCTATCAGTTCAATCAATCTACTCATATTCATTGGTCTCCAGGTATTTACATCAGAGCTGGTGAAGAAAAATGTCCTGTCTGGGCTGAACCCTTCTCTTCTTCATGTTGTTCATGCACAGATAAAATCTTGTTTTCAGAGATCCCCTCCAAGTTAGGTCATCACTTTACATAACACCATAGACGAACTCTGAGAAACTTCCTAAGGGTTCATCAAAGTATGCAGACTTGACTTAAGGAAATGTACTGAATGTGTAGAAGCTGTCAGGAGGAAGACAGCTTCCACTCAGCCATTGCTTTTCTACTTATACAGTCTCATCAGCGCAGTAGAAATTGTTGATGGTTTTTGCTCAGTCAGTCCAGCTGTCGGATAGTTTCCTTTGTTGTTAAGCGGATAAAGAGAAAAGTTTGTTAAGTAGGAAGAATTTGTGTTATGACTGAAGGACCATGATAGGGACTAATCATATTTTAAGCCTACACAATACACTCCCTTAAAGTATGTTCCTTTAAACTAATTCTATATTCCAAAGCAAATTGTAACTCTTGAGATTGATTTTCTCCCTTCCAGGTACCTTCCAGGTATAATATCATATTATATTACTAGACTATGCAATAACTTAGGATATGGAGGATAAACAGGTTAGCTGGCATAATTTACCACTGCATATGATTTACAGTAATCTGCCACCATATTTGTGTTAAAGAACTGAGCCATGCGCTGAAAACAGTTGCACTAAATTGTTCCCAAATTAACTGTAGAGGACTTAAAAAAATGTTGGTGTCATGTTTCTTTAAATGAAGCCAGGATGCAACTGAGCAGGGAACATACACTATTACAGACGTTTTGTTTACTACTAAAGGGAAGAATACAAGGGCAGCTCAGCACAGGTCTCTGTGTGACCAAATATGTCCTCTATGTTCATTTTCGCATCTGCTGTTTCTGGCAGGAAAGAAGGCAACTGCCACCTTGCAAAAAAATAAATTAATTAAATAATTTGCTGCATCTGCTATACTTTATGGTTGTGTTTTTGTCTGCATGTATTTAGTATAATCTGTTTCATGAATCCAGTGCAGAAATAAAAGCACATATTGTGTCATTATTTATGGTATCATGGTAACAAACTTCTCCCTGTTTGATGAGAGTAATAGTGGCTTATAAAATATATGATATAGTTCTATAGTTTTTAGATGTAGTGATATAGTTCATAAATAGTGTGATATTTGTTTAATGAGTCTGAAAGTGAAATGAGTTTTGAAATGGTTTGTGGTTCTCACTCCAAAGCTTTCTTTATTTTCTGTGGCGTGATTTCTGTTGCTAGTTGTATTCTGAGTGAAGATGTCAGTCAGGCCTCAGAGTTTTATGTTTTTTAAGAGTCAATGCTAGATAAAACTGAAGATCTGGGACATATATATTATGATTCTATTTAATTTGGAAACTTAATTCATGTCACAATATTTATTGTCATGGAGACATGCCGTCTCCTCTTTGGTAATTGGTGGACTATGTGACATGCAGTGCTTATCCATTCCTATGAACCTTTCCCTCCTTATCAGTTTTATTTATTTATTTTTTTCTGTTGTTGGCTGGATCTAGTGGCCTATTTTCCTTTTTTGACATTAGGCAGATATGAAGGAGGCAGAGAGCAGGAGGAAGACTGCAGAAATCTACAGAGCTCCTCAAAAGGCTCTAAATGTTGACCTTAAAGATAAATTGGCAAACCGACGACCCAAATGACCCTCATGGATTGAGTTTCATAAAATGAGAATGCTTTTTATTTTACCAGTGAATTCTTGTATTTAAAACTCCAACAGAGTAAAGTACAGTCAAGATGCACACATTCAAAGAAGATTAATCTTTATCACATGTACATAAATAAATTGAAGAAGCAGTGATTAATCAGTTAACTGTCCTTATTAACTTTAGGATACAAGCTATTTGTAGTTCAACAGGATCCTGGTGTTACCAGTCAGTAAACTCAGAGGATGAGGCCGGCTCTGCAGGGCCCTCAGGGTTAGTGGTACTTGGACAATCTTCTCTGATGTCCACACTAGATCCTGCAGATGCTTGGAGCTGTTGCTGATGCAGCTGCAGACGTTCCCTCTGAAGTTTTTTCTTTTTTCTTTTCCTGTGTGGGTCCATCAGTTTAAGGAAAGTCGATGCAAATGTCAAAAATATTTATATTTGCTAAATACTAGAATTAGCCTTTTTTTCCAGATTTTATAAAATACCTTAATTTAAATTATGAAGCATAATTTAAGTTACTATATTCATAGTAACTCAAGGCAGCAAAAGATATACACAGGATGGTCTTTCTTAAACGAGTTTAGTTTAGCTCAGCAGACAGCGCTCTGGAATAAAGTGTTGTTTTTGTTGTTTCCTAAAATGGAAGTAATATCCTAGTTTTTAAATGACAAAGAAAAGAAGAGCATTCCTTTAAAAAAGTGTTTTCTGGTTTTGTTTTGTTTTTATCAGCTGATTTTCTTTTGTTGTAGCATAAATAAATAAAGCCCAGAGGGGACGGGTGAGGAAATGTTTCATATTTTTCAAAGACATAATGTAGTATAATAAGGATTCACTCCCACCAGACATTTTCTGTATTATCATTCTGTTGATGCAGAAATAAATGTGGGCAATATTTTGTAACAAGGCTGCATGTTTGTATGATCATGCCTTGTTAGAGACACATTTATTATGAGTGCAACCACAATTTGAGAGAAAATAACTTGTTTCATGCAATACAGAGAAACTCTTCTGTATTAAAAACATGGTGAAGCTACATTTGATAAATGTTTCTTCATGAAAATAAAAAGCTTTTTCACATTTTTTCTTCATAGCTAAGAAAGAAAATTTTAGTTTAACTTACTTTATTACAGTATATGTAGCTTCCTTTGCGGTGCTTAAAAGCACACAGGGAGTGTTTAACATTTCATAAGATTTTACCATATCTCTGTAACTGCAGTATGTTGTAGGTACATATTTACCTTTAACTCTATTTAGCATACTAAGGCATATTTTATCTCCAGTCAGAGTGGAGCAGTGTTTGCATGAGCTCTGTGTGAGCCAGAGGCGTCTGTCTAAACGCTGCACTATAAAGATGTGAATGCTGCTGCTTCACGTCCAGACTGGATGACAGAGAGAAACCTAGCAGAGGAGAGCAGGAACTGAACGCACACAATGGAGAGAAGCAGAGAGTGAGTGACAGCTGGATGGTGTTTTCCATTGACAATGTGTTTATTGCATCTTGCCAGGGTTTCATTAAAAGAGACCCAGAGTGAAACAGTGTGGTTAAAGAGTGGGACTGCGGTGGATAAAAGCAGAAGTTAAGCCTTCGCTGTTTTCAGCTTGACAGCTTGCAGGATATCCACTGACAGCTGCCAATAAAGATAATTAAACCTACGAAGTGAAAGAAAACCTCTTCACAAATGGCTTAGTAATTAAACAGGAAGGAGAAGAAATAATAAAGTAACTGTCACAGTTTGGTCTTGTCAAAATACACATTTTGTGGACATTTTATATGAAGGAAGTTGTTTTTCTTTTGGATGAGTCTAATAATGTCCAGATGACAGTGGTGACCACAGCTTCTCTTCCTCTCTTATAGAGGTTATACATGTTTCTTCTGACACATAATAAAGATTAATATAAATAGTTATAACTAATCAGTTGTGAAGATAGAAACTGCAATAGTCTGATAGATGAAGGATTCCATCCCAGTAAAGATTTCATACTGTGTGACTATCAAAGTTTACTTCCTGTCCAATGAAGACTGTCCAAAGGCTTTGTGTTAAAATGGCTGGATTGTGGCAAAATTTGGAAAACCTTATTTTAACTACATTTCTAAATTGATGTAAATTAAACTTTCCTTTGCACATTTTCCTTTCATGCTAATGCTACCTTCGCAGCCATCATCTCTGCACTATAAAGTTTCCTTGACCTAGTCTCAATCTGAGGATTTTATATGGAACGTTTCCACCCCACCATCACGTTCAGCCTTGTTGTAGAGAAAGATGTTATTACAAGTAATTACAAACACAGTTTATCTGCTCCATACTCAGCAATGGTTATGCTGCCTGAGCCTTAATCTTCAAGTGCACAATTTGTTGTGTCCTGACAGGTATACCTGTCCAACTGCTCATTAATGCAAATGTTGAATCAGCCAATCACATGGCAGTAGCTCAATGCATTTAGGCATGTAGACATGGCCAAGATGATCTGCTGCAGTTCAAACCGAGCATCAGAATGAGGAAGAAAGGTGATTTAAGTAACTTTGAACGTGGCATGGTTGTTGGTGCCAGACAGGCAGGTCTGAGTATGTCAGAAACTGCTGATCTACTGGATCATCTGCATGGGATTTTCATGCACAACTATCTCCAAGGCTTACAGAGAATGGTCAGAAAAGTAGAAAATATCCAGTGAGTGGCAGTTTTGTGGGCACAAATGTCTTGTTGATGCCACAGGTCAGAGGAGAATGGCCAGACTGGTTTGAACTGATAGAACAGCAACAGTCACTCTAATAACCCCTCCTTACAACTGAGGTAAGCAGAAGAGCATCTCTGAACACACAACAGGAGGTGGATAGGCTACAGCAGCAGAAAACCAAACCAGGTACCATTCCTGTTCGCTAAGAACAGGAAACTGAGGCTACAATTCACACAAGCTTAAGGGAAGATTGAGAAAACGTTGCCTGGTCTGATGAGTCTCGATTTCTGCTGCGACATTGAGATGGTAGGGTCCAAGTTGGGTCTGAGGCAGAGAGTCAGCCTGAACACAATAAGACAAATGAAGGAAAAGAATCAACAAATTTCTCTGCAGTGCAGAAACAACCGCAGCATTTTTTTTTGAAACGGTGATGAAAATCACACTGAAACTTTAATTTATAAAAATTTTAGAGATTGTGGTCTACACGTCCATTTTTTCTTTAAAATATTTTCTTGTAAACTCCTTGTTTTGTTGCTTCTTGTTTAGAGTTCTCCAAGTGCATATGAAAGAAATCTCACATCTGGGCACTGCAGCCCAATTACTCTGTAAACATCAGTACAGTTGCTCACATACTCCATATGGACTTTTTTAATTGAACACAAACTCTGCAGCCAATTATGTTATGGAGGTAAGAAATAAATAGATAAATAAAATAATACATTTTGTGAACCATTCTGTTAAGTAAGGAGACTTACTTTCTTTTTAGAATTCCCTCTGGAGTCATCATTAGCCCAAAGGCTGTGTAGACCTCATTAATGCAACTTTCTATATAGATGTGGCATTAAAGTGCTCTTCTGAGCTCATTAATAGATCTTAATCACTCTAAGAAAAATATATTCTTGGTTACAGCTCTCAAAAAGTGTCTGTCATGGTGTGTGAGTTTGAGGATGAACCAAAATGCAGACAGGAGCTGAGAGCATGTTGAAAAATGTAATGAAATGAAAGCAAAAACTTACAAAACACAGTGGGAGCGCAGGGAACCAGAGCCAAACAAAAACAAGAATCCAGAACAAAAAGCTTGCAGGAAAATCTGGGAAAGGAGTGTGAGCAAGAGATGAGCAAGAGAAGGGTTTAAATACTGTGAGGGTGAATCCTGGAACAGAAGACCTGGACTGAAATGGGCTGTGAGTGTGAGGAGAGAGAGAGAGAGAGAGAGAGAGAGAGAGAGAGAGAGAGAGAGAGAGAGAGAGAGAATGGCTCAGGACCGAGGGAGAGTACACAGGGAACTAAGAAATTAATCTAATACTAAATAACTAGATCTAAAAAATACAATTAAACTTGAGTAACCAAGAATATCCAAAGACAAGGAACAAACTAGAATCATCAAAAAGGACTGAACTAAAATAATAAACAAACAAACAAAACAAGCAGGGTGGGCAGAGGGGCCTTTAAGGCAGAGATGACCTTAAACTCTCTGCTCAGGTTAGGAAGGAAAGTCTGAAAGAAAAACAAACTAGGGTTTTGAATCAGTTCAGAAAGGCCACAGGAAAGTGGTTGGCAACTTAGGAGCAGAGAGTCAGGAGGACGTTTGGTTTTCCTCTGGATTGATCCTTCCTTCCTCACACTAACCTGTGTTCTCTGTATCTTGTTGCCACTGCTGGGTGTCAATGGCTGTAGTTTTGGCCCAGCCTCTCTGCTGCTTGACAATGCCCGATGCAACTGACTGGCCCAGAGTTCCAGCCTCTCAGAGCCAATCAGCACTGTCCACCTGGATAAGTATCTGCAACTGCCTAAATATTCAGCCAATCTGACATTCTGTTCAGCTTAAATTTATGTAAGAAGGGTTTGGATGCTCAAACGTTTGTATAAAGACCCTTTTCCACTGGCAAGTTGTGCACTAACTGGTTAATGTGCGGTTGGGTTTTGCACCAGGTAGTGAGCTTTTCAATGATTCTCTCTATTTCTCACTATTGTGGGCAAGTTGTGAGCAGCAGCAACAACTGTGTTCAACTCTCTGCTGATGTTTGCAGCGACACTGAGCAATGGAGAACCTCAAGGTTCTGGTTCTGGAGGAGTAAAATAAACCCAGATATTTCATTTTGTCTAATAGAAATTCATTGCTGGACCAAACATAATGATAAAGACTCAGATCAGTTGATTATTCCACTATACATATAATTAAATTTTGGCACTTTATTTTTTAAAATGTGCAACCTTTTGGTTTTAGGTAATGCAGTCAGGAGATGTAAACCATTTTTTTTTCAATTCAAAGGAAAAATAAAATTCACATCACGAGTTAATATTTTAAAGTTCTGGTGTTTCACATCGTAAACGCAAAACTGCAGCTCCATCAGAAAGCTGACCACAGCTTCACCATTTCTCTCTTCATTATTGCTGACCGTTCTTCAAAAAAACGAGCTGCTAACAGAGCCGGTCATTCTGCTGAAAAAATAACTAACTAACTAACCGCATGTGTTCCTGCTGCTGCTCATGGTTAAACTCAGAACTGTTCTTCCACACTGAGCGGTTCTCTGAAAGCAGACGGCATGTCTGCTGTCCACAGCTAAACTATAATGTTGTTTAAAGTTTGCCATGAGGTAATCACGAGCCAATCAATGAATATGGTCGGCTGTCAATCAAATGTTTTTGGTGCCATACCCTGATTGGTCCTGGTAGTGTTACCCCTGAAGTAGGCACAAAAATCTGAGAACAGCCGGGCTGAACCGCGCCAGGTCTGCTAACGGAGGAGGGCTAGTGGAAAAATGCATCAAGTGCCTTACAGTGACACTATTTAGGATACATGCATGGAAGCAGACCTGATACCATCACTGTTTTCTTCCCTCTTTCTTTTTACAAGAGATCTGGCTAAATTAAGCTTGACAAACAAATGAGCCATTTAAGCTAGTCCCCTGCTCATTAGATTATGACACAATGTGTCATTAATAATAATAATAATAATAATAATAATAATAATAATAGTGGTGAACTGTTTGTTATAACAAACATTTAATGTAAAATTTAATTTTAATAAAAAATAACAAAAAATAAAGGGGTTTTAGGAAACCGCCTATCCAGAAGCATGTTTTTTCCTGAGCACACTCATAGTTGGCAAGCTGGCACTCAGTAGTAATCAGTTGTAAGTATGTCAGTAATATCAGTCATTTAACCAATATCCCAACAAACCAATATGATGAAAACTGTAACAATAGGGGCCAAAGAAAAATGCAAAGTGCCTATCAGGAGTTAAGCTTATTCTCCACAATGATGCTTTTTGGTTTGTCTAGAAACCAGGTGAGTAACCTCTACAGGATTTATCGTTTTACATAACTAATGTAAAATATGTGACCTGATTCTTTACTGTTAAAAAATGGAAAGTGGATTTAAGGCAACTGCAAGTTTCTATATTTTCTAACAGCTGTTGTTCTTTAGTGCAGGGTTTTTACACAAGTGTTTCTTGTAGTACTGCTTTTGATAGTCACTTTAGATCATGTGTATAATTAGGCCAAAAACAGGAGTGCAGACATTGTAGTTCCAGTCAGTATGGTTTGTGTAATACTGACACATATTAACATAATTACAAGAAGCTAATTTATAAATGTCTGAAATTACATTCTTTGAATAAACATTAAGGCTTTGATTTGATCTTATTTAATTAATCTGCCAACCCTTTACTGTTTTTCAATTACTACTAGAGCTTCAATCATTTCAGGTTAAACCTTGAAGATTAAATTAAATTTAGCAGGTGAAATGTGACAAATGAATATGAAGTGAGCTATTTTGCAGCTGCAGCATGAGCTCATCAGCATCATTATTCATGCATTTCTTTTCTATCAGAGGATTGTGAGGCTTCTAAAAACATCCACATTTAGTTTTTGCTTTTTATTCAACCTGCAATTACACTCACAACTCTGTTGATGGAAAACAACTTAGTTGAAGAGAAATATAATCTCTTGCAAGCTGCTTTGGATTGGCCACTGAATCCTTCACATTCTCATTGCTATCCTGCAGATGCTAGATTAGATTGGTATATGTAGAGTTTAAAACGCAGATCAAAGTTCTCCAGTCTCTTACCTGTTCCTGAGTATTATTATGGTCTAAATGTGGACACGTTCATCCTGTGGAAGGAATGAAAGATTTCCTATTTCTGTGAGCTAAAATGACATGTGGCTCTCCTAAGTTTTCACAAACCATCTCCATCCTTTGAGATGGAAAGGAAAATATGAAGATGTCTGGCAAACAGTCATAGATGCCATAGTTGTAATCTAGTACAGACAATTATGGCTGGGCATATCGATCTAAATATTGATACTATCGATACAAATGGGAGTGTTGGTATCAGATCAGTAATAGCCTCATTAGATCCATACCTTTGTTTAGTTTCTCTTCCATATGTTCAACAAATGACTCAGATTTCCTCAGAGGTCATGCCAGCGTCTATGCAGGAACTAAAATGTCAAATATCAAGAGCTTACATTTTCAGTTTGAAAGCATGAGTCCATAACTTTTTAAATATTTGCACTCAAAAAATCTGCTTTCTTTGTAATCACTCTAATTTCCCCAGCAGTGCAGTTTTATTATCTATTCAGGAAGCTGAAAAAAATCTTATTGGAACTCAACATAAATGTACTTACGTAAAGATACATTCCTCAAACCTGAAATATGAATATGGCTGAATATTAACTATTGAAGAAAAAAAGTATTTAGGTTATATGCAGATTACACTTACAAACTCAGTTATTCTAATAAATGTGCAGTAAAAGGTAATAAGGTTATATTATTTCTATATTACTACATTATTTTCCATTGTAGTTAGTTGATGAAAAACAGTTTTAATTACCTAAAATCTCTGTCCTATATTTAATTGAAGATGAATCACTAAATTATTCAATGATAATTGATTATTTTAAAGTATCAGTGATACTAATTCCATATTTCCATGATATCTAATCCAACTGACCACCATGCCACGAGGGTTTACGATAGCATGCCGTGTTTCTCCAGGGAAAATAATGAGTGCACTTCAGCAGAATAAGAATCTGTCTTTTAATTTGAACTTTGTAACATTTCCTGAAACAAACTTTCGGTGGGAAATTACTACAGCTTTTTAGCAGGAACAGCAGCAGAAGGATTGTACAGGAGTTACAAAGCATCTTAATAAAAGTCCTGTTTGTCTAATCAGATTAGATTTTACAGGTTTAAAATAATATACTCTCTTTTATTTAAACACTAATTGATGCTGCTCTACAAATAACAGTGCTTCTGAATAACACTTGTTAAAAACTGAGTTGCTCTCAGGACTGCAGTGGATATCAGATACTCAGAAACTCAGGTCATAAAAGCATGATCCTGTGAATAGTGCGTGAATTAGTCATCAAATACTTCTTTGTGACCTCAACATTGCTAACTTATATTGAAGAGGATCATAATCTATCAAACTGTAACAGGTAAGTATTCTCACATCCATTTCTTTCCACTTCTACTTCTTTCCACTATCCAAGAATAGTAAAAACACTTGTTCACTGTTTGGAACATAGACTGTATTGCCAAATGTATCAGTTCAGCCCTCCAAATAATTGAGTTTAGTTGTTGCAATCATTTCCCTGGTTGGAGGTGTAAAAAACAACACCTAGCTTTCCAGACTGCTTCTAAATAACAGTTGTTAAAAACTGAGTTGCTCTCAGGACTGCAGTGGATACCAGAATGTTACAATGCTGCTTGTGTCATGAGACCTTCCATAACATTTCCACCCATTAAGTTTTTCTATGTCAGCTGTTTGTGGCACTGGAACAAAGTGACGTGAAAAGAATAGAGAATGACATGAACACATCCACAAAGTGGTGGGTCATGTAAAATCACAGAATGAAAGCAGCATGAGAGAAGTTCATAGGTTCAAGGTCAGCAGCTTTTTGATAGTTCAGTATCTATGGATTCCTAATTTATGTGGCTTTCAGATGAGATGACTAACAGTGTGTAGACAAGTTCATAAAATAGGTTTTTATGGTTATGAAGTTCCATTCAGGTCTTCCATCACCAAGAGCAGTGTGAATGTGTTGGTGTAAGTCATGCCACCACCAGGCCTGTAGCAGTGAGTCGAGTCATGCCTCTCTTCCTGGTAAACACAGTAGACCACTCTGAGTTTGACAGTTTTCAGGAGACCAGCTCATCTGATTGCATTGTGTCAAGTGTGGTGAGAGGGGGATCACTATGTGAGGCTCTGGCCCCCAGCATTATGAGCCTCTGCTGCCACAGTAAGGTCTGGAGTGACCTGATTGGTCTGCTCCACCTTTGAAATGAATTGTAGTGGAGCCTGCGAGCCAGTAATGCTCTCCTGGTAGGATAGTCAAATATTCCTACAAACACTCTGCTAAACCTTGTACACAGTTTTCCCAGAAGAACTGAAGCTGTTTTACATGCAGATGTTGAGCCACTGCTATATTAAAACCTTTGCATTAAGAATGGTTTGTCATAAAAGTTTGTGCATGCATGGTCAAGTGACACAATACTTCTGGCAATGTAGGGTAGGATATTCAAGTAAGAGGTAGATTATTATCTTATAATAAACCACCAATAATATTTTAAACAGTGTAAATTGTCAAAACTATGTGACCTGATCTTTGTATGTTGTCCTGATTTTAGAAAAGTAGTCAAGAATTAGCTAAACTTAAAAAAATATATGATGTAAAAAACAGATTGTTTTTTTTTTCTGAAAGGGAATTTTACACCATCTTGCATGAAATTGGCTCATGTAAATTATGAAAATGCGAAAATAATTTTATCAGGAACAAACTGTGTGTTTAGACATTAGTAATAAGTTTGCCACTAACCCTATAGAGAAGTGAGGAGAGTTTTACTCTACAGGACAGATGCTGGGATGGTTTTGTTTAACTGGAGCAATGCACAAGCAGATGCAAAATGCCATAGAATAATTTTTTCCCACTTATATAAAGACACACACACACACACACCCCCACACACAGCTGTTCCTCTCCTTTTCTCTACATACTCATTCTCATCTTCTTTAATTACAACATGAGCAGCGTGGGCAGCTGCTCTCAGTCTCTATCCAGTCTGGAACTCTCAGATTCTAATTGACATTTATTTCAGCAAAACACAGATGCAAATAGAATATCATTTGAAACATCCCTTGTGTTAAACTGGTTAAACTGGCTATGCCTGAAAAGCGTTTTTTTCCTTCAACTATGTAAACACCAAAAATACTCTATTGATCGTCCAACTGATCCTCAGGAGTGGTGACATTTCTGGCAATAGCAACAAGGCAGACAACTCAGTACACACTATCAGCTCTGAGCACTCTTATCATTACTGCAATACTGCATCAAATGAAACCATCAACACTCACCATCTTTCATCTAGAAGAAAAAACGTGATGTCCCTCACAGGATGTAATAACAGTTTTAGATTGACAAAACTATTATTACATCCCATATTGATTCAGCATTATGCGCTTGCCTTCATTAGAAGCAAACAATAAAGAATAAAAGTTGAAAGATAAACTACAGTTACTGTTTAAAATCCACTGCCTAGTACTTCAGTTTAGGCAACATTACTTTACAATATTCATCAACATTTCCACATGCCATATCCACACTACATATCTTAGTGTGATTTATTGTTTTAGAATAACACAATATACTATGAACTTTTGCAATTACAGTGGTAAATCTTTCAAGTTATGTTTTACCAGCTTCAGGTTTGTCTGTAATAGTCGGTTATTAAATCTTGCCACAGATGTTATGCCGTGTTTTGTGAGGTGAGAGGCAGATCAGAACACAGGAATATGGAAGTCTCATTCTGGTTTAATGGAAGTCCAAAAAACACCGTAAAACTCATGGGATCAGGAAAACACAAGACAGAGGAAGGGTTGATTCAGAGGTTGACATAAGCATTCAGTGGTGAGTGAATGATAAAGAAAAACTTATATGCAGACAAATTTGATTGCTAGATAGAGAACTGGTGGCTGATTACTAACTGATTGCAGGTGTGAGGGGAGAGAGAGTTCACAAACTAAGAAAAGCAAAGAACTAGACACAAGGAATAAACACAAACTGGAAAAACTAAAAGAGGACTGAACTAAAGTAAAACAGAATCTAAACAAAATAAGAAACTCAGAAATACAGAATAATAATGAAACTAGTATCAATAATCAAATCAATAACTCAAGAGCCTGACAATGTCCATTTCATTTTTTTTTACTTTGTCTCTCATTGTTATTTTGCACAAAATGAAATCAAATGAAATGGCATCTGATATATGTAGAGCTTTTCTGGACAAGTTACAATAAAATCTGTCATTTTTACTGGCACACACATTCAAAGCTACAGGATAGTAGCCACAGCTGCCATGGGGAAATCTGACAGAGGTGAGATTGCCACACACCGACGCCATCAGCCTTCTGACCACCTCCACCCTCTGACCAGTCAAGGCAGGTGGAGTGTCTTGCCCAAGGACTCAACAGAGATGGACAGAGTGAAAATCACTCAGTGACACTGATTAACTGTCAGATATTTAAAGTAGAAGGTGTCCTGTAAAATATAGAAGAAACTCACTAAGCAGTGAGTTTCTTCTATAGCAGTTTTACTATTCAACTGCTATAGAAAAAGGAATCAATCAGGATGAGTCTGAGGTTGTTGTTGTACTGGAAGGAAATCCTTCCAGTACAGTCTCTCCAGCATTTTACACCCTCCAGAAATGACTGCATGCCTCCATGAATGAGGAAGAGGCATTGCTGTGGAGTTTTGTTGTCAAGTGTCATTCCTTATCGCCTGGTGTGACATCATCGACACAAAGCAGAATGAGTAGCTTCTTCTAAAACAAACTTTTTACAAGCTTTGTACTTTTTAGGAATTCCTGCTGTGGAAATCCATACTTCATTACACTGCTGTGTTTTTACTATAATTGTAACAAAAATACATATCTGCTGCCTTTTGTGTTAATGTTCAGTTTTACTGGACTTGATCATAAATGATGGTAGTAATCATGACAGTGTTCTGTAAAACACTACAGCCTGACATGTAAAGTAACTGTGTCCCACACCACCACACTGAACTCTGCACATGATGAACTCATTAGCTGTAAACTATGAGGTAGGAGCTGCTGAGGTCTCTGATGGAGAAACTGCATCTGTTTACTGACTGAATCTTGTTCGTGAATACTTTAAATTCTAAATGAATAGTTTTTTTTTTTCTTTTTAGATTAATAAAGCATGTAATTGCCAATTCTGCATGTCTTGACTTTTTATGTTGCAATTAATTTTAATACTGCTGTCAACTGTGGATGTTTTTTTACAGGTTATGCTGGTGTGCATCACCTCTCCCTGTGTTTGATTCCTCACATGTGGATGTGGTGTGTTGATCTTAACTGAAACCTCAGTAGCCAGCTTCATAAAACAGATCCATATTATATCACTCACATGGCATAATATGACAGGTGTGAAGACCTGACAACATTTCCAGGATGTGTTTCCTGATTAGTCAAACTCCCAAAGAAATCACAGTGCTCTGATAGTTAACAAACACCAAGCCAATCTCTACTGCATGCTACATCTGTCACTAGACTTCCTCCTAAACATCAATAGTATTATTTAAAGAAAAAAGACTGTACTAATGGGAAGGTTGTGTGTGGAGGGGCGTGGGTGTGTGTGTGTGTGTGTGTCTGCCGATGTTTATATATTTACCTCCCATTGTTTTGACAAGCAGTCTGAAATGATCATCAGTCGTTATGTGTTATCAGAGGAGGCCTCCCTTCTCAGATTTATCTCTGTGTGAGGAGGGAAGCAGGTGCTGGAGTCATTACCAGCCATCACTCCCCTCAACCTCACACAACAAGAGGAGGCAGCAGGGGATGTTCAGACCCTCTCCCACGTTTGGGTTCATTTTGCTATGAAATCTAAAGCATGTGACCAAACTGTTGTTCTAATAACACCATCTGATACTATATTAGAAATACACAGTAAGAACATATTTATACTACTACATTGTAATAAGCTTTGTTGTTCCATGTTGGATGTTTTTTTCCCTCATCACCTTTGAAACTGATGACACTCAGACCACATAGTCTAAAAGTTCAAGCAGTCACAGCCATTTGCATAAATATAGACAAGAAAACATTTTTACAGAAACTCAAATCCTAAATCTAAGCATGTCCCTATTCCTGCTTTTATACCAATTAGGAGTTATCTAGCTCTGGTTGTATCTAAAGACGATTGATTTATTTCCATGTTTTATTGCAGAACTTTAGATGGCCCTGGCATGAATAAACTGGAATCTGTGTGGATTCTTTTTAGATGCATTTTTCAAGCAACTCATAGCAGCGAACTGGCCAAGAACCATAACAGCTAAAGTGGCTGCTGTTCAGTTCGGCTATAAGTCTGTTTCAGCATGTTGCTTTAGCTCATTTCTATTTCAGACAGCCCATAAGAAGTATCACAGACAGGGGAGAAAAGTGGGATTTCTTCTCTTACCCTAGATCAAAATATTCATTTCTCCCACTTTATAGTGAAAAAAAAAGACTTATATACAAGGCGTGATTGAGCGTCGGTGAGTCTGCTTTTTCTCCCCCTGATTCTGGCCTCTGAGGTGAATCAGTACAACGTTCTGGCTTTGAACCGCTCTTTTCCTCACAACAAACTCCTGTAGCCCCTAGCGTGGTGTTCTTCGAGCTCGGAAAGTGTCAGACAAGTAGGATGGTTGATGTTTACAGCCAGTTACTATTAGACATCAGTGTTTTACTTAAGCACTGGATTCAGCTGTCTGTTGTCAGTCTGGGGCCTGCAGGGGCCGATAATGCTGCCTTCGACATTACCTTTTCTCCAGAAAGGTCTGAGACAGCCCAGCCTCCCTTTAAACCAGGCAAGCCTCCAGGGCTGGAGGAAGACAACAAACAGAAATGTTTTCCATTACGCCTTTTCACTCCTTCCTTGTTTGCCTGGTGGATAGAAAAGGTTGGAAAGCTTAGGGGAGATTTTGTTGTGTGAGAAAGTCAATGCATTCTGTAAAAAAAAAAAACACACACAAACAAACAGTAAAAAAGGACTCAAGATTAATGTGCACAATATGCAGGTCCATATGGTGCAATCCCATTAGTCTCTTCAGTCTTGCATGTTCAGATTTGTCAAAAGCAGAGTGTAATAAATGTTTATAGAATAAGCTAGGCTTCTGTTTACCAGAAGAGATTAATTTTGGATCCAGCCTTTGACTGATATGGGATCTGGAAATGTAATAAATACACTGCTCAAAAAAATAAAGGGAACACTTGAACAGGTGTTTAACACTTAAAGGGTTCCCTTTATTTTTTTGAGCAGTATATATTTTCCTAGATTATGCTAATATGGACCAAAATATTTAGCAAAAATATATCTTATATTTTGATAACTCTTACAAATATAAGTCTAAACATTATCATACACAGCTATTGTTCATTAATGCTAAATTTAGTATAAATGTCCTATCTGGATCTTATTTGAGAAACATTTATTTCCAATATAAAAGTAATAAAGTAGCTGCTTATTACCACGTCTTCATATTGTTTATAATCAATGCTTCTTGCATACATGGTGTATGCGAGGAGCTAATAAGCTAGCTCTGCACAGCCAGATCACTAATTGTATCGCAACGAGTAACATTCAGACCTTTCAGTTTCAAACGGAGTGAGTTGAAACAGAAGGAAATGTGGAAACGAGGAGGACCAAACGGCTGAACAGAAGAGGCTGGGCTGAAAGCAGGTGTTTGTGTTGCTGATGTTTCTGAATGAGGAAAGCAAAGAGCTGCAGTTTCCAACTCAAGATGTTTCAGTTAAGTATCAGGATTGAAATATTATCTAAGATATATTAGTCTGGTGTGTTGCAAAGCCTCAAAGATGCTTCATTGTCACTATAAACACACATTCAATAGCTTCAAATGTTTTTATTTTATGTTAGCTTCTGCTAATGGTGTTAGCTGTAGCTAATACATCGGCAGATCGCAAGCTGATCATGTTTGTTTTTTTCCAACCAATATCTTGTGTTAACCAGCACATATAAACTTTGTGGCAGTTTGACTCAATCCAGATATTTATTTTGTGTGCTTCCCATGTCAGCCTCCACCACCATAACTTCTTTTAGAAATATGTCTTTTAGGTTAATAGGACAGTTACAACATATTTAGTTCAACATGTTCAACTAGTCTAGAGCCGTTTAATAACTTTTGAAATGTTAGTGATAGACACTTAGAATCTCCAGGTAACCTAAAATTTATTGACTGTAGAAGGAATTTGGATTACCAGGAAATAATCCATGAATCCATCAGCAGAACGTACAAAGAGATTACAACCCAGGAACCTTCATGCACTAATCACTGCACGCTGCTGAAGATTATGTTAATATTAAACTTCACTTGGAGTCAATGAACCTTCTGCCCATTTCATGAATCATTTTAACTGTATGGGAAAAATGAGAAAATAATAATAGAAAAAAGCTATGTAGTAAAAATCCTGAGCAAAAAAGCTGAACTTGCGAGGTTTCTCATAATAAACATTAGATGCAATATATTTATCATCTTCACAAGGTGGTTTCTGTTTTCCACTGGGTGTAGGTTTTGCGAGACCCTGTTTGAACTCCCATATAAAGCTGTGAAATTACCAACAACCACTGTGTTTTAAACCAGCTGGTCCAGACAGATGGTTCTCTTTCCAGAGACAAGTTCCTTTGAAAATCTCTGACATCTATTTTGCGTTATCTTTGTATAGTATGCTAATCTATCTCTCGCTGTGGCTTTCTTGCTCTAGTCATTGTGTTGTTCAATCTTCATTTTCTGAAGGAGGGGTGTTTATCCTTTGTGCTGCAGGTCTTCTTTGTACATTATAGTCACTGATCATGTATATAATTATGTACTAGATGTGTCTGTCCAGAGAAAGCTAATGTAAATCAACCAAAATGTAATTTACAGGGATCTAGAAAATGTTCTTTTTGTAATTGTACTTGAGTTTTTGAACTTGTTCATAAGAGGGTCTCCTACAGGCTGCTGCCCAGGTTAAACCTCAACATCACTTCCTTCACAATGCTTTTTGTCCCTCTCAGAACTCAGTAGTCCATTGAATTCAATCTGTCTCCTGCTTGTATGAAAAGTTTTTACTGCACCATAATAACTCACTTTGTGTTGAAAGGAAATAATTTATTGCTGCAAGTTAAAGCAGAATCATCAATACAATGCAGAGTTTTGTGGAGATGGCAAAGTTTGAAACTGTAAAACGGATATTTAAATGTGAAGGGAAGAACAGTTTGTTGATAAAGCATCGCACATTTAACTCTACAGTCCAGTGTCTTAATAAAATTAGCTTATATGTTTTCATAGCTTATTATCAAACCCTGGAACTGATTTAAAATTCTAACTTTACCCACCATAGAGGCTCATCAGATGAGTGATGTGGTCCATGGTGAAACAGCTCTGTTCAAAGAAACATTACAAACCCTGGTGCCAGCCAGCCACTGCACATGGACCACCAATCCACACTATATCTGATCCTCCCTAAGCTGATGGTACTGATTGCACTGCTTCACATTTTGTCACAAAGGAACCCACAAGATAAATGAAGAGCTGTGCATAGCTGCTAAAGGCGATTCTACAGAATTCAGATCTCACTAAGGCCTCAGCGACTTACACAAATTATCAAACGGTGCTGGCTTACAGCTGCTTTAGGAAACCAATAATGAGACAGATACACTTACTTAGAGTATGTCCTTGATATTTGCAGTAGTGATGTTAAGCCTGAACATCACTACCTTCATTATGCTTTTTCTTCTTGCAGAACTCTGTCAGCAGTGAATCCCCATCCTACCAGGGAAACACATGATTTCTCTTGATGTTGCACTCACACACACGTCTGGACTGTGTCAGGAAGTGGCTGCAGGATAGAAGATCATGGAAGAGTAGCAAGGCACTAGTGACATCTGTTACATCAACTCCTAGTTCTTTTCATATTAAGGAGAACTTGAAAACTGTAAAGAGCAACACATGAGTGCTGTGAGTTGCGCATCAACGCATTGCCTCAGATTATTGTCAGTGCTTTACCAACCGGTTCTGTTCTGAAGGGTCGGCCCTTCTGATAAAACTGTCCTCAGCTGAAGCCAAATGATGTGTTTTCACTCGGCATGAAGCATCCAGTGTGTGCTAAAGGCACCAAGTGCATCATTTGACACAAAGCGCTGTGGCCCCCTAAAGCGTGTTTCTCTTCATGCACTAACACACATAGTAAGAAGCCCACTTCGTTCTTAATACACCCCTGAAGACCTGACTACAACCATCCACATTCTTGTAGAGTTCCTTCCATTTCTGCCAGCTTTTTATCCACAGTGAAGTGTTTCAACAGACCAAACCAGTTAAATGGTTAATGACTGACTTTATACTTTCTATTTGTTTGCTTCTGTTTAGCTTTTGCTGTTGAGAACACATCTACGAATGTAACTTTAGAATGTACTGAAGCAATAATTCTCATGAAATGTGCCTCATGGGTGGATGCAGCCCCAGAATTATCAATTATAAGCCCATTACCAACACATATTCCTGCACATAGCTACAGCTGCCAGCTACAGTCTGTACACGGCCTGTTGGCCTATTCTACAACAACACACAGGCAGCAATTAACTCAGGGACATTTATTGAATTGGTCATTCAATAGCAACTTAAAACTAAATGTCATATAATTAAAATTCCAGACAAGGGATATATGTTGTGTTCTTCTCAGAAAGGCCCTGCAATGATTCACATTTCCAGAGTTATTCTCTATAAGAAGCACCTGTTCTGTCTCTCTCTGTCCCCTTCCTCCTCCCTTTCTTCCAGATTTCCATCTCTGCAATGATGTTGTGCTAAAGCTTTATTAATGTTGCATTTACCACAGGAAGACAAGCCCAGTGATAGTCAATAGCTATGTGGGAACATGACTCTGTCAACCCCCATGACCTCTCATAAACATACTTTAATTTGCTTCGATTCACACACACGGGCATGTGTGTACTGCTGGATGTTATTTGAAGGAACATCAGTTTCTGTGAAAGATAATAGCCCTGCAGCTGGGAACCAGCAGTCACAATGAGCCCTGCAATCATTAGAAGATGGGGTAGGATATCAGTTGGAGGAGCTGCCCTGTGTTTGGGAAGTCACTGGACTGAAATCATTTAAAGCAATTCCACATCTGACAAAAAATGGGAGTCATTTGGTAAATTCCAGAACATTTACTGCCTCTGCATGATCATTTTAGCACAATGAAGATAATTAGAGATGCAGCTTTAAGACATATGTTAAAGTTCTACTTACAACAAATCAAAGAAAGTTTTTCCTTGTGAAAGCCGCCAAAACCAATACTAGAAATGCCTTTTTATCTTTTATTTATTTATCATCCAAATTCAGGAGTATTTCATTGAAGTTGTGTGCAAGTCAGCTTGATTTTGCTGGATTCATCATTTCTAAAGTCTATGTGGATACATCAGAATGTTTGTGCATTTGGGAGGAGCCTCTTGCCTTTTTTCCTCTCCCAACGGTGAATGAGAGAGTCTTGAATCTTGTTGAGAAAATGTTACCATTATTATATTATTATATATTACTCATTGAATTGTTATCATTGTTTTACTTATCTAATAGTTCTTCACTATACATTCATTTACTCATTTGGTTTATTATACTAGGAATTATTTTGCATTTATTGATTACATTGATATCAATTAACATTTGCTTATTTGTTGCTGCTGACCTTTATTTCCAGACATGGTTTAGAACAATGGACATTTAGATGGTTGAAGTGGAAGCTGACAGATGTGGTATGTAAAAAGGTTAAAGTTCATGGGTTGTTTCTGATGATGAGGAGAGGACACTACACCACCCTAACGTATCTATAAACATGTCTGAAGAAGGATAAATAGTGAGAGGATTGTTGTGTTAGAAGTTCGATGACTGACATACTGTACCTCATTGTCTTCTCTTTTATCAATTAAAGCCTTGAAACAAACACCTATGAGTATGTCTCTGATTTGATTCTGCCTTGAATGTTTACTTAATAATATTTTCCTAACAGATCTATTTGCTGAAACCAAGACAATTCACAAGACACATCCTGGTTCTGGATTCTGGTTTGAATCCACCAGATAATTCAGAGGTGTTGTGAATTTTACAACCTAGCTGCTCGCTGCTCAGGGTCTTTTTCAGTGCTATTTTCATTTCACCTGAGCCCATTTTGATGACCTGATGATTCACATTGGTGCCTAAATCTCCCTGCAGGACACCGTCACATAACGGAGAATCTCTGATTGGTTGACACTCTGTGTCCAGTGACAAAAGTTCAGATTTTCCAACTCCAGTAAAACTGTGGACGTGCATTGGACACTCGGAATGTTTGGAATGTTTGAAACGCTTCAGATGCACAATAAGACTTCTCGACTCGCCTTAGAGGTTTTACCTTAAAAATCACTGCAAACATGCAGTGGAATTGTTGCACTGCATATTTGAAACAAGATTCCCAATCAACTTCTGTAGTAAAATCGTAATGCTGCTTTCAGTATATATGAATAAGCAAGAGAAGGGAAGAAGTGAGTACAAGCACATCATTTGAAACAACTTTATTCTCCTGCAGCCAGTGAGCTTAGACATTAGTTGAGAACATCTGGGAAAAAGAATCACATGCCAGTTGGGTGTAAAACTAGTTTTCTACTTTCAGAAAGAACACTCTTTCAGAATGTTATGATTGACACTGTTTGGCGACAACAACAATGGGTCAGCTTCAAGAAAGTCAACACCTGTCTTCACTGTTTGGAATATTACGTGATAAATTATGCCTCTAAATATGCTCCATTTTTGTATTTTTAGATATTTACTAATGAGCTAGTTTTGTGTGCTGATTGTTAAAGTTCTGCATTCAGGAAAAATGCATCTTTTTTTGCTGCTTCATGTTTTTGTTTGTTTTCCTTCATATGATATGCATCATTTTTAATGTCTAAAACTTATGAAGGATACATTTCAATTATAATCAAACATATTGTTGCTGATATGGGGGAAGAATGATGATCACTACAGTCATGGAAAAAGAAAGTGCACCCTCTTCTACATCTCGAATTTAAAAACAAAGATATAAAGCTCTGGTGAAAATCTAATTAAAATCTAAACTCAAATAGGTCTAGGCAAGTGTATTTGAAGGGCAAATTTCACTGACAGGGAATTTCAAAATGCTTTATATGATTAAAAAGAAAATTGAACAACTGACTGGGACTCTAGACAAACTAGAGAGTCTCACCTGGAGCCTGAAATATCACATTTAAATTGAACAAACAAGAAGATCCTCCTGACACTCAGAGATACATAAATCTTTACCTTGCTACACAAGAAAGAGAGTCTTACATCTTGTACATTTTGACAATTCTCCTGGCTAGTGAGTGTAAAATTATTTGAGCACCTCATTGAGCAAGTAATTAAATCAAGTGCCACATTTAAAAACTACATCATGCCAACTGTGCTTACTATATTTCATGCCTCATTATTTGACAAAGTCGATTGTGTCATGCTTGTTTGTCAGCTGCTGTGATCAGAATAGCAATGATGATTCTGCTTCATTAGAAAATACAAAAAGAAAGAGAGAGAGCAGCATGAAATGGTGTACACCTCTGCCAAGCAGCACTGTGATGGGGCTGGGTAGAAGCTCAGACACCTGGATGCTGAAAACGGTCTGAGGAGGATTCTGTTACTACATTTAAATACATTTTTCACAGAGCAAAGCTTGAAAGCATGTTAAGATTAAAGATCTCAGGACTTTGACATGATCATATGCTTCTCTCAGGTCGAATTTTCAAAATGTTCTTTATTTTTTGCTCTCTGTTCTCTGTAGACTCTGCTACACCAGAAAGCAGAGTGAGTGTTTCCCCACGTCAGGACCAAAATACTAAAAGTTTTAGATGTAAAGAGTACCAAGGAATGCTGATCATCCTGACTGTTTCACAAATCATCTGTTTGCCAAGCAGTCACTGACCCAGGTCATCACCTGAAATCCGCCTGTGTTTTTAAGACTTTCTGAGATAAAAATTCAATGCACTTTAGAAATCAAATCATGAACCACACAATGGTGCCTGGTTTGTTCAGATTATGGGCTCCGAAGAAAGAACTTATTCACTGAGGAGAGACAAAAGAAAACAGCAAACGATGTTACTTTGCCAAGAGGATGTTTTACAAGTACACATCCCTGTTGGAATTCATTGAAAACTTTGTCAGTCTGCCCCAGGGCAGCTGTGGCTACAATGTAGCTTACCACCATCAACAATGTAAATATGTGAAAGGGTGAATGACTGACCATACTGTAATGGTAATGGTACAAAGCACTGTAAAGTGCTTTGTAGTCCTTGGGCTTGATGAAGCCTTTTTCAAATGCACTACATTATCATAGATTAAATACACACTGAGAGATATTTTGTAATTTCTGTGATGATTCCCTGCATAAGGTTAATATAAACACGTTACATCAGAAAAAAATCAAAACATATTAATGAAAGGTATGTTTAATACCTGCTTAAAGTATGTTCTAGTAAAACGTTTTTCCCCTAAGGAATGAGATAGTCAGGAAAATAAAAATTTTAACACATTTCAAACAAGCAAGGCTTTTCCAGAACATGACAGAAGGAATCGTCAATAGTTGTTTTTAAGCGCCGTATGGAGGCTGTCCAGAAAAAGTTACAAGTAAAACAAATACCAGCTATGGTAAACCAAACAGGTGCAAGAAATAAGAAACATAAAACAGAGGCATTAAAACAACAATAGATGAAGGAATAAGTCCAGCACTAATGTCCTCCAACAGCAAGCGGTGCCCATGTAAAGATAAACAACTGCTTTACAAAATGTATAAGACTTTAACAAAAATAAATCAAACTTCCAGTTAAAATACTTTCATTAATAAACTCACAAAGCTAGTAATACTCAAACTATTAAGTAAAAATATGAAAGAGTAATAACTAATAAACCACTTAAAGGTTTATTATTCCTATCTGTAAAGCATAAAGATAGGAATGGGCCTTATGGTTCACTTCATCCTGTTGTGATTAAATATGTGGCATTTAGATATTCAACGGTCTAATTTTATAGAATTAAGTTTGTTCATAGTGTTAACTTATTCCAGTTTCAATTTTTAAAAAAATAGTAGGACACAATTTTTATCTCACTTTGAGGATTCAAATAAATAAATAAATAAAATGAAACAGGATGAAACCAAACCACCCGTCTCCTCCGGCCCACTACTGTTTTTTTTTCTTTTTTTTCCAAAGAGAAACATTGTCAAGTATAAAACATATCAAAAAAAGATTTCTAACTAAAATATTTTATATTTAGGGAATATTTTATATTTAGGGACGTGGAGTTCAGATATCTGCCCTATCATTATACATCAGAAAACAAATTAACAAAGTAACAGTTTCTTTAATATTTGTTTGAACATTCTTTAATGTTCGAACATTACAGAATGTTTGAAACAAAAATGTTTCTGAGAGGTAAGGAAATCAGTCAGGTTAAACTTGAAGGATATGTAAAAAGTCTCTGACGAGGCGATGTTAGCGGGACTCTTCTCCTGCTTTTCTGCTGCAAACAAACAAACCAAAGCAAAACCGTCGCTTCAGAGAAGGTAATAACAGATAATTAGATGAGTGGGAGTCTTATAAACAAGAAGATTAAAGGTCTTTCAAATAAGGGAACACTTTTGATGCCTTCATCTGTCTATTGAAGCAATTACTTGTCATAGGCATCCATTATGTAAATTTTAATGGCTCGATTCAGACTTGACCAGTTACGGATGGAAGCAAGAGGCAAAGCGGGGTACTTTAAAAGCGGAACTGCTCTGAGTCACCTAAACTTGGATAAATAGCTTCAATCACTGATTTCTCTTTAGGCTAACCATACCAAATATTTAAATACATGATATAATTTTCAGCTAATTTGTGCACAAAACAAGGAATTTGACCTCATTTCCACTTGGCTTTAACTAGAAACATGAAAAAAGGGAAAATAAAACATATATGTGCAGTAGATATACAGTGTTTTAAAACAGAGGAGAACAAGATTGCTCTTCATAGCAGCATGTTTTTGATGCTCTGGAACCTGTGGGTAAGAAACATTTTCCAAATACAAAGGCCCATATTCCGCAGTACATTATGGGCCGCTTTGGAAAGGTTCTGAGGTTCAAGGTGGGGGCACAGAGGGGTGCAAAGGTTCATACCTGCTTCCTTATAATCAGTAAGTGTGAAGATTTCAGAAAACACATGTTGAAAATATATCAGAACATATTTCTAAGTAAAATATTTTTTGTTTATACCACTATGTGATAGCAAGTTTCTTTAAAAAATACTTTTGTGGGGTGTGCCGTGGTGGCGTAGGGGACAGCGCGACCCATGCTTGGAGGCCTTGAGTCCTCGACGTGGCCGTCGCGGGTTCAACTCCCGGACCGGGTGATATTTGTCGCATGTCTTCCTCCCTCTCCTTCCCCCTTTCCTGTCAGCCTACTTTCATATAAGTGACACTAGAGCCCACAAAAGACCCCTTGAGGGGTAAAAATAAATAAATAAATACTTTTGTTATATGCGGTTGTATTTCATGCTAAAAATTTTTATAAGTAATACATTTTATACAAATTCAAGAAATGTTGGTAATTTTATTAATGTCTCACCCAAGGGGACATCTGTCCCTCTTTGTCCTTGGCTGAGACACTTCCCCCGCCTTGCCTGCTGGTTTTGGTCAGAGGGCCTGGTGGCTCTGAGCATGGCCGTCTCACCTCTGTCAGCCTGACCCAGGGCAGCCGTGGCTACTGTCCAGTAGCTTACCACCATCAGGTTGTGAATGTGTGTGTGATTTGGTGAGTGTGAAGTGCTTTGGGTCCTCTGGACTTGTTGCTTCAATGCCTGCCTAAATAAGACGCCAACATGTCCTCTGATGGCTGGTAGATGGTGAGAGTTATCTCCATTGCTGAATTATTCATATAATTCATGTAAGTGTTTACATTCAATGCTGTTATGAATTTTAAAGACCTTTTGCGTGAACAGACATATTTGCGTCTGATTTTAATTGCATTTCTTATTTAATGGAAATGCCACAGCTGGGTTTTCTGACATTACCAAATAATCAAACATGTTTTGCATACATTTGTCATGGAAACACAACTAGTCTTCTATGTTTGTTTTCATCTTTTCTCTTTGTCCTCTCCAGCTTGTTGCGGAAGACGGCTGATTACTTCTGATTCTACAAGAGTTCACATTCTATTAAAACAAAATGAACTGACTACCCAAACTTTGAAGGACTGCTGCAAAGTTTGACTCAAATAATTACTTAAATTATTCTTTACTAATGGGCATTAAAATATTTACCAGAATTTACCAGTCAGAGGAATGTTTCCACATCAGGAGGGTTAAAGGTCAAGTTCTGGCATCTACAATAAAGAAACTAGATTGTTAATTTAATCAGCCTTTTGGTGTGTGTGTGTCCATGGTTGTTTGTCCTGTGGGTCTCTGTGTTGCCCTCCAACAGTGTGTTCAAAACACCTTGGACAACACTTTCATTTTATTGGCTGAGAGGCTGCTAGGCGACTTTGCCAAAAAGGCAGTTCAATGTTTCGTAAGCAAGCAGAGAGTCTGAGCAGAGACTAGATCTGAGTGAGGGGAGAAGTTTTGAGTACAATCATTACAAGTTTTGAGAAGAAAGACATGAATTCCTGCTTTCAAAATGAAAATGTAAGCAAAAGTATTAAAAGTTTTGAGAACAAAAGACATGAAATCCTACTCTCAGACTGAAAATGTGTGCTCTTGGATTATGGCAGAAAAAATCCCCCATATAGATGCCAGAGAACTTCATGAGAAATTTTTTTTAGAATTGGGGCCTGCCATGCAAAGCAATGGCAGGCCCCAATTAACGGTTACGTTGCGGCGTTCTTTAGCATCGATGCCAATTTGTAGCGTGACAACGCCGGGCCCAAACCGACGGGCGCGCCTTGGCAGGCCCCGGCTAAATTTCTTCAGAAATTTTCTAGTTCTTTTATAACCTTCTTCAAATTCAAAAGTTGCTTTGAGTTCCACGCCTCCCTTGAAAATGAGATCTCAATGGGATTTACCTTGAGATCCCATTGAGATCTTAAGAGATATCTTGAGATCATTGATCATCATTATTGATGATCATTATCAATTATTATCAATCATTGATGATGATTTGATAAATTATCAAATCCTTTAATAATGATTTATTATCATTATCAAAGGATAATAATAATAATAAACAGTGAAAAGGCGTGGCTTCTTTCACTTGCATTTGAATCATTTGTGTCTGGTAGCTTTCTAGCTGCTGTCCCAAGATGAGGTCAAAAAGGTTTCTATGTGTGACTGGATGGGGCTTGGTGTTGGGGTGATGGGACTGACTGAATACTCCATGCTAATTGGAACTGTTCAGACCTGGATAAAAATAGACAGGATTCCCCACTCAGAGTTCACACATATCCTTGGTGGCATTTGGAAGTAATTTCTGAGACAGAAGATCTTCTCAACAAGATGAGGTAAGTGTTCAATGTAAATGCTTTTTATGTTGACAGAAATGTTAACAAATATAGAGTATAAAAATGTTGAAAGCCAGTAACCACACATACTTAAAATGGTTCCTATGAAAATGTCTAGCATGTTGCCAAAATTTCTTACTTCCTAATCCTCTTTTTTTTCTAGGATAGTCAAGTCAGTGGTTCAAATTGGTCTTCCTAATCAACAAGAATTACAATTTAGCAGAACATTCACACAGTTGAAGAAAGATGTGTTTTTGGACAATATTTTTGAATAAGTTTAATCTTGAAAGGAAAATTACAGTTTCAGTAGCTGAACAGTGGTTGGTAGTTTATATGCAGCTTAATTGTTGAAATTTGTCATGAGTCTTTTTGGTGTACATTTTGTTAATGTAAATTATGATGTTATTCATGAATGAGAAATGAAACACTGGAACTATCATGATCATCACACATTACCTTTAATGCAAATTCCACAAGTATTTATGTTACTTTTTTGTCTATCAACAGCGAACACATTCTGGATTCTGGGTGTTAGTTATGTCCGACTCAGTAAAGACCGCACAAGGGAGACCATGGGGAACAACCTTGGTGTCTGCGCCCATATTGAGTGGTTTGGCAGAGAGGGCATGTGGAAAACACTAGAAGTTTGCTAGACTGTCTATTGCAAGGTGATCTGGATTGTGGTCAATGACAGCAAATTAGAACTTCAATGTTCTGGAACTTTCCAGTGTAGCAGAACTATCTTTATAGTAGCTTCCAGTAGTTAAAGGCTGCTCAGGGAGGCTTGATGTACAGTACAGACCAAAAGTTTGGACACACTTTCTCATTCTTAAACTTCACATAGAATATCTACTAACAAAGTTCTTCAAGTATGTTGGCCTGTTTTTTTAAATTAAGGTTTTATCTGCCTTTATCCACACTTTTAAATATGCAAAACACTCTCGATGAGGCGCATATTAATCATAACAACTCTTCTGCTTGCAGTTTTAGAAAACGCAATGAAACTTTACTTCCACAGTTGTTTGTGAATTGAAAATGATGAAAAAGTTATTTCGAGGAAACAACTTATTAGGTGATTTTTATGATAGTTCCACAAACTGCTGCTAAACTCCTGCACAAAGCAGAGCCTCGGGAATTCCCACAGGGTCATAAAATATGCAAAACATCAACACAACAGCTTGTTCTTCCCTAATGCCCTCAGGTAGGAGGATTCAAAGATCAGGCACCAAGAAATACAGGAACAGTTTTTTCCCAAAGGGAAAAGTCTTCTCAATAAGTAACTACACCATCATGTGATTTGGAACATTTGTGCAAAAATGAAGAAGTATTCATACAAGTTTGTGTCATCCTTATAAAAGACTTTGTATCTATGCAAGTTGTGCAACTAACGCCTATATGACTTCAAAGCAAAAACATTTGTGCATGTCCTCCGTCACAGTATTAAGTTTATTATCCACAGAAATTTAATATTCAACAGCTGCATTGTTTTTGTATGTTTGGATAGAAATATGTACAAGGTAAAATATTCAGAGAAAACAAATTGAATTGAAATTCTCATCTCATGTTATGAGAATCTGCTTTTCAAAAACAACAAAAAACGTTCAGACCCTCTGACCACATCTGAACATAGGATATGATACTAGATTTTAAACAGACTTGTTCAATTTAAGCTCATTGCTGCTGTTCCCATGAACACCAGTAGAGAAGAGTCAGTTCTAAAAGAAAAAAAAAAGTCATTGAGTCATCTGTTAATAATCAGCTCCATCATATATCAGAGATCTGATTGGTCCAGATGGTCCCAGCAGAGCTCTTTGCTCTCAGGTTTACTGTTGGTTCTTATATTTCTAATAGTAGAATGTGAAGCAGATCCTTTAGTTCTCAGGCTCCTCTCCTGTGTTAGTCTGTGAGGCAGACACCCTGAATACTTTTAAGACTAGGCTTTAAACCTTTCTGTTTTTTATAAAGCTTACAGTTAGACTGGTTTAGATTATTCAGAGCTGTTTCTGTTATGTTGCTATAGGCTTAGTGTTGGTTTGCAATGAAAAATCAGACAGAATCCAGAAACTGTAGAGCTCTGATATTTTTTTTCTTTATGCAGTTCTTCTAAGATTTCATTCCAGTTCACAGCATGACATGCATTCAAATAACAGGAAGGAGAGTCTCCCTCTGAGCTAAACCACCTGGCTTTTAAAGCATTGGCTCCTACCAGGACTAATTAAGGGTGGAGACAACATTTACATTTCCAGAAAGGAAATCACATTTGTATTAGACTATATTCCTAGAAAAATATCTACATAATTACAACTAACAACTTCAAAACTAAGACAAAAACAATCTGGGCTCAAACAAAATGCAAAACCATCTCCCCTCCCTCTCAAACAATGGATTTTCCCAGTGAGGCTGATTGAAAATACCAGGTCCTTGTCAGCGCTGCTCATGGGCGCGCTTCCATGGAAACACATGACCAGGTGACCTAAAAGAAAAGAGAGAATGATTAAAACAAAATATTAAATAAAGCAAGTTACTTCCTCCAAACAAAAGCAATACATTTACCAGATAAATTAGAGTATAGGAAGTACAAAAAGCAGCACCTGTTAGGCTGCTGGAGGACTGACTGACCACTTCTTCCCTCTTTTTCTTTTTCTACTACTCTCCAGTTTGTGTCATTTACTGTTATTTCAACTGTTAACATTTTGCTAGTTCTAAGGTTTTTTTCTCTGCATAGAAGCCACATCTGGTCGGGCATTCTGATTGGCTGTGATTCAAAATAATAATACATTTATTTCTGTCATGTTCTGATGATCAAGAAAAGACGAGAATTTTGTTCTTGTTTATGCACTTCAGATTACAAATCATAACTTTAGAACTTATTAAAGAAAAAAACATCCCTTTTATCACATGCTGACAGACATTTCTACAGTTGAAAGAGAGAGTGCTTTTCTTCAACATTACTCAGTACTCAACTTACACACTCCATCATCTGTGTGCTTATCTGGTGAAAAAGGAAACTGTTTATCTATGATATTACCATGTTTATCTGAAGTGGCACAGGTGTTGTTGTAACTTCTGCTTCTAGGGTTTACAGGCTGTCATTTGGCTTTAGATTCATCACCGACGTGACAGATGCTACCCACAGATTTTACCATGGTTACATGGCGTTGGAACTGAAGCTGTGGGTGTTCTACATTTATTTAAAACTCTTAACTATTTATGTCTTTTATGGGATTAATGTTTTCCTCAAATGGAAAATATTCTAGCAATCCTAATCAATCAGAAGAATGTCGACTTAGTTTTACTTACCATCCTTTCAGAAAGAAAAGACCAAAAACATTAATTAATGAGAGTATTACAATTTAATGGACATAAGAAGTAATAGCACCCTATGAAAATTTTGGCATATGTGCAAAAAGGAAAAAAAATATCATGAAACTAGACCTTGGTAGGAGACAGACAATTAATGCATTCATTGACGCCAAGTGTTGACACTTGCTGAATTGAACCACACAAATGATAGAACGAATCAGAGAGCGGATTGGACCGCTCTGCTTTGACTGAGAGTTTCTGTGCTTCAACTGGACCACCCGTTGCTAACACTGTCTCTAAACAGCTGAGCCCCTCCAGGCTATGGAGAAACCTCATCAAATTACCAAGCAATGAGGTGTGAAAAACAGACACATTTGACAATGCAGGAGAAGATTTGAATGTCGAAGCAACCCAGCACCTGGCTCACTTCCATTGTGCTGCAGCCTCTGGGTTACAGTTTGGAAAAGCTGAACTGTTAAAACATATTCCTATTCAATCCATTCATCAGAACATGACAGGTTTGTGTATTAGCTTTTTTTCTGTGAAGCCACCTTCTCCAGGATCATTTCTACAAGATCATTTTCACATTTGAAGCACATATACCCATAATCCACTTAAAGTATGGACTGATTACTTTCCCTCCCTCATAAGCACAGAGTGACAAAATCAGATACAAGTAATGCTGCCAGGTCACAGAGTTTGTTTCACTCTGATTCTGGATTCTGCTTTTGTCTGTTTTGGGAATATTTTTGTTGTATGCTCTTACAAATCCATGAACACATCTTAATAAGATAAAATCTGAAATAAACATCAACCAAATCTGCTACTATTGTTGATCACTTAATGAGCAAAAAGTAAAGACATTTTTTATTAAAACATAGTATTTAGACATTATACAAAATCTTACATATGTAATACCCAGCATGACCTCATCCACCTTCAGCAGGACCAAGGTTCATTCTCTGCATGCACCTTTGACTTTGGTTTCCCACCATTTAGTGGCCCAGCTGGTATTTGCAGGGTTTTGAGGAGGAAGATGAATGTTAGCATGTAGTTTGGCAAGAAACAATTCAAGTTGAAATAATGCAAAATATTTTGCTTTGTCGCTTGTTTCCACAGCACGACAGTGGGGTGTGCCAGCAGTAATCTCAGAACTTATAGGTGGTTGTAACTCATATGGATCTGAAAAAAACATGCAGGAAGTGGAACAAAATAGTATTTACCTCTGTGTATTTCTTCTTACATGCTTCAGATCATCAAATAATTCAATTTTTGAGACAGAAATAACTCATGTAAATACAAAAAACAATATTTCAGTGTAGAACATATTGGTATACAAACTACTTAACAGAAGTGGAGGGAAACATAAAAACTCTCTGCATGACTCATTTATCTTGATTTTAATCAGCGGGTCAATGTGACCCTGAACAGTATGTGTGTCTCAAGTTCAATTATAAAGATCACCCATTGAAAAAAAAAAGTGTAATATAAAAAAATGACCAACGATCAATTTCAAGGAAATTATTGTTTTTTGTGTCTAGGTTTTTTTCAGTGGACATAGAAAATGTAAATTCCATTTTTTATGTCCAAATGAGTAAATGAGCAGGTTGTCGTCATTGATCCTTAATTTCTGAGAAATAAAAAAAACATCATTGCACAAATATTGATTGAAATGGTTTGTATTAGAGTTAATAATCAAATACAAAAATGCTTTGGAGGAATTTTGGGGTTTCTGGCACTACTGGATGATTAAACACTCCCCAGGTCAAACTGACCCACGAACATTATTGCTGTACCTTAGAAACGGACATAACAGAAAGGTTAAGGGCTTTATATGTGAGAAGGAGAATCTTAAAATCTATTCCGGATCTAACAGGAAGCCAATTAAGAGAAGCTAAAATAGGAGAAATATTATCTCTCTTTTTAATTTTCATCAGAACTCTGTCAACAGTCCTGCCTTTAAAGTAACAAATGCATGGACTAGTGTTTCAGCATCAGTATGTAATTTTTTTTTAAATTTAAAGATAATTTTAGAAAGTGTCAGCTAAAATTCTTTTTCTGACTTAATCACATTCAGTAAGTATAGATCTTGTCAGTTAGAACAGTTGTCCTGTTTTTACTGAAGTAGAACAGAAAAACTTAAGTCTGGTTCGAAGTCTTCAGTTTTCCCAGCCAACAAATTTTACGCCATTTATCGAGTCAAAACTACAGCAAAGTTATTTCACTAATGTATTGATTTTGTATTTCAGGCCTAAACACAAAAGATGTTTTCCCTTTTGCCGACGAGTTTCCAGGATCCTGAAAATCTACAAGTTAGAGAAAATTGTTGATGCAATTAGTTGAAGATGGATGGTATTCCTAATTAGATGCTATGTGTATTTTAAAATTTATGACCTTTTCCTGACATATTCTACAAATTACATGTGATACTATCAATCAGTGACTCACCAGGGAATATTAAGGGAGTTTTTTAAACATTAGTAAAGTTATATTATCATGGATATAAAATGTAAATGATTAAAAAATAGTCTCCTGAAACTTTAAACTAGCTCATTTGTAACATGCAATACTGCTGTACACACACCTACACGCATCGTGCCTTTGAAAACAGGAAAATAGCACCACAGATGTTCCCTCCTCCACTTACCACTTTACTCAGCACTTCTTCTCTTTCATTAAGTTTTAAACGAGCAGTCTCGTTAAGGTAGATGCCAGCTCCCACCTGCACTTTCCAGTTTCTACTAGTCCAAAGACTAGTAGACTGCCTAACTGTTCAAAGTGAGCCAAAACAACCTTCTCTTATTATTGCAGATTATATGGGAACTGAGGGTGAGTGCTTAACTAGAAGGATAAAATTCCCAGTCATTTCTAAATGGATCATTTAGACATTCCTACAGTGTTCTGCTGCAACAATGAGCAGACTTTACTCCCTCCAATGAAATTACATGAAATTGTATGACTGAGCTGGGACACTATTCTATTAATGAAAAGGAAGTTGTAGTCATATTTAAGCATTATTGCCCCATAATGCCTAATGCTATCCAGGATTTATTTTCCCAACCACTGCAAAGGTTCCCTGGGTGCTGAGCACACCCAGATAATGCCAGTGAGGAAGCAGAAAAGCAATAATTCTGGCTGGGCTGTGAAGCTCAATTGGATTTACTGTCAAGCTCCTTCATCAGTTTAATAAAATCCCCTTTTCCATCCTCCCATCCCAAATCCTCAGGGTCTTTGTTGCTACAAAACCACCAGCATCAGTCATTAAGGTAACTAAAGCAACTGTCGCTGTCCTTTTCTGTTTATTAGGATGCTTAGAAAGTCTTATTCTGCTGAGCTCTAAGGTGCATTTAGGAGGACTATGCAATATGTGCCTGATGAAGGTAATGTGTGTGTATAAGCACTGCATGTACTTTTTAAAAAATACTCCCTTCCTGGTCCCAGCGGTAGAGTGTGTATGGAGGCCTTGGTCGTCAACGTGGTGTCACGGGTTCGAGTCCTGGACCGATGTCTTCCTCCTCTCTTACAACCCACCTTCCTCTCTGTCCAATTAAAGCTGCTAGAGCCGACAACACCGGGCAGAAATGGACTTCCCAAATATCAAATTATGGCCTAGAATTATTATTTTTAAAATAGATCTGTTTGTGAAGAAAAAGGAAGGACGCGTATTGAAGTTACATAAAACTGTTTTTATTACCCCCCCCCCCCCCCAATAGTTCTTGTAATAATGGCTTAATACAGATTATTACATAAATTGTGACAACATTGGAAGTTTCTGTAAACATCTACATACCATTGTGACAGCTGTGTGTAAAGCTGAATGAATTCATTGGCGCTGCTGGAAGTAGGAGAACTAGGAGGGAAGGCAGTTTTAGGATGACCAAGATCTACTGGCCCATGATGATTACCGCTAATAGGCCAGTCAAACTCCATAGAGCATTGCTCCTGGATCCATGTGCTGAACTGGGTCCAGTAGCAGTAATGTCTGCATTTCCTCCCATCCTGGATGGCATCATTATGACCAGGCCTTACATCAGATTTCCATTCACTGTGAGAGAACAGGCCAACATTAAAAGACAGTTTGCAGCAATGTCCAATTTCCAAATCTGGGTTCACCCATATTGGTATAAGACCTCAGTATCCCATTGACATTATGTATGTAATAGAAAACATGTGCACTCTTCAATGTGCAAGTCATATGTGACGCCAACATGCATTGACAAATTTAGTGGCACACTGACCAGGCTCATCACAAGACTCCTTTATCTTGACATGAAGCAGTGATGGCTGGCTTCTGGGTGAGTCTGTGAAAAACTCATTTGTGGAATATTAACTAATAGGGCTTGATGTACTGATGTACTATTCCACTGTAACATGCAGGCACCTAACTTTTCCTACTGACTCAGACATCCGACTGTCTCAGGAGATGTGACAGGTCTGTTCTCCTGTCTATAGTGAGATCCGACATCATTCAGGTCTTCTTCCTTTGCATCTTATGAATATATTTGTGACTGACCACGAAAGTGCAAGTCTCCCTGGAGGCAATTTGAGTTATTGACAGAGTCTAATTATGTTAAACTCAGAGACATGAAAAAAATGAAGAAGACATGTTGAGACTCTGCAAACAAGATTACAGAGAAAATGGGCTTCAAAAGAACAGTCCCCAAACCTGATCAACAGTCGGCTTCATGGGGTGTTTATGTTACTTTGCAATATTTATGGTAGCTGCTGAGGAAATAAGTCTTGCCTAAGGTGAAACACTGAGTCAATCAAGAATTAATCAAAATGCATTTTGATTATTATTTTATTAAGGAATTAAGCAAAGAATATGAGTAATGATGACATAGCAAATTTATTAAGAATATTGAAAATGAAAATTTGGATTTTATTACCAAAATGGATCTTGTTTCTCTCTCAAAGCTAGAAGAAAATTGGTATCAGCAATGTTCCTGCCACTCCTGGAGTATGGAGATGTTTTATATATGAATGTTTCGACCAAATACTGTGTATCATTGAGCCTTAAGGTTTGTATCCGGTAGCAGAAGTCTTACTCATCATTGTGAGTTGTGTGCAAAAGCTGAATGGCCTCCATAGGGAGAAACAATCACCTGATGATCCTGATTTATACAACTACTCTGCTTGGCTCCAGCAAACCTAAACTCTTACAAAGATCTGTTAATTCCCATTCTCTATGCTCTAATAACATTTTTCTTTTGCATGTCCCACATGTTCGTAATGATGAGGGGAAGCAAGCATTCAGTGTGATTCTCCTACAGCCTGGAATCAGCTCCACTCTGAACTCAAGATGTCGGAACTGATCTCATTGGATTTATTTTGAGCTGTTCTTAAAAACATGCAACATGATTCTATTGAACAGTGTAATTGCTTTTAAATTGTTTTGTATTGTTTTACACTAGTGCATGTATTAATTAGTTTTATTTTGTCTAACCAGGTTGCTGTGTATTGCAGACTTCTGCCCAGGTCCCTCTTGAAAATGAGATCTAGATCTCAACGGGGTTTACCTGGTGAAATAAAGGAAATTAATAAAAAAAATACTCCCCTGGCTAATCCAGGGAAGTGAAGAAGAGATGAATGTACATTGCTTTTAATATCCACCAGTCCTCTTACAAAGATGGGGAAAAAAGTGAGCATCCCACCCGCTGCAGTTTACTTCACAACTCTGGTATTTGCACCTGCAGACTGTGACCCTGGACGATTCACACCCAGTTCAGAAATACCCTTCATTATGTTTCCAGCGAGCGGACCCCTACAAGAAGAGTGCTTTATAGACAAAATGAATTGATTGCTTGATTGATTGAAATAAAATAAAGTTTTGTCATAACACTGACCAACGAGTAAGGCTATGGCTTTGTCTTATGATTCCTTTATGTAAAGATAGATTAACTGATGCCTAATCAGCAGCACATATTAAAGAACATAGAGTTCTTTAATTTAAGGACATCTTTTTTTTGCATATCTCTGCAATAACAAGGTCATCTGCACTATAAACAACTAAACCGCTGTTTGCACAAAGCAGCTTAGATAACATCATAGATTGCAACACACTTGTTGGTGAACCAGAGCTGCTGCAGTTATGCTGCAGGATAGTTTCCACATTTTTATTGAATCTTAGTGAAAACTTTTCTGAAGTCATTCCAAACCTGCCAGAAAAACATTTTGTGACTAGAAAAAGAAGTAAACAAATGATTGTTATGCATGTCAGTTTCCTTGTTTATCAAATCCAGCAAATTAGCAGTAAACTACAAAAGCACTTTATTCTCTGCATATGATTT
The DNA here is from genome assembly GCF_003331165.1 of Xiphophorus hellerii. Taxonomy (NCBI): domain Eukaryota; kingdom Metazoa; phylum Chordata; class Actinopteri; order Cyprinodontiformes; family Poeciliidae; genus Xiphophorus; species Xiphophorus hellerii. The sequence continues at coordinate 31,420,276 of NC_045694.1, read as the reverse complement.
GGCCCCCCTTTGGGCCAATCAGTAGCAAAAAGGCTGTGTGGCTTTGACCTACAATTTTAGCATACTCTGATTGCCTGGAGACTTTTATTTTCTTATTTAAAAACACAATACTGTGCTGTCAAAGTAACTGTAGAAAAACACAGATGTTCAAGTTTGATCAATGGAGTTTAGATTTCAGGTTTTAAAGATGACAGAATCATGACTCTATCTTGTTGGAAAGCAAGTTGAAAAATGTATTAAATTACAGTTGAAATCAGATATCAGCATACACTGTAAAGTCTACGTTAAAGCAAGTATTCTTGCTAAACAAAACTGTCATTATTCTGATCTTAGTTTCATTCTGTAAGCCTTCTGAGACCTTTGAACTGTGACTGTTCATTTTGTCATAAGACAGTTATGTTTAACATATCTGGTATTAAAGAAGATAATAAAATTGCATTAAACCTTCTGAATTTATTTGGGTTAAACCAGCTGACAAACCTGAATTGATTTAATGTCACAGGAAACAAAATGTTGAAATAAAAAAATTAACATCACTTGATGGAAAGCAAACTGTAGTTGTAAAGTACCTTGATCTGTTTATGTTGTCATGTTGGGATCTACTTTCTTTGCCCACATGCAGAACACCACAGGAGAACAGATAATCAGTTAATGGTTGTTTATTGAAATACAAAGACAAGATGGGTGGAGAGGGTACGATCCCTGGGGAAGGCTCACGGAGTTGTTGGCACAGTACAGAACAGCAAAAAGAGATGGTGAGTTTTTGGTGATCGGAAACAGGAGCTGTGAGACGAATTAGACTGATCTTACTTGTAGGAATGATGATCTTGGTCTGGGAGAGGGTCGACTGCGGGTTAGGGGCTTTGGTCTCTTTGTGTGTGTCTTTGAGTTGATCCAGGTTCCAGAGGGGTGGGGAGGCACAACGGGGTCCGGATGGAGATGTGGAGGCTGCGGTGGAGGGCGGACAGGTAAGTTCAGGCATAGAGGGAGACAGAGGAGTGGTCCGACTGCCAGCCGAAGAATCCAGGAAACGCTTGTGATCAGACTGAGGTAATGGTGGAACTCGGGCAACCAGTGGGTAACTATCCACAGGGTCACGAGGAGAGGGAATCCAACAAACCAGGACAAGATCTTTTATAGGAGGATCCACGGCATCACGAAGAAACACCTGACGAGGGAGGACAACGAGAGGAATTACTCAGAATAGTTCTCAAGGAAATCACAGAGATCTAGCTCCGGGGGGCTCAGAGTACCATTACTGGCTAACACTCAGGTGTCGAAGTACTGGCAGTCAGTTCCCCTTGAGCTCCAGGAATAATGAGATGATCGGACACAGGTGCGCTGAACCATGGGCACGCCCCTCCAGGAAGGCAGCCTCTGACACTATCTGGTGGATGAATGGTGAAGCAGCAAGAGCAAGGAACGTTTGGGTGAGAATGAATTCACATATGAAAAAAGATGGACTCCATTTCTTTTTTCGCCACTCATCAGAGCTTTTGAAAGCTGGTTGTGCCTGGACAACAGAAAAGTGAGAGAGTAAAGTGGACATATAGGACAGATGCTGCCAGGAGTGGAGATGTTCTTCATTAACAGTTAATCAATTTTCTGACTCACTTAAACCATTTTTACACAACTGAAGGTTTTCACGGCATGCCGACTCCTGGGATGAGTGCAGACGACACTCTCTTCTTTTCTCTAATGATGCCATTTTTGTATTGAAATTGATAACATTTATCTTGATATAGTGTACTGCTGTCAACTGAATATGAAGCAATTTTCATGCATGCGGACGTGTAGCATTTGCTGCCGGGGGGATTTAGCTATGGCCTCCAAGATAGGATAATTTACAGTTATTGGTTTCAGTCAGAAACAATGGAAAATACACAAACAGTCCAAGAAAAACCTTGATTTTTCACTATTAAAGTCTGCTCTCAGGAGAGCTTAGTTAGCATTGAAAAATGCAAAACATATCAGCAATAAAAATCGTACACACACCTACACTATTATCCATCCATTCAATAGTCCATCCATGCAACACTGAAACATATCCAAAAACTCACAAAACGTTTCACAAAACCCAGCCGCTGTGGAAATTTTTTGTATTTTGCTCAATTAAATGGCTCAACAGCTATTAATGGAAAATGTTACAATTCAGCCAATTATTAGTAAGTTTTGAATCAAAGAAACAACACATTAATTTCTTTGTTACATTTAACATAGAACATTCACAGCACATTCACAGTGTCTTCCATTTATCCATTTCTGGAAGTTTGTGAGAGATCCTGAATGCATCCCAAAATGACAATGTTTTGGTTATCTTATAACCATGCATGAGTAAAGAAAAGAACAAAAATCTCTGTAAAGGTTACCTTAAACTCATCTGAGGACATGTAAAATTTATGGCCTAACATAATAGCTTGCATAACCAGAGAACTGCTGCTGCATATTTTCAACATCACATCAATAATTCCTGATCTGCCTTCATTGCTCACCCATCTAACACTTGGTCTACTAAATGAAGAGTTGAAAAGCATGACTTCTGATCTTCCATAGAACAATCATGACAACACATTCCCTAGAGATAAAAATTAAATGTCAAACTGAGAGTGACACAGCGACAAAGCATCAACATGCATTAAAAGATTTGCTGAACAATCCCCCATCATACCTCTTACATCAGCACAGGTCAATTTCTACCATTAGTAAGACACCTTTTGACCAGGTTAGCATGATTTCTAAAAGGCCTGAGACAGCATGAGAGGTTGAAGTCAACATGATGCTGTTACTCCTGTAGGTAATGACAGAGCAGTAATGTTGAAAGTTGTGGATCTTGACACATTGTATGTGCTGCCATCTGGTCATGACACGTTTCACAGCTGAGCTGTTTCAGACATTTTAAAACAAAGATCTTCCAGTGCATAACCAAGACATTCCCAGTATGTTTTCCACTAGAGCCAAGATAGAGCCATGCTACCAGTCCTCATCCAGTAAGCAGCTGATCTTCTCCTCATTTTATTCTGTGTATTTGTGAATAACTCTAATACATGGAAACAGTTAAACCTCACAAATCATTTCATTAATCTTAGTGTCTCTGCAAACAGTTGCCCAAATCCCTGCAGCATGATTAAAGGGATGGTAGTCCAGACACATAGTGCCAATTTATAGCAAAATCATGTAATTAAGTTACATTCAATTAAGAAATGTTGCATAATATAAAACGTATGTTTTACGTTTCATAAAAACACATCCTTTTTTGCGTTTCATATAAAACATAAAATAAATTTGACAAGGGGCGTGCCGTGGTGGCGTAGTGGTTAGAGCGACCCGTATTTGGAGGCCTTGAGTCCTCGACGCGGCCTTCGCGGGTTCGACTCCCAGACCCGACGACATTTGCCGCATGTCTTCCCCCCTCTCCTTCCCTGTTTCCTGTCAGCCTACTGTCACATAAGGGACACTAGAGCCCACAAAAAAAGACCCCCTGGAGGGGTAAAAATAAAAAAATAAATAAATTTGACAACACAGTTTGAGGCCTTGTAATTGGCCTCTTTCTCTTTAAGAACCTTCTACTTTTTTTGACACGCCCCTTCAGCACATCATCACAACAATGCTCCTCCATGATGCCCTTACAATGGTTCCTAGGAGAACTGCACTGAGAAGTAGTTGTTACAATAATCTGAGTAGATGTGTCGTTCCACCAGGTGTCTCAGTCTTAACCTCCTGAGTCGATAGAACCCGTTCTGACCCTTCCTGTAAAGTGCATCAGAGTTAACAGAGCAGTCCAGATTCTTGTTAAGATGGAGCCCAAGACATTTGAATGTACCGTTTGTCTCCATGGTCACCCCATCAAAGAAGACAGGCAGCTTAGGAGGGGGATGAGCTCCTGAAATCCACCATTTCTTTAGTATTGGTGATGTTCAGCTGAAGATGGATTGTCCTGCAGTGACCCATGAAGTCCTCCACAAAGCTCCATGCTCCCCTGCAGGCCAGATATCTCTGCACATTTTACCTCTTCTCTGATAGATTCTGTTCTTTTTTTATTTTATTTGTTGCTATATCAAAACAAATATGCATGTTCGGTTGTCAAGTTCTTGTCTTGTTATGAAAGTTAGTTTGTAATCATTTTGTTTATGTAGTGTAATGTATGTGTCAGTTCTTTAGCACAGTGTACAGGCATACAAATACCATAACATGGTTTAAATTACAAATTTTTTTCTGCTCCTTTTCAAACAGAAAAGTAGTGGTAAGCTAATTATTTTTGTTCTGATTACTTGTTTTCTTGTTTTTAAAAATGTTTGAAATATATAAATATTTTGCTTATATGATAGTTATTTCAAACAACTCAGCAGAAACCTACAGGAACTGCTCACATTTATCCAGATACGTCTTCTTAATCCAATTCAAATGATTAATTAAATTCAGAACAAATGTAATCTCAAACCACTTTACAAAAAAAATATTTTCAGTTCAATCAAACATACATTCCAATCATAGTTATGTTCAAATACTTATTCAAAGTTGATTAGAAAGTTTCTAAGAAACCCAGCAGATTTGATGGAGTTATTGACCTGCAGCCTTCATTCCTCCTGGACCAGCATGTAGAGACAATCACTTGTGTTCAAAGCACAAAGTTACCAAAGATCATTTTATTCTTAATTGTTATACTTCAAGAGCAGTTTGAAATATGAATTAGTTGATCCTGTTTAGAGTCATTATTTTGTTCTCTTTGTCCCCAACGAGGAGTATCCTGTGTGACCCACATTAAGACAATATTTAATACCAATTTCACATTACCAAATTCTCTGTATATTTAGTGCAGCACAGTCCAGCAGATATATGGGCTGCAGGCTCCCTGTATATATTACCAGCTTAAAAGAAGTATGAAAATCAGGTTGGCTGTTTTCATGTTTGGAACAAGTGCTCCCAGGTTCTAATTCCATCTCTTACCATTGAGTATTTCATAAAATGTTTTGATGCTCAGTTAAGTTAACTGAGTCAGCAGCTGACTAAACAACAAATGACTGTACTGGTGCAGTTCTTGCTATTTCTATTGTGATACAGCCTCTTGGTTTCAATCCCCAGGAGCTCCATCTCAGACACTGATTAGATATATTCATGTAATAAATGAAAAAAAAATGATGCAAGTACAAATAAACTTAATATATACACTTTACTGGGAATATTGCTAGAAGAAAGCCTGTGCCTTGTCTTTGAACTGATAAGACTGAAGTAGAAACATTACATACCAACTGATAAAAACTTTGTGTGTGTGTGTGTGTGGGGGGGGGTTTGGGGAGGCGGTGAGGGTGTGTCACCTTTCACTATTCCAAAATATTCTAGGTGGAACACAGCAGAGAAAATACTACAGAATGGAGGATGTAGAGAAGGTTTTTGCAATAGTCTAGTCAAAGTCCAGACCTCAACCTGTTAATAAGCTGTGGTGGGATTAATGCCGACAGACCTCAAAAAAAGGAGTGATGTTCTGAAGAACAGAGCTCTACAATGACGCTAAACTGTCTTGTTTCTACTGGCTACTAAATATTGTTACCCACACAACTTTTCCAACATCGCTTTGACAATGTTACGTGCAAAGACTCTGACAGTCAATGAGAGAAAAAAAATGGATTTGAATGTGAAGCTACTTGTTCAGGACCTCTGTAAAAAGTTTCTTACATTGGCTTTAAAATATAACAAAATGTTGTTCTGCATTTCAATTGACTAAACTTGCTTACTTTTAGTTATTTAGTAACAGTTACTTTCAAAACACATGTTTGATGACAGTACATGCATACAATAAAGAATTGCATCTTGGTTCCTTCAGAAGACATTGCTGCAGTATTTTTTGATTATTTTTCTGTGCAAGACCAAAATGACTTGCAGAAAATGTCCTTCATATGATAAAAAAAGCCTACAAAGCAAAAAGATATGCATCACCAAGGCAATATTGAGAAGTATATATTTCTCTGACTTCACAGATAATTTACTGTGTTGCTAGAAAAAAAAAGTACAGAGACAGATAAGAAAAAAAGATATCCATTCCATTCCAGTAAGTCACATGAAAATACTGCATTCTGCCTTCCAAAACTATGCAGTGTGTGGCATATTGTGTTTCTAGTTCTGTCTGTTTCATCTTTTTTAATCAATTGTGATGATCAATAACATGGCCTTTTTTAATTGAACATCATGTTTTTGTGGAGACAACATATCAATGTAATAAATGAGGAAGAGAAAAGGAGAAAGAAGAGATATAGGGCCGCTTCTCTTTAATGCTGATGAATTAGAGTAAGCTGTAATACAGCAAAGCGTAATTAAGCGATATGGGCCACGTATCGACGTGTTAGGGCATATTAGATGTGCTACTTAATGCGACCAGGCAAATCCAAGCGCCATATTGATCAGCCCTTTAATGTTCTCAGACTCGGCCTCAACCCTCCACCTCCATTTCATTCTCCAGTCATTACAGTCAGGCCTCTCAGATTTAGTGTAGCTACAGGCAATATGATGATACACTCAGAGATGGCAAAATGGAAAAAGAAAAAGGCCTAAAAACTCTGATGCGCAGCATTGTCACCTTCATCTTTTTCCTCCCAGCGTAGAATCAATAAGTGTTGCTCGCTGCTAAAAGCTAAATATACATGTCTACTACTGGCAAAAGAGCATTTCCTTCCAGCCATGTCCAATCAAACAAATCCCCTAAAGAAGCCGTGCCAGTAGACACATTGGAGCCCTTAATAGATAAGTATTGATAAGTCTGTGATTTGGGAAACTGGAGGGCACTGAAGGGAGTGTCGGAGAATAAAGAGCAGGAGGAAAGAGACGAGAAGGGAAAGCTATTGATTAGCACTTGGATTCAGAAGGCTCAACTACAGTGACTTCTTGGCCCTACACTAAACAATATGATGGAAGATCAATGAGCTTTGCAGGAGTGAGCTGCTTCAAAGGAAGAAGTGTTGTGGGGTGGGATGGAGGTCGGAGCATATGCACGCCAGGGTCATCGCTTACACATTAATGAGAGCGCAGAGTCCTGAGTCACAATGCTTAACGCTTTAATTACAGTGGAACTCCTCATCTAAAGACACAATGGAATATGGAAAGGGCCATCGGAGCACAGTCTGAGAAACCCAAAGGGAAATATTATCCTAGAATGTACAGCTGTTTGCTGCAAAGAACTGTTAGCAGAAAAACAATTACTGGTCTCGGGGGGGGGGGTCAAGAAGGCTGAGGTACAACTGATGTTATGAAGGTTATGAAGAGAACCTGATTAAGCTCATCTCTCTCGCTCTCTCTCTCTCTCTCTCTCTCTCTCTCACAAGCACATACACATCATGTACACATGCATACAAATAATCTAAAAGGGTAAATGTCATCCAAACACAGGTTCATGTTTATTACTACAACCCGTCTAATTTAATGCCAGATGCAACCCTGACTTAATAAAGTCGGACAAGAAGTTAGGATGCATCCAGATAACGGTAAAAATCTAAGTCAAGACATTCATGTCCCAAGTTGTTTCCAAATCGTAGCTTTTAAGTTAACAAGTCATTTGACTGACATTACAGTTATAGAAATTAGACATTCTTTTTAAATGAGTGTTATTTTTTTTCATAACAATCAGCAAGAAAAATTGCATGACGGAGTATTAGAGCCAGGCTAAGAAAAAATAAATAAATTATGAAAACAAAGTCATAAAGTAATTGTATTACTAAAAATTATGACTTTTTCTCATATTATTACAACTCTATTCTGGTAATTTGACTTTATTCTCAAATTGCTACTATTGTATTGAGGAAGTTGATCCTTAATACAAAAGAATGGGTGTCTTTATTTCATTAACTACAATACTAAAAAACTTGTTTCAACAGTATTTCATGTTGAAACAAGCCATGTGTCACTAAAATGGCTTCATTTATTCAACTACCATACATAATTATTCATAATAAGCTGATTTTTTTTAAGGAGAACATTGTTATAGCTTATCAATTCTTTGTGTCAGCTGCATCAAATACTGACTGAAACAACAAACTGTGCATCAATTCACAGTTTGACCTTCTACTCCTGACTACACTTAAAATCGCATATTAACGTATTGCGTAAAGCTACACCGCATAGCAGCTCTCATGGTTCTGAGATGTTTTGGGTTTCTCCTGCTCTCTAGTGTCCCTTGCTTCCACTTTAACTGGTTTAATCTATACACGGATTACCCTAGTGTGCATATATGTATTTATCTGTGTCGTTGTTCCCCGCTGGATCCTTGTGTCTACCTGGCTCTGTCCTCTCATGTTCCCCAGTGATCTGTGGTTCCTCTAAGTCTTCTTGGGCTAAATATAAGCTTTGGCTGTAGACTAGTGAAGCCTAGGTGTAAATTCAAACTGGAAGACTCTCATCAATCTGACCTGCATCATCCAATTGCTGCGTCATGTGCTTCTACCTCAGTCTATCAGCAATTGAACCACATCTTGACACAGCCAATCATCGAACAACCCTCCATTTATAAGGCCCTTCATCCATGGCTTCATCTGCTCACCAGCTGAGCTTCAAGCTGTTCGTTTGTATGCCATGCCTTTGAGTCAGTTATCTCACTCAGTTTTCCTTGACGATCCCAGCTCTTCTTCCTCTGGTCCCGTAAGCAGAAGAGCTGCTCCGCTCGGTTCCTTTACCCGCTTTGGAACTCTTATATTGAAGGGAATTTTTCTCAGCTCTGGCCTCCAAACATCTCAAGCAGCCTTCCCCGAGCTCTCCTGTCTGACAGGAACTCATCTCCATCTCAGACTCCTTCAGGGTTCATTTTCATCAATCCGACCTTTAATTTTTTGCTCCCCCTCTCAACATCGCCAGGTTGTTCTTCTTTGTCTCAGGCTCATGTTTTTTGCTCGTCAGGATCTCCTTCTTCTCGGGATCTTAGTCAACCATTATGACGTTCTGTCTCAGCTCATCATTAACCATCTTTCCGTTCCACCAGCGATGTTTCATGGTATCTCCTCTCCTTCATGGACACTCTGCATCACTATATCTCCTTCCACTTGTTTCCTCTAACTGTTGCTTCTGGTTCAGCCACTTCAACAGCCTCTCTCACTTCCGCACAGCCTGCTATCAGTCTGCTCATCACCTCCCATTGTATTTCTCTCACTAACGTCTGCCTCGTACTGCCTCTGGGTAAGACATATACAGTATATGTGGGGTGTGTGTGTGGGTGTGTGTGTGTGTACGCTACAAAAATGCACAAGCACTTTAATTCAATTTCTATCCTCTTCCTTAACAGGAAGTCCTCACTCGCATGCTCACTAATTCCTCACTCAGGCTGCACTTTTAATTCCTTATGGCTTCTAAGGAATTAACAACAATAATAATAAAGAAAAATAAAAAGGCTTTCATTATTCAGTTACAAAGTTCTGGGTCTTCATGTTCAGCCAGAAAATCCAGAAATCCTCGGATGACGGATCTCATCCGAGGATTTCTGGGCGAATTGACATGATGCCACCTGCCGAACAGTTGTTGACGAACCCATTCCACTGGGTTCATCAACAACTGACCAATTGGCGGTCGCACTGTGTCCCAAAGCACACGTCTCTTATCTGGAGGAACTGAACCTCTGAAAACATTGCCAGGGCTTATCACTGCAGATGCACTGCGGTCATAAAGATTATGAGGAAAATGATAGGAAATCATGCTCAAATGTTGTCAGTGGGGAACTTTCAATTCTGACAGCAGTTACTCAGAGTGTTTAGAGGGCAGAGTACAATTTATTCCATTTCTAAAACTCACACAGTCTTGGAAAATATAAGCGGTGGATCAAGGCTTGCAGCTGACCTCACATCCAGTTGAAAGAAACTGATCAATGTCAACTACCACATGTCCGTCTGTACAAATGTAACTGGTAGTAAACCATCTTTTTTTGTCAGTGATACTGTCAGATCAACGATTTTGTGTGTAAATTCCATAGGTAGCTCCATGTAAGTATGGAAACTTGTGTTAGTAACTGTGGCATTTACATGTAAGCTTCTATTTATGCTTCTGTTTATTTTTAAACATTTTCCTGAAGTCAAGATTTTCACAAGCTCATATTTAAGTCAATACTCACCAGCTTTTGCAAGTGCAAAATGGGTCCGACACAACATTCACTCTCACATCCAGTGAGAATTTGTGCCCTCCTCATTCTTCCTCTGGTTGTGAAAGACTTGAGCTATAACTTAGATTTCTCCATTATGTCCCAGAGATAACCTTACACACGTGACTTACAACTCGTTGAAAAATATTCTTGCCTGTGGCCTTTGCCTTAGTGTGGGCTGAGAAGGCAAAAATGCCTCAAAATATCTAGGGCCATGCATTGAGTTTTACTACCTCCACCACTATACTGCTGTTTGTTTGTTGGAGGTTTGCTCTCCATATGGGGCCGCACCAGCATCATGCAAATCGTTAAGAGTCTGGAATGGCACCTCCTCCTTTTGTGATGTTTTTCCTCTTTGCCAATTCACAGATAGGCATTGCCTCATCCTTTTTTGGGGAATGGGGGATTTTCAAGGCAGCTGGTTCATTTTCGCAGTCCGAGTCCTCAACTTTTTACGAAATCTGTCCCATTTCTGTAGTGAGGGGTCAATTCTGGAACCAAAAGCACATCTCTGCCCTGTGCAATAAAGCTGGACTTCCTCCAAATCTTTTATATCTTTTACATAATATCACTTGACAATCAGTCAATTTCATCGTCTCTGCCCGTCATGCCCCTGGTCATTTTAGCACCCTTGTCGATGCCTTGTCTCATCTCCAGTTTCATATTTTTCACTGATTCAGTCTATCAGCTATTTCATGAAATTGAGTCTTGCCCATTTCAGTACTCGAATCATACTTCTTTCAGTCTCTTTTCAGATCACTCTCAAGTACCTTCTAAAGGGAATCTGAGAACATTGCCCTATTCAGTTTGTCCATAGGACATTTACCACACTCTTGTTAAGTTATGCTCTGCTCTCCAACTCAGGCTCCATTCCTCTTGCATCAGGGCTCTTCTTCCTAGCCCCTCCCTCCTAGTCTTATTGTTTTTTCTCGTTTATGAGAATATATGACTCCAAAGTTTTCATGTCATTTAACAAGCCTCCCTTTCAGATTAGGGGATGTTGCATCTACCATCATTCCAGACATTCCCACAGGCATAACTTCAGCTGTTCGGCCACTGGCGTATGCACTATATCACAATAACTGGTGGTGGTTGGTGTTCCTTTTAATTCTTGTTCAGAAATTATCTATCACATCTAGTTCCTTTCTCCTGTTCCCCTCATAGGTAAGCTTGAATTATGTCCTAGTCTCTGCAGGTGAGTTTTTGCACACATGCAAATCATCTCCTCTCATCATGTAGAGCTTAAGAAGAGTCTGGTGTCAGTCCCTCAATGCCAGAGTGTCAGCTAATGTGATGACTTCTACCCCCCTGAGCTCATAAGGTCTTCTTGTTTGAATTACCTTTGAAATCAACCTCCTCTCAGTTTCCCTCCACAAGGCTTCCCAGATGAAACTTTTCTCCAGATCATTCAGCAGCTCAATCAGTAACCTGCAAACCTTCAGCTACTCCTCAGTTCTCTCCACTTCTGGCCTCAAGCCTCAAGTTCCTCTCATCCAGTTCCGCCGTTGTGACGTTCCAACCTGTTCCGCCCTCCAGTCATCAAAACAAACAAACCCTCTTTGTCGCTTTACACCAACCAGGGATATTTCTGCTTTGACATACTTACTGTTTGGTGTAATATTTGTGCTTTTGATATCAAGTATTTCAAGACAAATCACTATTGTGAAAGTGCAGGTCAAGTCCTACTGCTTTTGTAAGTTTATCAAGTACAGAATAAAATCATTGAATCTAAGACTCAGGTCTGACTCAATTCCAAATCATGTGACTGGAGTCACATGCCCCTGTCCTCAAATCTTTAGTAGTGCACAGTAAAACCAAAATAAAGGAAAATATGTTTATTGAAAATGCAAAAAGGTTATCCCAAGTGAACAAATCTAAGACAAAGCTATGTTGAGGGCACAATTGTCACAAATATGTCCAAAATGAACAAATAGAGAGAACTGTTGTAATATTCAGGTCAGGGGTTGCAAACCAGTTTAGCATTAAGAGCCAAATAAAGCTCATCATCACCGTAAAGAGCCACACAACAATTTCAAGATTAGCTTCATACCACATTGCTGCTGAAACAGCTTTTTCTTCATCCTAAGTCTTTAGTGGGACACCTGACAGGGTTCATTTTTTCACAAGTGTCTTCCATCTATCACCTAAAGTCTCTCCTCCTAGACTGACAACTACTGCAGACTTGTAGCGCTATCTTAAAATTTCACATCCTGCGCTGCATGTTATGCTGCTTTTGTCAGTGCCTCCTTTAATGAGTGTGGGAAATTTTGGTATCAAAGATCCAGACATGATCCGTCCAAGAGCCGTAGGTTTGCCACCCCTGGTCCAACATCAACACCAGCATCTGGTGTAGATGCTGGTGCTCAAAGACCCTTCAGTCCAGAACATATGGTCAAATTTAACTGAAGCCTGCAGCACTAAAAATGCTTGATATAATTCAGTGATCACATGTACTGCAGCTGGCTAGAGGTTGAGAGAATCAGAATGAATACACAGGTAGTCCAACAAAGCCTTGCAAACACAATATTTTGGAAGCAATAGCTGGTGGGAAAAGACCCAACAACACACAGAGGCACAGTTTTTTCAATGGAAGAGAAGAAAAAAAAGACACCTAAATGGTAGACATCTCCACTACATATGGATTGTCTTCATCATGTAGATAATTCACACAGAGGAGTCTGATTACTGAAAGGGATGCAACAGATTTAAGACTGGAGGGTTCATGTTCTAAGGTTGCCTAGGAAGTCAACAGTGAACCCAGTGGAGCTAGACTGAAAACGGCACACACAACATTCCACACTGCTCACCACAACAGAGTGGAAAAATCAACTCAATCAAAATGTTAGTAGATAATTACTGTAATCTACAGTATGTGCACCATCAACTCTAGTGACGCATTTATCTCAGGAACACTTGCCAGTGAGACGGAGAGGAAAAGACTTGTGAAGGAGGTGTGGCCCTCACTGATTGGCTGCCTTCTGCTCTGCTGAGAGCCATTTTATCTGCTGGCTACAGCCAGATCTGGTTCAACTAATTGTTACTAAGGGTGGAGAGCAGCACAGGCTTCACTGGACTATGTGCACCTTCTCGTTAAGCTGAAATTGCTCTTGCATTCCGTTTGTAAAACATAAATGTTTCTATATGCAGCATACAGTGCTTCTCTTTATTTTCTATAGGCAGTTTTTTATCCATTCTCCAAGTATTCTTTAATCACCTTCCTAAAATAATAACCTAATTAATTTTCTGCCAAAAGTGATTTTTTTTTTTTGCCCCAATCATCTTTTGGGAATAAACAACGTAAGCCATTATTTCAGAAAGGTGACAATTTTATTTATCTGATTATTATGTCTTCAAGGTTGGAAGTTTTCTTTTTTTAACTTTGAGTTTCTTCTTTATTTATTTGGGACAATTTATAGAAAACATAATACTCAGAAAAAAAGGAGGGACTTCACTAGTTTATGTTTCTTTTGCATGAAGCTCCAACACACCAAAACACCAAAATTTGTCTCCAGCGTTGGAATGACCTAAGACAACATTCGCTATCTGAACTGGCTCCCCTGCGTCGGCCTTGGGAGACTGGCTTTCTTCGATTCTCCAGGATCACATGAAAACACGACGTTCTGCTCCCACCATGCTTCCCTCTTACTGTGACATGTATCAGGGGCGCCTGCAGGATCTTATCAGAGGTTCCGCATTAAACTATCATTGCACCTGATCCACACAATCACAACCACATTGCCACATGAACGCAATGCACATGGAACAGAAACCACGGATCTGATCCACACAAGGCCCAACTTTCAGGCACAAAGTTATATGCTTGCATAGCTTTTTAAAAAAAAATTAACAAATTATTCTAAATAATAAAGACAGGACAGCAAAGCTTACCCATGTGAGGAGGAGAACGCTGATTCCCAGGCTCAGGTGATTTATCTGAGACTGTGAAGTGACAACATTTGCTTCATTTCTACTCCTTATGACAAACGTTTTGACTTGATTTAACTGTTCAACTCTCCTAGTCTAGTGTGATGCTGAGGAAGCGCGCAGAAGATGTCACGGTCTGTCAATGGAGAATCGACGGGGTGTCCTGTCAGTGGGTCAGGTCCCAAATCCACAAAAAAGAAAAAAGCCTTGTAAAAGTACACCTGCAGGATAAAAAGCTCAGTTGGGGTCAGTGCAATCCCTCTCAGAACCACATCAGAGTTAAAGGTCCAGTTATTCATTTTTTAAGCTAACTTCACTGCATCATCACATTTAGTTCATAGAAAAAGCGCCAAGCTGCCAAATAAACTGAAGTAAACTGAACAATAACATTCAGGTTTAGGATGTACATGTGCCCACCCACCCCGACGCACACAGATGTAGGCTACATATACAAAAGATCATTTTTATTTTTCCCACAATTTTGTTAATAGCAAACAGGGGAGAATAATAAAAAGTACAGTAACGATCATATATGTTTTTGCTCTGAGGAAAATCTGGAGGTACATACAGTACGTACTGCTGTACAGCTGCAGGCGCCCTGAGATCAATGGATCTGTGCCCAGCTCTACCAAAGCTGCTGATAAACTCTCCTTCACATCTCAGGAGCTATGGTTGGGACTAGAGAGCTGTCTGGTGCAACGTTCACAGACTTACATTCAACACACACGCTACACATGCTTCATGGCTATAGGCACACACACCCCTAAACTCACCACCTTCACTGGTCCTCTTCTCTTTTTTCTCCCTCCATCCCTGTCTGCTTGTTTGTCTTTGGACTGGCTGTAATGCCCCAATGTCCCTTTGGGATTAATAAAACATGTTTGATTGATTGATCAGTTTATTTCAGACATATTTTTTTAGGGGCTTTTGTAATTTATCTGTCTTGTTCTTCACTGCTATACAGAAAGACTGTGATGTATTACCTTGACAGAATGCACACCAGGAGTATTAAAAAATGTTGAATATTCTAGTTATATCTTTAATCTCCCAAAAAATATGATTCTTTTTCTCCTCAGCACCCTTAAGTCATAATGTTATTCTTGCTCTTTAAAAATTGATACGGATCAATCCTCTCATGCTGAACAGATCAATCTTTCTCCCAGAGGCTTAAATCTGACTCTTTTAGACAGACAACAACAAATCTTATGCTTATTCACAGTTACAACAGGAGGCATTAGCTGCCTTTCCCTTTCCTGTGTGAGATTGACAGGCTGGAGACATTGCAACAATTAAATCAAATAACTTTCTTTTCCCTCTGCAAGGGCATTATTTTTAATGAGGTTCCTCCAGGCAAGCAGTAGCATGGATATACAAGTGTCTCACTCCAGGCTCAGAATGAAAGGTTTGACATCCATTTTTACTTTTACATATTAATGGTGGCTTGTGATAAGTGCAATTGACATTGACATCTAAAAGTTCCCCAGGTGCTGTGGATGAATAAGAATGGGAGTCCTTAGAAAAGGTCAACTTTCCAGGAGCTCCAAAAACAATGTAGTTTGGTTACTTCTGCTGTGTGTGTGAAATTGGTTTGTTTCAGAAAACTGGAAATGAAAATATCGATTAGACCAAAAAGACAACAAATACTTTTTCTACCATTATTGATTTTGTTTAGGATGTTATTTATTGCTTATGTCTGTGGATTAAAGGGTGATTCAATTCAGTCTAAAACATGAAGATATTTTCACCATTCTTTGTCCAACCACTAAAGTACCAGTGATTAAGTCCCAAGACACAGGGACTTAATCACTGGTAAATTCTACAGGAAATAAATAGAGACCTTTGATTGCTATGGTCAAACCAGACAACTGGCATCAGGGGAAATCCTAAATAACACGACTTCAGTCATGGTCAAGTCATACTTGAACCACTACTCGCCAACTTTAGACTGAACTTGATCAAACCAAAAGGACTTCCCTTGGACTTCCACACCAGTGACTTGTGACTTTAACTTGGAAGCACTTGATGTGTTTCACCAAACATAAAGTGTTACTGGAATTTTGCCTGGAGCACAAACAGACCAACTGTGCAGCTCTGGCTTTTTGGCAGTATCTCCTCCTTCTGTTGCTGCAACATCCACACTGAGTCGTCCGTGTTGTTTACCTGCTTGTCTTTTGCATCCTATGTTGACAGCAAAGAAGCCAATGGTAGTGGTGATGCACTGACATTGAGCAGTACCAGGGAGACGTGCACAAACTTGAAAAAGGACTAAAGAAAAGCTATGAATGCATTCCCCAAAGAAGTGAAGGCTACTATACACCAGAACTCTACAGAAACATAAGAAGGTACACATAACTGTAGACAGAATCAAGTCTAAGGAAACGTCCATGTGACATGTGACTGCTGCCAGTGGTACAGTGGTAACTTCCTTAAATGTGGACAAAACTGTCTTAACGTCTTCACATCTCCATGACATCATTCAGGTTGGTGAACCACAGAAAATATGATTCTTTTCTTTATTTAATTTTCAATGATATATCAGCTATTCAAAGCCTCTGGTAATGCTATAATTTAAGATCAAGAACACATTTAGTTGAAAATGAGTATTGGCATGGAACAAATGATTAGAATTTTCTTTATTTTTTGCAGTAAAGATTGTTTCCTGTTGAAACGATGCAAATGTTGAAAACTGACCAATAAATAAATGTAATGTATATTTAGAACATCTGCTTTTACTGAGCCTCTGACATCAAATGTACCAAATATGACCAGTTATAAATGTCATTAAGGGTTATTATTGTCTGATGCTTTAACCCTTGTATTATGTTGAGAAAAAAAAACACTGCTGTGGGTAATTTTGACCCATATTGTGTAAATCCATTCAAAACAAGCAAAAAATGTACTTAAACCAATAATAACTTTATTTTAGATCATGCAAACGTTTAGGAGAGATGAGAAGAAATATACAATTTCAATATAGAAGAACTTAGGATTTAAATTTTTCCCTCTTCACAGACACATTTTTTTCCCCATTTAACTTGGCCCATTTTCTCAGGTTTTCAGTGTTCAACATTTTCAGTGTTCCCCACATGATAGACAGGATGGAACTGTGCGCTTTCTGCAGATGTGCTTCTTGCATCTCACACAAAATGTACTTGTTTTACTGTCATCTCGGGAGGGACAGACTTGACATCTTTTGCATTTCTTTGAACCTTTATCTGAAGGATCCATTGTGGGTTGGTCAGAACCTAAACAATGGCGTTCACTGGTATTATACCAGCACATGAAGGGGAATCTAACATGTTTAGTATGTATACTAATGCAGTTATAAGGAACTAATCATGCAATACAGAAAATGTAATATGTTGTAACATTAAGCAGAGTTTACACAGAGTTACTCATGTTTATATTTATTGGCAGATCAAATGGAAACTGGAGATTGCAGAACCAGACACCCCAAAAACCTGGTTCTGCAGGCAGTTTATTCATATCACCTGCCTCTGGTCAACAGGAGGATCTTACAGCAGAGGCACGGCACGCCTCGGATGGAAGTGGGCATCAGACCAGCCAAGTGTTCATTATGCTGTGCTGTAGTCACAAAACTAAATTGTCCAATCCATGACGGACATTTGCACCAATCAACATTAAACTAAAAGGTTTCTGAGTGACATCAGTGAGTCACTAAAGAAACTGGCTGAAAAATAAAAACAGTTTGTGTGAAAATATCCACATTGTTCAACAATGTTGTCTCGCTGCTGCATTCAGGTCAGTGATAGCTGCCAGCTCAGGGTCCGTTTCATTGTCGTGGGCACCCACATCAAGCAGAGACACACCATGAAGATTTACCATATTATGTAGTACGCCACCAGAAGTGGAGAAAGCATTCAATGTACTTAAGTAAAAGTACAAATAAACAGGAAAAGATTTACTCTAGTAAAAGCAAAAGTACCACATTAACATTTCTACTTAAACAAAAGTAAGAAAGAATTGGCTTTTAAAAATACTTAAAGTACTTGCTGAATGTATTACCTAATGGCAAACACAATATTATTAAGTGTACCTATCAATTTTAATACATCAGTAAGGTCCCATTTTAATGGCTGGAATGCAGAGGCCACTTAAAAGCACAGCTCCAACAAAATTGCCTTGGCCAATCTAAACCAGCTGATAAGCCACTCATCATCATGTGAAAACAGGCCAGTGCGATCTCTGAACACACGCTCCCTCTGAATCCTTCCATTGGCGATGACCTCCAGTGGTGCCATCGTTCCACAATTATGCACAGTTACGCAGCTATTTATGTTCATGTGTGATTATCTACACCTTGTCCACTTTAAGAGTACTCATACCTGACCTATTTGGAGTAGAGAACGACTGATACAACCTTGTTTTCCTCTTCATTGAGAACAAAAAGACACAATATGTATTTTCTGTGATTCGGCGCACAGACCAATATGCAGTTACATCTTTATGTGACGAAAACTGAGGAAATTTACTATTAACATTCAACCGACGCTCTTTACTAAGAAGACAGGACCGGAGCCTCACTGAGAGTCATTCTTTGTTCTTGTAATGTTCTGCGCACACCCCAGTAGCTATTATTATCCTATTTAATTATATACATTAATATTTAATTAGCAAATAAATAAAACACAAGACAGGAAGAGCAGGTGATAGGCATTTTCTCGACCTACATAAAAAGAATCACAGACAACGTTTATTAGTTTTCAACCAAGCTTTTGCAAAAGCAGAAAGCACAGTGAACAGCTTCTGCAAGCCCTTCACCATGCATTCTGAGAACCTTTCAATTAAAGCTTGTCTTTTATTTGCAGGGAAGAAAGAGAGAGAGAAAAAAAGGCAAGGTGGGGGGGAAACAGAAACTAACTTCTGCACACAGGCAGTTTCACAAGTAAGGAGTATTCTGGTAGATAAAAAAGCAGCTGCAAAAAATGTTCAAGGTTAAGGGGAAAGCAAGTTTTGTCTTTACACACAGTTCATCAAGTTCTTTCTCTCGAGGGCGAGAACGCTAAAACCTTTAAATGAAAAACAAACTAGTAATGTAAAACTACTAATGTAAGAGTGATAAAACATAACTCTAACATTAACACATAATTCTGACAGCAGGCAGCGCATGCTCATTGCTCTTTGATCGTTTTCATCACCTGTCATGATGGCAGACATTACAGCACTGTGCTGCCTGGCTACATGCAGCAGGAGAGAGGGTGAGAACAGTCACGGTGTGCTCCTTGCGTTTGGTTACTTCTCGCTTGTTGCTCTTTGGTCAGTGTTCATAGTTGAGTGTTGTTTACCGTTAGGGTATTGACTTATTGCTATGTTTAATGGAGCAGACAGTGGTGGTTTCTGACATGGGCAATGTGGGCAACTGCCCAGGGCGTTATCTTTTTAGGGATGGCACAAGACCTCTGCAGAGAGTTTGAATTGATAATAATATTGGTTAAATTTATTTCAACTCAAAGTATTTAACATCTAGGTGTTTTTATGAGAATGTGGATCTTTCAGATCAATTTAAGCAGCAATGTTGATCATATTTCAAATTTTTGTGTGTCAAGTAGCGCGGGTTGCTGGTTTTGGTCTCGATCTCCCTCGGTCTTGATCTCGGGTTAGGTGATCTTGACTACAACACTAGGAGTGGGGCCACGCCCAAACTACATCTCTAATTTTCCAGGCAGCCTTTATACTCTGCTCATCCATTCATCTCAGTCTTACGTTTTGTCAACCAGCATGAATGTTGACTCTTGACTCTTGCTACGATTACAAATCTACAAACTCACCACGGAATGTGACATGGCTATTCAGCTCTACCTTTCTGATTCAGACGATGATCTTCAAAAGTCTGTCTGCTGCCGAACATTTTCTCCTTTTCCAGCAACGAGACAAGCTCCAAGTTGCAACCACCTGGGTTATCTTCGATACTTGAGCTCCGCATTACAGTCAGTTCAACATCCGTCCGAGGTTCATCCTTCACCTCCAACAACATTCCAGTCCCATGGCAGTAGACCGCTTAGAGGCGTCAGACTTTAGGCTCGTTCTTCCGGACTACTGCCGCCAACACCAACAGATTCAGGCCCACGGCAGGCGTCTCAACTTGTCAAGGCCTGAAGTTCCAGGTCTTCACTCGTCTGTCGCTCTCCACATGACAAGGGAATCCCATTCAGCCTCTCAGACAACAAGTTAAAATTCTTCCAACCCCTTTCATCTTCTGTACCTCATCAAACAATCGCATTGCCATCATCTGAACATCCCAGGCTT